>NC_136264.1:137069374-137553984 GCF_964187855.1 Myxine glutinosa | reverse complement strand
AAATCACAAGTGCAAAAAGAGTTTTTTTCCACACTAATACAAGTGCAAAAGTGGTTTCCTGCACCAACACAAGTGTGAAAAGTGGTTTTTTCAACACTAAGACAAGTGCGAAAAGTGGTTTTTCAACACTAACACAAGTGCGAAAAGTGGTTTTTCAACACTAACACAAGTGCGAAAAGTGGTTTTTCAACACTATCACAAGTGCAAAAAGTGTTTTTTCCACACTAATACAAGTGTAAAAGTGGTTTCCTGCACCAACACAAGTGCGAAAAGTGGTTTTTCAACACTAACACAAGTGCGAAAAGCGGTTTTTCAACACTAACACAAGTGCGAAAAGTGGTTTTCTGCACCAACACAAGTGCGAAAAGTGGTTTTTCCACACTAATACAAGTGTAAAAGTGGTTTACTGCACCAACACAAGTGCGAAAAGTGGTTTTTCAACACTAACACAAGTGCGAAAAGCGGTTTTTTCAACACTAACACAAGTGCGAAAAGTGGTTTTCTGCACCAACACAAGTGCAAAAAGTGTTTTTTCCACACTAATACAAGTGCAAAAGTGGTTTCCTGCACCAACACAAGTGCGAAAAGTGGTTTTTCAACACTAAAACAAGTGCGAAAAGTGGTTTTCACACTAATTCAAGTGCAAAAAGTGGTTTTTCAACACAAACACAAGTGCGAAAAGTGGTTTCCTGCACCAACACAAGTGCGAAAAGTGGTTTTTCAACACCAACACAAGTGCGAAAAGTGGTTTTTCAACACTAACACACGTGCGAAAAGTGGTTTTTCAACACTAACACAAGTGCGAAAAGTGGTTTTTCATCATTAACACAAGTGTGAAAAGTGGTTTTTCCACACTAATACAAGTGCAAACGTGGTTTCCTGCACCAACACAAGTGCGAAATGTGGTTTTTCAACACTAACACAAGTGCGAAAAGTGGTTTTTCAACACTATCACAGTGCAAAAAGTGTTTTTTCCACAGCTAATACAAGTGCAAAAGTGGTTTCCTGCACCAACACAAGTGCGAAAAGTGGTTTTTCAACACTAACACAAGTGCGAAAAGTGGTTTTTCAACACTAACACAAGTGCGAAAAGTGGTTTTTCAACACTAACACAAGTGCGAAAAGTGGTTTTTCAACACTAACACAAGTGGGAAAAGCGATTTTTCAACACTAACACAAGTGCGAAAAGTGGTTTTTCCACACTAATACAAGTGCAAAAGTGGTTTACTGCACCAACACAAGTGCGAAAAGTGGATTTTCAACACTAACACAAGTGCGAAAAGTGGTTTTTCAACACTATCACAAGTGCAAAAAGTGTTTTTTCCACACTAATACAATTGCAAAAGTGGTTTTCTGCACCAACACAAGTGCGAAAAGTGGTTTTTCAACACTAACACAAGTGCGAAAAGTGGTTTTTCCACACTAATACAAGTGCAAAAGTGGTTTCCTGCACCAACACAAGTGCGAAAAGTGGTTTTTCAACACTAACACACGTGCGAAAAGTGGTTTTTCAACACTAACACAAGTGCGAAAAGTGGTTTTTCAACACTAAAACAAGTGCGAAAAGTGGTTTTTCCACACTAATACAAGTGCAAAAGTGGTTTCCTGCACCAACACAAGTGTGAAAAGTGGTTTTTCAACACTATCACAAGTGCAAAAAGTGTTTTTTCCACACTAATACAAGTGCAAAAGTGGTTTCCTGCACCAACACAAGTGCGAAAAGTGGTTTTTCAACACTAACACAAGTGCGAAAAGTGGTTTTTCATCACTAACACAAGTGCAAAAAGTGGTTTTTCATCACTAACACAAGTGCGAAAAGTGTTTTTTCCACACTAATAAAAGTGCAAAAGTGGTTTCCTGCACCAACACAAGTGCGAAAAGTGGTTTTTCAACACTAACACAAGTGCGAAAAGTGGTTTTTCAACACTAACACAAGTGCGAAAAGCGATTTTTCAACACTAACACAAGTGCGAAAAGTGTTTTCTCCACACTAATAAAAGTGCAAAAGTGGTTTCCTGCACCAACACAAGTGCGAAAAGTGGTTTTTCAACACTAACACAAGTGCGAAAAGTGGTTTTTCAACACTAACACAAGTGGGAAAAGCGATTTTTCAACACTAACACAAGTGCGAAAAGTGTTTTTCCACACTAATACAAGTGCAAAAGTGGTTTACTGCACCAACACAAGTGCGAAAAGTGGATTTTCAACACTAACACAAGTGCGAAAAGTGGTTTTTCAACACTATCACAAGTGCAAAAAGTGTTTTTTTCCACACTAATAAAAGTGCAAAAGTGGTTTTCTGCACCAACACAAGTGCGAAAAGTGGTTTTTCAACACTAACACAAGTGCGAAAAGTGGTTTTTCCACACTAATACAAGTGCAAAAGTGGTTTCCTGCACCAACACAAGTGCGAAAAGTGGTTTTTCAACACTAACACACGTGCGAAAAGTGGTTTTTCAACACTAACACAAGTGCGAAAAGTGGTTTTTCAACACTAAAACAAGTGCAAAAAGTGGTTTTTCCACACTAATACAAGTGCAAAAGTGGTTTCCTGCACCAACACAAGTGTGAAAAGTGGTTTTTCAACACTATCACAAGTGCAAAAAGTGTTTTTTCCACACTAATACAAGTGCAAAAGTGGTTTCCTGCACCAACACAAGTGCGAAAAGTGGTTTTTCAACACTAACACAAGTGCGAAAAGTGGTTTTCATCACTAACACAAGTGCAAAAAGTGGTTTTTCATCACTAACACAAGTGCGAAAAGTGTTTTTTCCACACTAATAAAAGTGCAAAAGTGGTTTCCTGCACCAACACAAGTGCGAAAAGTGGTTTTTCAACACTAACACAAGTGCGAAAAGTGGTTTTTTCAACACTAACACAAGTGCGAAAAGCGATTTTTCAACACTAACACAAGTGCGAAAAGTGGTTTTCCACACTAATACAAGTGCAAAAGTGGTTTACTGCACCAACACGAGTGCGAAAAGTGGATTTTCAACACTAACACAAGTGCGAAAAGTGGTTTTTCAACACTATCACAAGTGCAAAAAGTGTTTTTTCCACACTAATACAAGTGCAAAAGTGGTTTCCTGCACCAACACAAGTGCGAAAAGTGGTTTTTCAACACTAACACAAGTGCGAAAAGTGGTTTTTCAACACTAACACAAGTGCTAAAAGTGGTTTTTCAACACTAACACAAGTGCAAAAAGTGGTTTTTCCACACTAATACAAGTGCAAAAGTGGTTTCCTGCACCAACACAAGTGCGAAAAGTGGTTTTTCAACACACTAACACAAGTGCGAAAAGTGGTTTTTCAACACTATCACAAGTGCAAAAGTGGTTTCCTGCACCAACACAAGTGCGAAAAGTGGTATTTCAACACTAACACAAGTGCGAAAAGTGGTCTTTCAACACTAACACAAGTGCAAAAAGTGGTTTTTCAACACTAATACAAGTGCAAAAGTGGTTTCCTGCACCAACACAAGTGCGAAAAGTGGTTTTTCAACACTAACACAAGTGCGAAAGTGGTTTTTCAACACTAACACAAGTGCGAAAAGTGGTTTTTCCACACTAATACAAGTGCAAAAGTGGTTTCCTGCACCAACACAAGTGCGAAAAGTGGTTTTTCAACACTAACACAAGTGCGAAAAGTGGTTTTTACACTATCACAAGTGCAAAAAGTGTTTTTTCCACACTAATACAAGTGTAAAAGTGGTTTCCTGCACCAACACAAGTGCGAAAAGTGGTTTTTCAACACTAACACAAGTGCGAAAAGTGGTTTTTCATCATTAACACAAGTGTGAAAAGTGGTTTTTTCCACACTAATACAACTGCAAAAGTGGTTTCCTGCACCAACACAAGTGCGAAATGTGGTTTTTCAACACTAACACAAGTGTGAAAAGTGGTTTTTCAACACTATCACAAGTGCAAAAAGTGTTTTTTCCACACTAATAAAAGTGCAAAAGTGGTTTCCTGCACCAACACAAGTGCGAAAAGTGGTTTTTCAACACTAACACAAGTGCGAAAAGTGGTTTTTCAACACTAACACAAGTGCGAAAAGTGGTTTTTCAACACTAACACAAGTGCAAAAAGCGATTTTTCAACACTAACACAAGTGCGAAAAGTGGTTTTTCCACACTAATACAAGTGCAAACGTGGTTTCCTGCACCAACACAAGTGCGAAATGTGGTTTTTCAACACTAACACAAGTGTGAAAAGTGGTTTTTCAACACTATCACAAGTGCAAAAAGTGTTTGTTCCACACTAATACAAGTGCAAAAGTGGTTTCCTGCACCAACACAAGTGCGAAAAGTGGTTTTTCAACACTAACACAAGTGCGAAAAGTGGTTTTTCAACACTAACACAAGTGCGAAAAGTGGTTTTTCAATAATATCACAAGTGCAAAAAGTGTTTTTTCCACACTAGTACAAGTGCAAAAGTGGTTTCCTGCACCAACACAAGTGCGAAAAGTGGTTTTTCAACACTAACACAAGTGCGAAAAGTGGTTTTTCAACACTATCACAAGTGCAAAAAGTGTTTTTTCCACACTAATACAAGTGCAAAAGTGGTTTCCTGTACCAACACAAGTGCGAAAAGTGGTTTTTCAACACTAACACAAGTGCGAAAAGTGGTTTTTCAACACTATGACAAGTGCAAAAAGTGTTTTTTCCACACTAATACAAGTGCAAAAGTGGTTTCCTGCACCAACACAAGTGCGAAAAGTGGTTTTTCAACACTAACACAAGTGCGAAAAGTGGTTTTTCAACACTAACACAAGTGCGAAAAGTGGTTTTTCCACACTAATACAAGTGCAAAAGTGGTTTCCTGCACCAACACAAGTGCGAAACGTGGTTTTTCAACACTAACACAAGTGCAAAAAGTGGTTTTTCAACACTATCACAAATGCAAAAGTGTTTTTTCCACATTAATACAAGTGCAAAAGTGGTTTCCTGCACCAACACAAGTGCGAAAAGTGGTTTTTCAACACTAACACAAGTGCGAAAAGTGGTTTTTCCACACTAATACAAGTGCAAAAGTGGTTTCCTGCACCAACACAAATGCGAAAAGTGGTTTTTCAACACTAACACAAGTGCGAAAAGTGGTTTATCAACACTATCACAAGTGCAAAAAGTGTTTTTTCCACACTAATACAAGTGAAAAAGTGGTTTCCTGCACCAACACAAGTGCGAAAAGTGGTTTTTCAACACTAACACAAGTGCGAAAAGTGGTTTTTCAACACTAACACAAGTGCGAAAAGTGGTTTTTCCACACTAATACAAGTGCAAAAGTGGTTTCCTGCACCAACACAAGTGCGAAAAGTGGTTTTTCAACACTAACACAAGTGCGAAAAGTGGTTTTTCAACACTATCACAAGTGCAAAAAGTGTTTTTTCCACACTAATACAAGTGCAAAAGTGGTTTCCTGCACCAACACAAGTGCGAAAAGTGGTTTTTCAACACTAACACAAGTGCGAAAAGTGGTTTTTCAACACTATCACAAGTGCAAAAAGTGTTTTTTCCACACTAATACAAGTGCAAAAGTGGTTTCCTGCACCAACACAAGTGCGAAAAGTGGTTTTTCAACACAAACATAAGTGCGAAAAGTGGTTTTTCAACACTAACACAAGTGCAAAAAGTGGTTTTTCAACCATATCACAAGTGCAAAAAGTGTTTTTTCCACACTAATACAAGTGCAAAAGTGGTTTCCTGCACCAACACAAGTGCGAAAAGTGGTTTTTCAGCACTAACACAAGTGCGAAAAGTGGGTTTTCAACACTATCACAAGTGCGAAAAGTGGTTTTTCCACACTAATACAAGTGCAAAAGTGGTTTCCTGCACCAACACAAGTGCGAAAAGTGGTTTTTCAACACTAACACAAGTGCGAAAAGTGGTTTTTCAACACTAACACAAGTGGGAAAAGCGATTTTTCAACACTAACACAAGTGCGAAAAGTGGTTTTTCCACACTAATACAAGTGCAAAAGTGGTTTACTGCACCAACACAAGTGCGAAAAGTGGATTTTCAACACTAACACAAGTGCGAAAAGTGGTTTTTCAACACTATCACAAGTGCAAAAAGTGTTTTTTCCACACTAATACAAGGGCAAAAGTGGTTTCCTGCACCAACACAAGTGCGAAAAGTGGTTTTTCAACACTAACACAAGTGCGAAAAGTGGTTTTTCCACACTAATACAAGTGCAAAAGTGGTTTCCTGCACCAACACAAGTGCGAAAAGTGGTTTTTCAACACTAACACACGTGCGAAAAGTGGTTTTTCAACACTAACACAAGTGCGAAAAGTGGTTTTTCAACACTAAAACAAGTGCGAAAAGTGGTTTTTCCACACTAATACAAGTGCAAAAGTGGTTTCCTGCACCAACACAAGTGTGAAAAGTGGTTTTTCAACACTATCACAAGTGCAAAAAGTGTTTTTTCCACACTAATACAAGTGCAAAAGTGGTTTCCTGCACCAACACAAGTGCGAAAAGTGGTTTTTCAACACTAACACAAGTGCGAAAAGTGGTTTTTCATCACTAACACAAGTGCAAAAAGTGGTTTTTCATCACTAACACAAGTGCGAAAAGTGTTTTTTCCACACTAATAAAAGTGCAAAAGTGGTTTCCTGCACCAACACAAGTGCGAAAAGTGATTTTTCAACACTAACACAAGTGCGAAAAGTGGTTTTTCAACACTAACACAAGTGCGAAAAGCGATTTTTCAACACTAACACAAGTGCGAAAAGTGGTTTTTCCACACTAATACAAGTGCAAAAGTGGTTTACTGCACCAACACGAGTGCGAAAAGTGGATTTTCAACACTAACACAAGTGCGAAAAGTGGTTTTTCAACACTATCACAAGTGCAAAAAGTGTTTTTTCCACACTAATACAAGTGCAAAAGTGGTTTCCTGCACCAACACAAGTGCGAAAAGTGGTTTTTCAACACTAACACAAGTGCGAAAAGTGGTTTTTCAACACTAACACAAGTGCGAAAAGTGGTTTTTCAACACTAACACAAGTGCAAAAAGTGGTTTTTCCACACTAATACAAGTGCAAAAGTGGTTTCCTGCACCAACACAAGTGCGAAAAGTGGTTTTTCAACACTAACACAAGTGCGAAAAGTGGTTTTTCAACACTATCACAAGTGCAAAAGTGGTTTCCTGCACCAACACAAGTGCGAAAAGTGGTATTTCAACACTAACACAAGTGCGAAAAGTGGTCTTTCAACACTAACACAAGTGCGAAAAGTGGTTTTTCAACACTAATACAAGTGCAAAAGTGGTTTCCTGCACCAACACAAGTGCGAAAAGTGGTTTTTCAACACTAACACAAGTGCGAAAGTGGTTTTTCAACACTAACACAAGTGCGAAAAGTGGTTTTTCCACACTAATACAAGTGCAAAAGTGGTTTCCTGCACCAACACAAGTGCGAAAAGTGGTTTTTCAACACTAACACAAGTGCGAAAAGTGGTTTTTCAACACTATCACAAGTGCAAAAAGTGTTTTTTCCACACTAATACAAGTGCAAAAGTGGTTTCCTGCACCAACACAAGTGCGAAAAGTGGTTTTTCAACACTAACACAAGTGCGAAAAGTGGTTTTTCATCATTAACACAAGTGTGAAAAGTGGTTTTTTCCACACTAATACAACTGCAAAAGTGGTTTCCTGCACCAACACAAGTGCGAAAAGTGGTTTTTCAACACTAACACAAGTGCGAAAAGTGGTTTTTCAACACTATCACAAGTGCAAAAAGTGTTTTTTCCACACTAATAAAAGTGCAAAAGTGGTTTCCTGCACCAACACAAGTGCGAAAAGTGGTTTTTCAACACTAACACAAGTGCGAAAAGTGGTTTTTCAACACTAACACAAGTGCGAAAAGTGGTTTTTCAACACTAACACAAGTGCAAAAAGCGATTTTTCAACACTAACACAAGTGCGAAAAGTGGTTTTTCCACACTAATACAAGTGCAAACGTGGTTTCCTGCACCAACACAAGTGCGAAATGTGGTTTTTCAACACTAACACAAGTGCGAAAAGTGGTTTTTCAACACTATCACAAGTGCAAAAAGTGTTTGTTCCACACTAATACAAGTGCAAAAGTGGTTTCCTGCACCAACACAAGTGCGAAAAGTGGTTTTTCAACACTAACACAAGTGCGAAAAGTGGTTTTTCAACACTAACACAAGTGCGAAAAGTGGTTTTTCAACAATATCACAAGTGCAAAAAGTGTTTTTTCCACACTAATACAAGTGCAAAAGTGGTTTCCTGCACCAACACAAGTGCGAAAAGTGGTTTTTCAACACTAACACAAGTGCGAAAAGTGGTTTTTCAACACTATCACAAGTGCAAAAAGTGTTTTTTCCACACTAATACAAGTGCAAAAGTGGTTTCCTGTACCAACACAAGTGCGAAAAGTGGTTTTTCAACACTAACACAAGTGCGAAAAGTGGTTTTTCAACACTATGACAAGTGCAAAAAGTGTTTTTTCCACACTAATACAAGTGCAAAAGTGGTTTCCTGCACCAACACAAGTGCGAAAAGTGGTTTTTCAACACTAACACAAGTGCGAAAAGTGGTTTTTCCACACTAATACCAGTGCAAAAGTGGTTTCCTGCACCAACACAAGTGTGAAAAGTGGTTTTTCAACACTATCACAAGTGCAAAAAGTGTTTTTTCCACACTAATACAAGTGCAAAAGTGGTTTCCTGCACCAACACAAGTGCGAAAAGTGGTTTTTCAACACTAACACAAGTGCGAAAAGTGGTTTTTCAACACTGACACAAGTGCGAAAAGTGGTTTTTCATCACTAACACAAGTGCAAAAAGTGGTTTTTCATCACTAACACAAGTGCGAAAAGTGTTTTTTCCACACTAATAAAAGTGCTAAAGTGGTTTCCCGCACCAACACAAGTGCGAAAAGTGGTTTTTCAACACTAACACAAGTGCGAAAAGTGGTTTTTCAACACTAACACAAGTGCGAAAAGCGATTTTTCAACACTAACACAAGTGCGAAAAGTGGTTTTTCCACACTAATACAAGTGCAAAAGTGGTTTACTGCACCAACACGAGTGCGAAAAGTGGATTTTCAACACTAACACAAGTGCGAAAAGTGGTTTTTCAACACTATCACAAGTGCAAAAAGTGTTTTTTCCACACTAATACAAGTGCAAAAGTGGTTTCCTGCACCAACACAAGTGCGAAAAGTGGTTTTTCAACACTAACACAAGTGCGAAAAGTGGTTTTTCAACACTAACACAAGTGCGAAAAGTGGTTTTTCAACACTAACACAAGTGCAAAAAGTGGTTTTTCCACACTAATACAAGTGCAAAAGTGGTTTCCTGCACCAACACAAGTGCGAAAAGTGGTTTTTCAACACTAACACAAGTGCGAAAAGTGGTTTTTCAACACTATCACAAGTGCAAAAGTGGTTTCCTGCACCAACACAAGTGCGAAAAGTGGTATTTCAACACTAACACAAGTGCGAAAAGTGGTCTTTCAACACTAACACAAGTGCGAAAAGTGGTTTTTCAACACTAATACAAGTGCAAAAGTGGTTTCCTGCACCAACACAAGTGCGAAAAGTGGTTTTTCAACACTAACACAAGTGCGAAAGTGGTTTTTCAACACTAACACAAGTGCGAAAAGTGGTTTTTCCACACTAATACAAGTGCAAAAGTGGTTTCCTGCACCAACACAAGTGCGAAAAGTGGTTTTTCAACACTAACACAAGTGCGAAAAGTGGTTTTTCAACACTATCACAAGTGCAAAAAGTGTTTTTTCCACACTAATACAAGTGCAAAAGTGGTTTCCTGCACCAACACAAGTGCGAAAAGTGGTTTTTCAACACTAACACAAGTGCGAAAAGTGGTTTTTCATCATTAACACAAGTGTGAAAAGTGGTTTTTTCCACACTAATACAACTGCAAAAGTGGTTTCCTGCACCAACACAAGTGCGAAAAGTGGTTTTTCAACACTAACACAAGTGCGAAAAGTGGTTTTTCAACACTATCACAAGTGCAAAAAGTGTTTTTTCCACACTAATAAAAGTGCAAAAGTGGTTTCCTGCACCAACACAAGTGCGAAAAGTGGTTTTTCAACACTAACACAAGTGCGAAAAGTGGTTTTTCAACACTAACACAAGTGCGAAAAGTGGTTTTTCAACACTAACACAAGTGCGAAAAGTGGTTTTTCAACAATATCACAAGTGCAAAAAGTGTTTTTTCCACACTAATACAAGTGCAAAAGTGGTTTCCTGCACCAACACAAGTGCGAAAAGTGGTTTTTCAACACTAACACAAGTGCGAAAAGTGGTTTTTCAACACTATCACAAGTGCAAAAAGTGTTTTTTCCACACTAATACAAGTGCAAAAGTGGTTTCCTGTACCAACACAAGTGCGAAAAGTGGTTTTTCAACACTAACACAAGTGCGAAAAGTGGTTTTTCAACACTATGACAAGTGCAAAAAGTGTTTTTTCCACACTAATACAAGTGCAAAAGTGGTTTCCTGCACCAACACAAGTGCGAAAAGTGGTTTTTCAACACTAACACAAGTGCGAAAAGTGGTTTTTCAACACTAACACAAGTGCGAAAAGTGGTTTTTCCACACTAATACAAGTGCAAAAGTGGTTTCCTGCACCAACACAAGTGCGAAACGTGGTTTTTCAACACGAACACGAGTGCAAAAAGTGGTTTTTCAACACTATCACAAATGCAAAAGTGTTTTTTCCACATTAATACAAGTGCAAAAGTGGTTTCCTGCACCAACACAAGTGCGAAAAGTGGTTTTTCAACACTAACACAAGTGCGAAAAGTGGTTTTTCCACACTAATACAAGTGCAAAAGTGGTTTCCTGCACCAACACAAATGCGAAAAGTGGTTTTTCAACACTAACACAAGTGCGAAAAGTGGTTTATCAACACTATCACAAGTGCAAAAAGTGTTTTTTCCACACTAATACAAGTGAAAAAGTGGTTTCCTGCACCAACACAAGTGCGAAAAGTGGTTTTTCAACACTAACACAAGTGCGAAAAGTGGTTTTTCAACACTAACACAAGTGCGAAAAGTGGTTTTTCCACACTAATACAAGTGCAAAAGTGGTTTCCTGCACCAACACAAGTGCGAAAAGTGGTTTTTCAACACTAACACAAGTGCGAAAAGTGGTTTTTCAACACTATCACAAGTGCAAAAAGTGTTTTTTCCACACTAATACAAGTGCAAAAGTGGTTTCCTGCACCAACACAAGTGCGAAAAGTGGTTTTTCAACACAAACATAAGTGCGAAAAGTGGTTTTTCAACACTAACACAAGTGCAAAAAGTGGTTTTTCAACCATATCACAAGTGCAAAAAGTGTTTTTTCCACACTAATACAAGTGCAAAAGTGGTTTCCTGCACCAACACAAGTGCGAAAAGTGGTTTTTCAGCACTAACACAAGTGCGAAAAGTGGTTTTTCAACACTATCACAAGTGCAAAAAGTGTTTTTTCCACACTAAAACAAGTGCAAAAGTGGTTTCCTGCACCAACACAGTGCGAAAAGTGGTTTTTCAACACTAACACATGTGCGAAAAGTGGTTTTTCAACACTAACACAAGTGCGAAAAGTGGTTTTTCAACACTAAAACAAGTGCGAAAAGTGGTTTTTCCACACTAATACAAGTGCAAAAGTGGTTTCCTGCACCAACACAAGTGCGAAAAGTGGTTTTTCAACACTATCACAAGTGCAAAAAGTGTTTTTTCCACACTAATACAAGTGCAAAAGTGGTTTCCTGCACCAACACAAGTGCGAAAAGTGGTTTTCAACACTAACACAAGTGCGAAAAGTGGTTTTTCATCACTAACACAAGTGCGAAAAGTGGTTTTTCCACACTAATACAAGTGCAAAAGTGGTTTCCTGCACCAACACAAGTGCGAAAAGTGTTTTTTCAACACTAACACAAGTGCGAAAAGTGGTTTTTCAACACTATCACAAGTGCAAAAGTGGTTTACTGCACCAACACAAGTGCGAAAAGTGGATTTTCAACACTAACACAAGTGCGAAAAGTGGTTTTTCAACACTATCACAAGTGCAAAAAGTGTTTTTTCCACACTAATACAAGTGCAAAAGTGGTTTCCTGCACCAACACAAGTGCGAAAAGTGGTTTTTCAACACTAACACAAGTGCGAAAAGTGGTTTTTCAACACTAACACAATTGCGAAAAATGGTTTTTCAACACTAACACAAGTGCGAAAAGTGGTTTTTCCACACTAATACAAGTGCAAAAGTGGTTTCCTGCACCAACACAAGTGCGAAAAGTGGTTTTTCAACACTAACACAAGTGCGAAAAGTGGTTTTTCAACACTATCACAAGTGCAAAAAGTGTTTTTTCCACACTAATACAAGTGCAAAAGTGGTTTCCTGCACCAACACAAGTGCGAAAAGTGGTTTTTCAACACTAACACAAGTGCGAAAAGTGGTTTTTCATCACTAACACAAGTGTGAAAAGTGGTTTTTTCCACACTAATACAAGTGCAAAAGTGGTTTCCTGCACCAACACAAGTGCGCAAAAGTGGTTTCCTGCACCAACACAAGTGCGAAAAGTGGTTTTTCAACACTAACACAAGTGCGAAAAGTGGTTTTTCAACACTATCACAAGTGCAAAAAGTGTTTTTTCCACACTAATACAAGTGCAAAAGTGGTTTCCTGTACCAACACAAGTGCGAAAAGTGGTTTTTCAACACTAACACAAGTGCGAAAAGTGGTTTTTCAACACTATGACAAGTGCAAAAAGTGTTTTTTCCACACTAATACAAGTGCAAAAGTGGTTTCCTGCACCAACACAAGTGCGAAAAGTGGTTTTTCAACACTAACACAAGTGCGAAAAGTGGTTTTTCAACACTAACACAAGTGCGAAAAGTGGTTTTTCCACACTAATAGAAGTGCAAAAGTGGTTTCCTGCACCAACACAAGTGCGAAAAGTGGTTTTTCAACACTAACACAAGTGCGAAAAGTGGTTTTTCAACACTAACACAAGTGCGAAAAGTGGTTTTTCCACACTAATACAAGTGCAAAAGTGGTTTCCTGCACCAACACAAGTGCGAAAAGTGGTTTTTCAACACTAACACAAGTGCGAAAAGTGGTTTTTCAACACTAATACAAGTGCGAAAAGTGGTTTTTCCACACTAATACAAGTGCAAAAGTGGTTTTTCAACACTAACACAAGTGCGAAAAGTGGTTTTTCAACAATATCACAAGTGCAAAAAGTGTTTTTTCCACACTAATACAAGTGCAAAAGTGGTTTCCTGCACCAACACAAGTGCGAAAAGTGGTTTTTCAACACTAACACAAGTGCGAAAAGTGGTTTTTCAACACTATCACAAGTGCAAAAAGTGTTTTTTCCACACTAATACAAGTGCAAAAGTGGTTTCCTGTACCAACACAAGTGCGAAAAGTGGTTTTTCAACACTAACACAAGTGCGAAAAGTGGTTTTTCAACACTATGACAAGTGCAAAAAGTGTTTTTTTCCACACTAATACAAGTGCAAAAGTGGTTTCCTGCACCAACAGAAGTGCGAAAAGTGGTTTTTCAACACTAACACAAGTGCGAAAAGTGGTTTTTCAACACTATCGCAAGTCAAATAGTGCGTTGGAAGTGCGTTGCATGGCAATACTGGTGTTCTCACAAAAACATGGCTAATTCTACAGACAAGGCAAAAACACGGCTCACTACCTTCCCTCGTAATAACCATCGAACGTTAGAGTGGTAGAGAAGGACTTCGAATTCAGAGCCGATTTCATTGCACAGCTCTTTGAAGATGCGATGATTCAGAGCACGGTTTCGCATGTAATTCACAGTTTCAACGACGATTTTCAGAACATAGGCCAGTTTTGGAGGCAGGGTTTTTGATGCCAGCGCGTGTCTGTGCAGGACGCAGTGCGTGACAATGATGTGTGGTGCATCGGCCTTCACCAGCGCTCCAAAACCGGAGTTGCATCCCAGCATGGCTGGAGCTCCGTCCGAGCAAACTGCAGACACCATGTTCCACGAGAAGCCTTTGCTTCTGAAGAAGTCGTCCACAAGCTTCTTCATGTCAGCTGCCTTCGTCGTTGTTGTGAGAGGCTTGCAGAACAGAAAGTCTTCCTTGATCTCGTCTCCTTTGACATAACGCACAAATAAGATGAGCTGGCTCAAATTCGAAACGTCGGTGGTCTCTTCGAATTGATGGCTGAATTTCGGCGGGCTCGCGACTAAATCTGCAACTACCTGGGCGAGGATGTCGTCGCTCATGTCGTCGATTCTGCATCTGATAGTGTCATTTGAGAGTGGAACGAGAGATGACTTGTTTTCAGCAGCTTTTCCCAGCATGATGTTGGCCATCTTCAACGCGGCCGGTTTGATGAGTGTCTCGCCAACGGTATGCGGTTTGCCCTGCTTTGCGATCAGGTATGCAACTTCATACGACGCGGTGAGGATCGGTTTGTCAATTGGAACGAAGCCGAGAGTGGGCAAGGTAGCACTTGCGTCGAATCGGACTCTCTTCAATTTGAATTCATCCAGCGTTGTGTCTTTGTGCTGCCCCTCGCTGTGCAGTTGTTTGAAGTGTTCCCGTAGTTTTGCTGGTGCTCGGCTGGAGTTGCTCAACTTGACATTGTATAGCATGCATTGAGGACGCTGACTTCCATCCTGTTCCGTCAAACACGTGAACCCGTACCGCACGTAATCCTCCGACCACTTCCTTTTTTTGCTCGACACACTGCCAAAAAAAAAAGAAAAAGTAACAACCTGATCTTAATTGAGTTCGGGCAAATAATTATTTGACAAAAATTAAAAAAGGAACATGCTTAAATATAATCAGTACCCCTCTGAAAACTGAGAAATTTTAACTAAGAAAACATAACTTATAGTTACGATGACGGGATTTATTATCTACTCAACTCTATGACACCTCAAATCCCATGATAATATTACATAGAAAACTGCGAATTGTTAGTTTTGAATTGCGACCAAAGGGGTTATATCACCTCCACCTAATTTTCTGAGTAATTCAATCATATTTTATAATCACCATCCACTTTTGACTTTAATATAACTCTGAACCCGCCCTGCATATCCACAAACATTTCCAACTTACTTTTCAATTAATCAGTAACTCCAAAGTAAGGCGCGACCAATGACGCATGGCACACGGCAAGCTAATCGAGGCTATTCACTGTAATTTCCGAACATCTGCAAAGTCCAAAATCCAGTAAGTAAGTAAGCAAGTAAGCACCATCAACAGAATAATTAGCAAGTTGCTCATTGATTCAACTTACTACAGTCAGTGTGAAACAACTTATCTTAAACACAGACCAGAGAAACCATGAATGGGATGGGAATGCAATTACAAATAACATTTCCATTCGTTCGTAACATACATAGCAAAATAATAATAATATTAATAACAAGCGTAATTACACATAGATTCAAAATTGATACAAAACTTTAAAAAAAATAAAATAAAAAAAAACATTGCAATGTGTTTCGGAGGAGCTCCACCGAACCCCTGAGACTGGCTCACTGAATCCCTGGGGTTCCGTTGAACCCAGGTTAAGAACCATGGCTCTAGGCCCTCTCCCCGTTGGTATTTTTCTGAATATAAGACTGTTCTTCACAGTTCTGTTTAAATATGTTTAAACTTTCCCCTGCAGTGTTTTATTCAGTGGTATATTACAACACGCTGTTTTTCTTCCTATTTAAAAGGCTTTTTTCAATTTCCTCTCCAACTCATTCCATTTCAAAAAAATATTCAATCTCTTGTAATTCTACATCACCACATGCTCTAAATTCACATTCATTCCACCCCTCCTCCATCGTTCTTAAACGGATCACTAACTTGAAAATCACAACAAACCCAAATTGTTATGAATGTTCGTCTTTCATTAATCATCCACTTTCTAAACTCCCCCCTTGCACCTCCCCTCCAAATCTCTCACCTTGCCCCTCCCCTCCAAATATCCCCCCTTTCCCCTCCCCTCCTAAACTCTCCCCTTGCCCCTCCCCTCCTAAACTCCCCCCTTGTCCCTCCCATTCAAAACTCCCCCCCAACCTCTCCCCTTCAAATCTCCCCCCCAACCATCCCTCCCAAATTCTCCCCCTTCCCACCTCCTCCTGAAAGCTGCCTTCTCCCCACTTCGTCTCCCTTCTATCTCATACCTCCACCTCCCCCAACCTTCTACTTTCCTCTGCCCCCCCCCCCTCCTCAAACAACCCCTCACTGTGCCTCATCCCATCACCATCAAACCTTTCGTCCTCCTCATCCTTCCCTCTCTTGTAACTCTTCTGTAATCTCTGACACACTATCAACTGCTCTCCCTACCTCCCCATCTCATCCTTCATCTGACCCTACCCCTCCACTCCCCTTTCCTGCACCCGATGCTCCCCCTCTCTCCTCATTAACGTTATGTACCTCAAACATCCGGGGCCTTCGCTCAAACCTGATTGATGTCTCCATTCAGGTTGCTTCTGACAATCCAGACTTGATCTGCTGCACAGAAACTTTCCTCCTTCAAGATGTCTCTGATTCCTTAATATCTCTTCCTGGTTACTCCCTCCTCTGGTATGATAGACCTGAGCCTCGTACTTGCGGTGGGGTGGCTATCTTTATCAAAAACTCTCTTCCTCACTCTCCTTGCACTGCCCTCTCTCTCCACCCCAACCCCAGGAGTACCTCTGGATACGGCTTCCTCTCTGCTCCCACCTTTTTTTCATATGTGTTCTGTACCGTCCTCCAAACAGTGATGACTCCATTTACATTTCGCTGTCACATCATGGACCAACTTCTATCAACTCATCCAAACTAGCTCTTCCTCATATGTGGTGACGTCAACTGTCATCATGCCAGCTGGCTGGGTGTGGGTTCCTCTCTCACCAGCCATTGCACCTCAGCAAAGGACTTCTGCGACTCATTGGGACTGACACAATCTGTCAATTTCCCAACCCGGATCTCAGTCAATGGAGTATCTTCTCTTCTAGACTTGGTTATGACAAACTTCCCTGCAAATGTCTGCTGCTCTTCTTCTGCTCCAATCGGTTCTTCTGATCACGTGCTTGTTAAAGTGGACATCTCTCTGGCCATTCTCAGAGAGCCTCCTCAGTGCCGACGAGACTGGCATTTCACTCAGGCTGACTGGCATGGTCTGCAAGCAGCCATAAATCATCTGGACTGGTCTCCCATCTCCAATGCCTCTGACATCAATTCTTCCTCGGAATTCTTCCAAAGCAAACTGCTCTCTCTCATGCACAGATTTATCCCATCTCGTCTTCAGTTGTCTTACCCTTCCTCCCGTCCATGGTACACTGAATCTTGTGGTGAGGCAGTTGCCCTGAAACAACTTGCCTTTGCCTCTTGGAAGTCAAATCCAACTGAAGGCAATCTCAGTTCCTTCCACCAAGCTCGAAACAAGTGTGTGTCTACCCTCAGGAGTGCCAGGAAGCACTATCTCTCCACACTCAAGAATGAACTCTCAAACCTGTCTCCTTCCTCCAAATCCTGTGATGTCTGTTCAAATCTGTTTCTGGTGTTTGTTCCCCCTCCATCCCCTCCCTTACCTCAAATGGCTACACGGTTGACACTGCACGTGACAAAGCCGAATGCCTCAACTCTGTGTTTGCCTCAAAATCTTGTGTCCCAAACCCATCTCTCTCTGTTCCCACCTTTCCCAGTCGAACCCAACTGCTCCTGGACTCTGTGTCCTTCTCTCCTGACAAGGTGGAGAAGTTTTTGTCAAACCTCGACTCTGATTGTGCAACTGGACCAGACGGCATCAGCCCACGGGTCGTAAAATCTTGCTCTGCCGCTCTATCTCACCCTCTCTCTGTTCTTTTCACCCTCTCTTTTGCTCAAGGTCATCTGCCAGCATCTTGGAAATTAGCAAACATTACCGCTTTACACAAATAAGGTGTAAAAACAGATCCTTGCAACGACAGACCAATCAGCCTGCTCCCAATTATCAGCAAAGTCATGGAATCCATCATTGCTTCGGATATCAAATCCTTCCTCTTCTCCAATGGCTTGACCTCTGATCATCAATTTGGATTCAGACCAGGTCATTCTACTCTGGACATGTTGCTTCTGTTGTCTCAACAATGGATGGAGGTCCTCAATGCCAAACAGGAAATCAGAGCTGTCTCCCTCGACATATCACGTGCCTTCGATACGGTCTGGCACCCAGCTCTGCTCCCCAAACTCTCGTCCTATAGTATCCATGGAAATCTCCAGTCATGGCTTGCGGACTTACTCTCTGGTCGTAGGCAACGTGTGGCCCTGAATGGATTTCTCTCATCTCCCCTTCCTGTTCTGGCTGGAGTTCCCCAAGGTAGTATTCTGGGCCCTGTGCTATTTCTGGTCTTCATCAATGATCTCTCCGACTCTCTTGAAAATCCTCTCTATCTCTTTGCTGATGACTCTACTATCTGCCGCTCCATTCCTAATCCCTCATATGGGCAGACTGCAGCCTCCTCACTCTCTGCAGACCTGGACAAAATCACAGACTGGTCAAACAAGTGGAACATGTCTTTCAATCCTGACAAATCTCACACTCTTACTATGTCTCTCCGAAAAGACCGACTGGAAAACCCTCCCATCTACTTTCTCAACAATCCTCTCCAAGAAGTTCTGTCGCTCAATCTTTTGGGTCTCACTATCTGCCATGATCTTTCTTGGGAAAATCACATTTCCAAGCTGGCCTCCAAAGCCAGTCGCCGACTGGGCATCCTACGTCGTGTGAAGTCCTTCCTTGGCACACCTGAGCTCCTCACCACATACAAGGCTTTCATCCGCAGCTCAATGTAATACTGTTCCCCCCTCTGGGCCGGTGCTTCTGCCTCACACCTAGCTCGGCTTCATGCTGTTGAAACCAACGCTTTCAGAATCATTGGAATCTCCTGCGATGAAGCTAACTCCGAGGGCTTTTCCCTCACTCACCGCAGGCAGGTTGGTGGTCTTTCTGTCTTCTACCGACTCCTCTCCGGCCTTGCTCCCCCAGCTTTCTCTGTGCTCTGTCCCCCTAATATTCCTACAGGTCGCACAAGATCTACCAGCAACCCTCTTATGGTTAAACTGCCAAAATCTAGGCTCTCTGCTCACCTTCACGCTTTCATTCCCCTTTTCTCCCGCCTCTGGAACAAACCCCCCCACTCCCTTCAATCCCACTCCTCCATCCAGATCTTTAGAACAGCTGTTCACCACCAACTCTTATCTTCCCCCATACAAAACCTTGATCTTTTCTACCCCCACTAATTCACCCCAGATACACTTTTTTTTTCTTTTTATATTCCAAATTTTTTCCTGGAAGTCCTTGCAGTGTTCATATGTTTGAAACCACTCCCACCTCCCCCCAAGCCCTCCCCCTCCCACATTTCTCTCGATGTCCCTGCTCTCAAATGTTGTGTTTGTGTCCTTCCCCCTCTCTCCCCATCTTGTCTACCGCCCCCCTTATTTTGTGTTTTATGTGTCGGTTTGACTTTTTGTGTGATTAATGTTCGCTCTTTCAGGAGCCTCGATCTTATATCCAAAAAAAACAACAAAGTAATAGCAACCACTATGCAGGTCCCTTAGAATAGTTATTTCATAGCAGAACATTATCTTAGTCCATTTCCTTTGTATGGGTTAGAATGTCGTTATGCATTGGGGAGGGACAGGCCGTCCAATCATAAGGGATAATTTGCCAGGCAGTGCATGCAGACTCAAAAGCACACCAGTCAAGCGCATGCTCAAATTTACCTGTCGCGCTGGAGTCTACGAGATGAGGCAGCCTTATGTCCCACCAATCATGGCCTGAGGAACTTTGAGAGGGCTTGTGGAGGGAGGGTGACAAACTTCACCAATCGGCAGCCCGGAAAACACCCTCAAACAGCCCCCACCCTTGCCATGGCTTGACAAAAAGGCCTTGCAGACTTGATTCTTTCTTTTGTCTGCTCTCTCTGCCCCCTCTGCACATGTGCATGACTCTCTTGGCCAGACCTCTCTCAGGCCTCTGCACATGTCTGCTCCCTGTTGGCTGCCTGACTCCCTCTCGGAACATGTGTACACAACAAAAAGGCGTTTTTTTTCTTTTTCTTTTTGTATACAGGATCGAGGCTCTTGAAAGAGCTAACATTTATCACACAAAATATCAAACAGACACACAAAGTATACAATAAGAGTTGCGGTAGACAAGATGGGGAGAGAAGGGGAAGCACACAAACACAACATTTGAGAGCAGGGACATCGGGAGATCTGTGGGAGGGAGAAGGCTTGGGGGGAGGAGGCGTGGGAGGGGGAGGGGTGGAAGAAGTATAACACACAGGACACTGCAAGGACTTCGAGGAAAGAAGTTGGTATTTCAAAAAAGTGAATCTGGGGTGAAATTAGCTGGGGTAGAAAAGCTCAAGGTTTTGGAAGGGGGAAGATAAGAGATGGTGGTGAACAGCTCTTTTAAAGACCTGGAGGGAGGAGTGGGATTGAAGAGAGTGAGGAAGTTTGTTCCAGAGGTGGGAGAAAAGAGGAATGAAGGAGTGAAGGTGGGCAGAGTCTTGATTTTGGCAGTTTAACCATAAGAGGGTTGCAGACAGATCTTGTGCGACCTGCAGGAATACCTGGGGGACAGAGCCCAGAGAGAGCTGGGGGAGCAAGGCCGGAGAGGAGTCGGTAGAAGACATAAAGACCACCAACCTGCCTGCTGTGAGTAAGTGAAAGGCCATCGGAGTTAGCTTCATCGCGGGAGATTCCAATGATTCTGAAAGCTTTGGTTTCAACAGCGTGAAGCCGAGTTAGGTGTGAGGCAGGAGCACCGGCCCAGAGGGGAGAACAGTATTCCATTGAGCTGTGGATGAAAGCCTTGTGTGTGGTGAGGAGCTCATGTGTGCCATGGAAGGACTTCGCACGACGGAGGATGCCCAGTTGGCGACTGGCTTTGGAGGCCAGATTTGAAATGTGGTTTTCCCAGGAAAGATCATAGCAGATAGTGAGACCCAAAAGCTTGAGTGCCAGAACTTCTTGGAGAGGATTATTCAGAAAGTGGATGGGAGGGTTGTCCAGTCGATCTTTTCGGAGAGACATCGTAAGAGTGTGAGATTTGTCAGGATTGAAAGACATGTTCCACTTGTTTGACCAGTCTGTGATTTTGTCCAGGTCTGCAGAGAGTGAGGAGGCTGCAGACTGCCGATCTGAGGGATGGGGAATGGAGCGGCAGAGAGTGGAGTCTTCAGCAATAAGACAGAGAGGATTTTCAAGAGAGTCAGAGAGATCATTGATGAAGACCAGAAAAAGCACAGGGCCCAGAACACTGCCTTGGGGAACTCCAGCCTGAACAGGAAGGGGAGATGAGAGAAACCCATTCAGGGCCACACGTTGACTACGACTAGAGAGGAAGTCTGCAAGCCATGCGTGGAGATTTCCATGGATACCATAGGAGGAGAGTTTGGTGAGCAGAGCTGGGTGCCAGACTGTATGGAAGGCACGTAATATGTCAAGGGAGACAGCTCTAATTTCCTGTTTGGCATTGAGTACCTCCACCCATTGTTGAGACAGCAGAAGCAGCATGTCCAGAGTAGAGTGACCTGGTCTGAAACCAAATTGATGATCAGAGATCAAACCATTTGAGAAGAGGAAAGATTTGATATCTGACGCAATGATGGATTCCATGACTTTGCTGATAATTGGGAGAAGGCTGATTGGTCTGTGGTTGTAAGGATTTGTTTTTGCACCTTTTTTGTGTAAAGCGGTTATGCTGTCTGATTTCCAAGCTGATGGCAGATGACCTTGAGAAAAAGAGAGGGTGAAGAGAACAGAGAGATGGAGTGAAAGAGCGGCAGAGCAGGATTTTATGATCCGTGGGCTGATGCCGTCAGGTCCAGTTGCAGAATCAGAGTCGAGGGTTGACAGAAACTTTTCCACCTTGTCAGGAGGAAAGGACACAGTGTCCAGGAGCAGCTGGGTACGACTGGGTACGGTGGGTACAGAGAGGGATGGGTTAGGGACACAAGATTTAGAGGCAAATACAGAGTTGAGGCATGCAGCTTTTTCACGTTTGGAGTCAGCTGTGTAGCCATTTGAGGTAAGGGAGGCGGTGGAGGGGAACCAAACACCAGAAATGGATTTGACCAGATGCCACCAGGATTTGGAAGAGGGAGACAGGTGTGAGAGTTCGGTCTTGAGAGTGGAGAGATATTGTTTCCTGGCTCTCCTGAGGGTGGACCCACATTTGTTTCGGGCTTTGTGAAAGGAAATGAGATTTCCTTCCGTTGGATTTGCTTTCCAGGAGGCAAAGGCAAGTTGTTTCTGGGCAACTGCCTCACCACAAGATTCCATGTACCATGGATGGGAGAATTGGTATGACAACTGAAGATGAGATGGGATAAATCTGTGCACGGGAGAGAGCAATTTACTTTGAAAGAATTCCCAGGATGAGTTGATGTCAGAGGCAGTAGAGATGGGAGACCAGTCCAGATGATTGATGGCTGCTTGAAGACCATGCCAGTTGACCTGAGTGAAATGCCAGACTCATTGACGCTGAGGAGGCTCCCTGAGAATGGTCAGAGAGATGTCCACTTTAACAAGCACATGATCAGATGAGCCGATTGGAGCAGAAGAAGAGCAGCAGACATTTGCAGGGAAGTTAGTCATAACCAGGTCTAGAAGAGAAGATGCTCCATTGACTGTAATCCGGGTCGGGAAATTGACAGATTGTGTCAGTCCCATTGAGTCACAGAAGTCCTTTGCTGAGGAGCCATGGCTGGTGAGAGAGGTACCCACACCCAGCCAACTGGCATGGTGACAATTGAAATCACCACATATGAGGAAGAGAGAGTTGGGTGAGTAGATAGAAGTTGGTCCATATATCTGACAGTGAGATGTAGATGGAGTCATCACTGTTTGGTGGACGGTACAACACACATATGAACAAAAGTTGGGAGCGAAGGGGAAGCCGTAGCGAGAAGTATTCCTGGGGGTGAGATGGAGAGAGGGCAGTCCAGGGCGAGTGAGGAAGAGAGTTTTTGATAAAGGTAGCAATCCCACCTCCAGGATGAGGCTCAGGTCTATCATACCGGAGGAGGGAGTAACCCGGGAGAGATATTAAGGAATCAGAGACATCATGAAGGAGGAAAGTTTCTGTTAAGCAGATCAAGTCTGGTTTGTCAGAAGCAACCTGTATGGAGAGATCAGTCAAGTTTGAGCGAAGGCCCTGGATGTTTGAGGTCCATACCGTTAATGAAGAGGAAGGGGGAGCATCGGATACAGAACAGGGGGGGGGGGGGGGAGGGTAGGGTAAGATGTGGAAGAGGAGCAAGAGGTAGGGAGAGCTGTTGAAAGTGTGTCAGAGATTTCAGAATAGCTCGGAGAAAGGGAAGGATGGGGCGGACAAAAGGTTTGATGGTGATTGGGTGAGGCCTTGGACTTTTAGTTTGGAACGTGTTGATCCCTCTTGGTGCATGTGTTCATCGGAGTCTCCTTCTCGCTGCTTGGACTCTCCCTGCACGTGCCTGCTTGCCTGCTCGTGTTTGTGCTGAGGATCGACTTTGCCTGCTTGTGTTCGTGCTGAGGTTCGCCTTTGCCTGCTTGTGTTCGTGCTGAGGATCGACTTTACCTGCTCAGGTTTGTGCTGGGGATCGCCGTTGCCTGCTCATGTTGGGGACTGCCATTTGCCGGCCTGGTGTTCGTTGGTGAGATCCAGACAAAGGTCGTCACGAGTATAAGCATCTGGTAAAATCGTAACCATTTTGCTAACAGGACCCCAACGTTCATTCCCTCCCATCCCCTGTGAATGTGTGCTTGGCACCCTTGTTGTGTTTATTCTTTGTAATCGTCATAAGGCACAAATTAAGCGAAGTTTATTCCTCTTGTCCTTTTTTCTTTCCTATTGATAAGTTGCAGAGTAAATACTTGTAAATAAATCGAATCGTTAAAAGTTTCCTTTCCCTCTGTCTGTAAATGTCTTTTCTTTCATTGGTCCGCCATTGCTCGCACCCAGAGTAGCGATCGGCCATAACAAAATTAGCATTACCTCAGCGGGTACCAATGGTTGCTTGGCCATCTAAGTTTCCATCCAGGAACAAAATAAAGTGGTATACCGCCGGAGGGAAGGTACGTTCCCCGATTGAAACTGTCACATGGTACAGGTAAGCGATGTTCGACGATTGGACCCTGCTATAGTGCGACGGACCAATTGGTGTTCGTAGTTGCTGTTTCGCAACCTGCCAAAGTACGAACTTATTCGTGTGCGGCAGCCTCAGGTCCAGTAAGTTCGGGATGGAACTAACCCCTTCGTAGTAGGCCTGAACCCCGGGCTGTAACAATATATAGATTGGTTATTAGTGATTAGTTATTAGTGATTGGTTATAAGTGATTAGTTATTGGTGATTGGTTATTGGTGATTGGTTATTAGTGACATTGGTTATTAGTGATTGGTTATTAGTGACATTAGTTATTAGTGATTGGTTATTGGTGACAGACCCTTAAGATGAACGATGAAGGAAGAGCAAAACTAAAACTAAAGGGAATTTCATCATTTATTCGGCACAGAGATTAATTTATTCTGTGAATTGTAGAGTGAAAAAATATTCCAAATAGCAAGAAGTAAACAAAATTATAGGAGTAAACTAGAATTACTTTCGAGGAGAGTTTCAAATAAAAGTGTTTTGTGATTGAAATTTGTTGTAACCAAAGCAGATTTAATTAGCAAAATAAAATTCGAAAGTAATGGAAGCATCAATGAAATATCCAAAAGTGATAATGATTGTCTCCTTTGTATAAATTTTCAAACCTGACAAAATCTCTGGTAATGGAATTATTGAAAACTCATGCATTGTGGCTAACCATCCACATGAAGCCGCTATATTTACTCCAGGTGGAAACACGTTTTTGTGAGCAATTCGCGTTATATATGGCGTCACACTTGTGGTTTACCATTTCCAGTGTTGCTTCTCAAATAGGACACGGAAACTTGGCTGCCATGTTCATTCACGTCTTTAGGAATCCACCTTTGATAGTCTTGGTATATTCGGCTCATTTAAGGCAATTCCTATGCATATATTACCTCTGCTACCGAAGGTGGATGCAGGTTATATGTATTCACTCCTGTTTGTCTGGCTGTCTGTTTGTGTGTCTGTGAATAGGATATCTCAAAATGTTAGCACAGATTTTGACGAAATTTGGTGGAGACATTTGGTATGTGACACCGACGAAATGATTAGACTTTGGTGAAGATCCGGATCCAGATTTGGATCCAAGAATATTCAAATAATTCTTCACCATTGAGAGATGGTGCCAAAAATGAATTATTTATAGATAGCATGACATCTCAAAACATTGTGATTTGACTTTTTGAAAAGAACAAGAACAGATTTTGACAAGAACACACTGATTCGATTTTGGATAAGGTCTGGATGTATCCTATCAGTGGGATACAAAACATCAAACTTTTCAACCTGGCGTAAGTATGCACTCAATCGAATGCCATTCTAGTTTTCTATGCAAAAGCCATGTTTTTTTGAGCTGCGAAATGATAATCTGCTTGTGGATGTTAAATATCTCATAACACGTTGTTAGTTTCAATACATTCACAGATGAAGAGATAAAATGGACAAAAGAAAAATATTGAATGATAACAAACGGACCCGCTATAGCACATTGATAGGAAATTCTAAGAGAACTGTGAGAAATAGGGTCTCAGTGGGGGTAGTAAATCTCAGTAGTGGGAATTTTTTTTTTTTTTTTTTTGTATACAAGATCGAGGCTCGTGTAAGAGCTAACATCAATCACAAAAAAAACAACGGACACACACAGCATACAAAAAAGGAAGCGGGAGACAAGATGGTAGAGAGAGGGAAGCACACAAGTACAACAGCAGAGAACAGGGACAACGGAAGATCTGTGGGATGGAGAGGGCTTGGGGGGAAGGGGTGGGAGAGGTATAAAACACATGTACGCTGCTGGAACTTCCAGGAAAGGAAAAAGTCGGTATTTCCAAAAAAAAAAGTGGATTTGGGGTGAATTAACTGGGGTAGAAGAGATCATGGTTTTGGATGGGGGAAGACAAGAGATGGTGGTGAACAGCTGTTTTGAAGACCTGGAACATAAGGTGGCTGTGGGTTGTTAGGGTTAGATTGTGTTTTAAAGACCTGGAACATAAGGTGAATGGGTGAGAACATAAGGTGGCTGTGGGAAGTGGACTCAAAATTATTTTGGGAAGAGATCGTGGCAACTGACCGAGGAAGATGGTTCCACAGATGAGGAAAGATGGGTTTTGAAAGAATGGAGGTGCAGCCTCTTTCTAATGGTAGACTCGTGCACTTTGACATCAACAGTGGCAAGAGCTACCTGTAGGTCCCGTGATGACATTCTGAGGTTCTTCGAGACTTCTTTCAGCATCTTGCGGTCTGCTCTTGGGCTGAACTTGCTGGGGCGGCCTGGCCTGAACAAGTTGGCAGTCGTTTGGAATCTTCTCCACTTGTAGATGATCTTCTGGACAGTCAAATGATTGTTTTCAAATTGTTTGGAGATCTTTTTAAATCCCTTTCCAGACTCGTAGGCATCTATAACCTTCTTTCTGAAGGCCTCAGAGAGCTCTTTTGATCTAGGCATGGTGACGCCACACACTTCAACAACAAAGAGCAAACCAAACTAAATGTCTGAGGTTTAAATAAGACAGGTTCTTCCAAGATCTTCTCTAACGATGTTCTAATCATTTGCACCTGAGCTGGTGCATCTGATTCAAATTTTAGGTATTTGAAAATAGATAAATGTCGGGGTGTACTTACTTTTTCCACATGCGAAATTTGCATTTATGTTTATTTAAATTATACAATGGACTACAAAATGTAAATGCTTCATGATATTTGTTATATTATATCACCTTTATCTATCAATATTGTTGAAATGAAGATCAAATAGCTGGATGTTGAAATATGTTGAAAAAGTCAAAACTTTACATGGGGTGTACTTACTTTTTCACGTGACTGTAGGTGAGCTTCCGGACCCACTGTCCTATTTTTACCTCCGCCACCAAAGGTGGATGGAGGTTATGTTTTTACCCCTGTCTGTCTGTCTGTCTGTTTGTCTGTTTGTTTGTTACTTGCCTAAAAAGATTCCGGCAAGTATGTTGATCGGTTGGTTTGTCTGTCTGTCTGTTTGCAGCACTGCGTCTACACCGTTGCACGTAGAATCGCCAAACTTTGCACACATATTGGTCTTGCCCTGCAATAGACTTTGCCCAATTTTTAACTCTGTCGACCCAAGGCCTCCGTTATGACGTCATAATTTGTTAATTCGACAAGTACAAAACTTCTTCCAATCAAGATGCAATTTCTTGAGCGACATGACGGCATAAATCTGTGGAGAAAAAAAAATAATGATGACGTCATCGGTCACGTGGTTCGGCCGCCATCTTGGAAAAACCGAAAAACTTAGCACCTCTATATCTCCGAAAGTGCTGAATATAAAAAATTGAGACATGGCTAATTGAAAAGAACTCTCCATGGGGAATAAAATATGTTAATGATGACGTCATCGGTCACGTGGTTCGGCCGCCATCTTGGAAAAACCGAAAAACTTAGCACCTCTATATCTCCGAAAGTGCTGAATAGAAAAAATTGAGACATGGCTAATTGAAAAGAACTCTCCATGGGGAATAAAATATGTTAATGATGACGTCATCGGTCACGTGGTTCGGCCGCCATCTTGGAAAAACCGAAAAACTTAGCACCTCTATATCTCCAAAAGTGCTGAATAGAAAAAATTGAGACATGGCTCATTGTAAAGAACTCTCCATGGGGAATAAAATATGTTAATGATGACATCATCGGTCACGTGGTTCGGCCGCCATATTTGTCCTA
The DNA here is from genome assembly GCF_964187855.1 of Myxine glutinosa. NCBI lineage: Eukaryota > Metazoa > Chordata > Myxini > Myxiniformes > Myxinidae > Myxine > Myxine glutinosa. Next base: position 137,526,171 of record NC_136264.1, on the reverse strand, counting down.
CATGGCTGATAAAAAAGTACATTCCGGCAAGTCCTCGGTCTAACCGATTTTTCATCTGTTTGTCTGTCTGTCTGTCTGTTTGCAGAACTACGTCTACACCATTGCACGTAGAATCGCCAAACTTTGCACACGTATTTGTCTTGCCCTGGAATAGACTGTGCCCAATTGATGACGTCATCGGTCACGTGGTTTGGCCGCCGTCTTGGAAAAAACAAAAAACTTTGCAACTCTATATCTCTGAAAGTGCTGAACAGAAAAAATTGAAACATGGCTCATTATAAAGAACTCCCCATGGGGAATAAAATATGTTAATGATGATGTCATCAGTCACGTGGTTCGGCCGCCATCTTGGAAAAACCGAAAAACTTTGCACCTCCATATCTCTGAAAGTGCTGAATAGAAAAAATTGAGACATGGCTCATCGTACAAAAACTCTCCATGGGGAATAAAATATGTTAATGATGACATCATCGGTCACGTGGTTCGGCCGCCATCTTGGAAAAACCGAAAAACTTAGCACCTCTATATCTCCAAAAGTGCTGAATAGAAAAATTTGAGACATGGCTCATTGCAAAGAACTCTCCATGGGGAATAAAATATGTTAATGATGACGTCATTGGTCACGTGGTTTGGCCGCCATATTTGTCCAAAATGGCCGATAAAAAAGTACATTCCGGCAAGTCCTCGGTCTCTGACCGATTTTTCATGTCTGTTTGTTTGTTTGTCCGCACAAAATAAATATGATTTTCTTTCTCGGCAACCGTTGGTCCGATTGACGGGAAATTTCCACCATCGGTGCTACTCCACCTGTATAAATTTTTTATGATAATTATGACGTCATAGGTCACGTGGTATGGGCGCCATCTTGCAAAAACCGAAACATATTGCACCTCTATATCTCTGAAAGCGCTGCATAGAAAAAACTGAGACATGGCTCATCGTAAAGAACTCTCCATGGGGAATAAAATGTGTTAATGATGATGTCATAGATGCCTCCATTATGATGTCATAATTCGACAAGTACAAACTTCATCCAATCAAGATGAAATTTCTTGAGCGTCATCTAGGGATAAATTGGTGTATAAATAAATAATTATGGCGTCATCGGTCACGTGGTTCGGCCGCCATCTTGGAAAACCCGAAAAAAAATTGCACCTCTATATCCCTGAAAGCACTGCATATAAAAAATTGAGACATGGCTCATTGTAAAAAACTCTTCAAGTGGAATAACATCTGTTAATGAGGATGTCATTGGTGCCTCCATTATGATGTCATAATTCGACAAGTACAAATCTTCATCCAATTAATATGAAATTTCTTGAGCATCATCTGGGGATAAATTGGTGGAGAAAAACAAAATGACGACGTCATCGGTCACGTGGTTCGGCCGCCATATTTGTTTTAACACAAAAGCCTTAAAAACCACTGAAAACACATCCTGGCGAGGGTCTGCAATCTCTGATTGCTCTTTCTTGTTTCAACTTGTGTCAAGTCACACATTTACTTATAAACTTTGGAGTACAAGTTATCAAAAACTTGCCCACAAATAATAAATGAAGAAAATGGCGTTGCACTTAGTGGTGTGAGCAACTGTACATTGGCAGCAAATGGAACTCATGCAGTGGTGTGTGTTCATCGGCACCACACAACATGTAGCTCGCACAAAGGCAGATGAGGGCTGGTGTGTTTTAGCAATGCTTGTCCATCTTTCGTGTAACCTAATTCTAATGTAACTGATGGCACTCACGGTTCGTGCTGAACTGGCACCAGCAATGCATGCGATGAACTGAGCCTAAATTGAGGCTACGCATGACTCTCTGAACTGACTCACCAGGCCCACTCTTTACAAATGTGCCACACTGCAAACTGTAACCACTCTGCTCTACGGTTATTTCCCAATTGCCCTTGCGGTTTGCCAATTCCGCTTCACTCCAGGTGGCACAGCATATCCCTGCATACTTAACAGATAGACACACACCAGATTCCAGCCTATTGGTCTTTGGGTTCATGGATCTCCATTGTGAGTGGTATTATGTGCTGGTATTACCTTGCATTAGTTTTTACGATTATCAACCGAGTTTACCTTTGTCCACACTTAACTCCACTAATGTATTTATTAAACCATTGTACAACAAAACAACAACAATTGTGCTCTAAATTATAAGTCCCATAACAACAATAGTTCCATCATAAGCATTCCAATCAATCAAAGTAAAACATCACAACTAAATACAGAAATTCTTATTCACATAACAATATCCATGAAAAATGTATGGGAGTCATATAATATTCCCCATTATGTGACAATCAAATAACTGACCATAAAAGCACTGAGGTATCAAGAGGAATCCAAAAAGACAAAGACGGAGTCATCAGGAGGAACATGGATAGGATTCAAGTTTCAACTGCTACTCCGCTATCCTCAAACACAATCAGTCAGTCAGGTGAATCCTACAACAACTATTTGCAAGACTCACCCCTCCATAGACAAAGAAAAAGGAAGGAAAGAAAGGAGGAGCGATGGAAGACAAAAATAAACACACAAAAAAAATGAATAAAGCATACAAACAGAAAGCTCATGCACACACAAACACTCGCAAACACACACGCACACACAAACACACACACAAACACATGCACACACACACACACACACATGCACACACGCACACACACAAACACATGCGCGCACACGTGCACACAGGCACACATGCACGCACACACGCACACACACACATGCACACACACACACACACACACACACACACACATGCACACACACACACACACACAAACACACGCACACACACACAAACATGTGCACACACGTGCACACACACACACGCACACACACACACACACAGGCACACATACACACGCACACACACACACACACAAACACATACTCCAAAAATACCTCACCATTTCTTACCTTACCACTACAGAATGTATACAGCAATTCACAAGCACACAAATCAATACACAGGCCCTCTATCTATAATAAGGTTAATATATCTACAGTGTCCTTCCGTCACCTTAGGGCTTAGACGATGTACGATAAATAACACCGCTTCCAAAATCAAGTGCATACTTTTCTTTATCCATTCCAACTGATTCATTAGCATCAATATTTGGTTGAGACCACTTTTAAACTGAAATATATTTGAATTTTTAATGGGAAAGTAAAAAGGTTTTTGGCCAAAAAATTGAATAAAACTGTTAAAATTTTGTATAATTGTACAGTTTTGTAGCGTTATAAAGGAACTGTTTTAAGGGGGAGAGATGGCAGAATTATGGATCGCATGCTCAAGGTGCTCAGGTGTTCATTATTTTGACATTATTCCCACGTGATGTAGGTGGTAAAGCTTCCATGAATCACTTTTGAGGGAGCATTTGGAAAGTTTTCACCAAACATTGCATGAGGTGTACAGGCCTCTTGTGTGCATGGAAATGGTGATGACTGCTCCCACATGAACCACAATCGAACCAATATAGATGGTGAACTTGGGAGGGAGGCATGGGGGTCGACTTGAAAGTATTAATTAATTTGTTTCCGTAGAATACTATCACTCACTATTACTACGAGGTGAGGTCGAATGTTTCTCAGAATTAGATCTTCACAATAGTCTGAGAACGCAATCGTTCTTACTTTTCAATATCCATATACTCCTGGTCTCCTACAACTTATTTCATGCCCCCAATTATTCCCTTTTTCCTGTGGGCTTGGCAGGGAAAGTTTATGGCCTAAGTCTTTCACTAAACATGCCTGACATTCGATTGAAAGAGATATAGTAAGTAAAAATATTTCCTTACTAACTATATTATTGTCGTGTGACTACCCTATAGTGAACACCGCAGGGTGCCACAGATGACCAAACGAGCTTAACACTCCGAGGCATTCAGTCAAAATATAGCGGAGAATACGCATGGGGGGGAGAGACCGAAGAGTGCTTACCTTCACTGATCCCACCGGCAGTCCTCAAACCTGCAATAATTAACTCAAACAACACGAAAGTAAAAAAAGTACAAATATACCAGTTTCATTAACGAAAAATGCCGGTAACAAAGAAAACATGATAAAACTAAATTCCTAAACGGGACGTCCCCACATACAGAATCGAATACAAACAAAGGATAAAATAACTGAAAATAAATGTGTTATTTGGTGGGCACTTAGCTCAAATCGGCTGGTGTATCTCGTCAGGAATTGTCAAAGATCGTCTGAGGCCTTGGCAGGAACCACACGCTTTGCCACGCAGCCTGTGTGCGGGAAAAAACAGGCCTCCGTGCACAGTTCGCTCTTCCAGCCGCGCTTATTTCATCGCCCTCACGTGGGAAACCGCAGCCCTTCCTCCTCACGACCACGAGCAAGATGTCCTCCTCACGACCACTAACAAGATCTCGGAACATGGCCGTTCGCGATGTTGCTTCCTTGCGCAAGAGCAAAGTGCGACCGTTCGCTATGGGATCCGGAATCAGAAGAAGCGAGAAGGTGTCGTCAAACGACCATCCACCACCAGACCCAAAATGAGAAGGGAAAAATGTCCGCACCCCCCCACCACCAGACCCAAAATGAGAAGGGAAAAATGTCCGCACCACCCCCCCCCCCCCCCCCCCCCACCCTGACAACCACTTCCTCGATCCCACACTCCTGACACCACCACATCTGGCCCTTGATACACCATACCAGGAACCATAGCTCCCGCAAGGGTCAATACAGGTGCTACCGTTCCAGCCTTAACACTCACCGACTCACACTAAATTAGCCTATGAAATAAATTAGGAGGGGCTGTGGGAAGTGAGCCGGAGCTAACTTACAAACACTCCTTACCATTCTACCCCCTTAAGCAACAATTCAAATATGTACAACTCTTGGTATCCTCGCTCCTAACTCCTGGGGCAGGAAGAAAAAGGTCAACACACAAAAACTCTACCTTAACCACAAAACTTATCCCAAAAATTGCAAAATTCAAAATTCAAAAACATTTGTACAACACCTTGGATCCTTCTAAAGTCCACGTCCCCCGGTGGATGCCACAATACCCAATGTTACCTGTGGGGCCATCCCAATGTACCACAATTTCCACAGGTCCTGTCCAGGTGATGCAGGTGAGTGACATGGCTCGGTGAATTTCACCCGCATTCACTCACACAAATCCCATAACCATTCACTTACATGCAATAATCATCAAAAACACTTATTTCACCCCCCCCCTTTCCCCCTGCAAGACCATGGCATAAATGTCATAACATATGTGTGTGATCCACAACTAGGCAGCGGGGAGATACTGTACAAACAAGACGGTGGGCGTGCTTCAGGCTGTGGTGCCCGCAGTCCAAAATCAAGTCACCCGAGTTACGAGTTCTTCACCCCCCACCCCCCTTTAATTATTGGCCCCATGACAGCCAAACAGCTCCTCAACTGTCGACCCGCTGGGAAGGCCTCCACACCAGGCTCCATTGCCTCAGGCTTGCATAGCCTCACGGGTCGCCAGGGGTCTCCATACCGCAGGGCGCCCAACCAGACCCCCCACCGATGGGCTCCCAATTTCCAGACACCACTGGCTGCCAGGGGCAATTACCTCAGAGGGGGCCGCAGTCACCGCTCCTCCAGAGCTTGATCCATACCTGCGGACACACACACCTTCCCCACCAACAAAATCCACGATAACATTTCCTCCCCCGCTGCCATTCAATTCTCAACCACATATTACAATAGAACGATGTCATAAAAAGATGCTGCCATGGCCTGCTTACATGTGAATTTCCCATATTCACATTCCAATCATATCTCAACCATAACTCAGTCTCCATCCTCACGACCACACGAAAACACAAAACATCTCCACATAAACAAACACCACCCACAAGACACTTTGTGGCATACATTCCAATCCCCTCACTGACCATGTCATCACTCTCACCCGCCCCCCGTTCCAAATTACTCATATCCCAATTTACGAACAAGTACCAAAGCCTGGGACACTAAACATCAAGGCCTTACCTGAAGTGCAGGTCGTCGCAGGTTGGTTGGGTCCAGGTTGGTTGGTTGAGTGCCATCCACACTGGCCAAATTTCATATTTCCCATGGGGCCAATCAACTTCCCGAAATTTCCTTTTATCCCACCGTACTGGCAAGTATGTGGATCCACCTCCTCCGGTGACCTTTACTACACTACTACCCTTGGCCACGACAGCTCCTCCCCTCTACCGTGCAAGGGCCATTGGGTAAGCTGAGCAGCCAAAACGCCAATATGACCCATGAGCGTCCATAAAGGTGCGACCCACTATCCATCCTTCGGCCCCCTGCGAGGAACACGGCTCCACTAGCCCCGACTGGCCAATGTGGTGAGCACCTGCTGCCAACTCCGCCATTCTCAAAGCCACGGACCTGGGGGCACGGTCGCAGTGCGTGGCATCCACATCACGTCCCCTGCACCTCTCACATCTCCCAGTCCACCCACATGCAGCCCCCAGTGCCCACCCACACTTGACCACGCCGAGGGTCCAGTTGACAGCCATGCTCCCCCGGGAGACTCAATCCCAGAAGACATGATCCACACACCTAGCCACCCATAGTACCATGTTGACCTCCAGACTGCCCAACTACATCCCTACAACCCCACTTCCAAATATTGGAGCCATCTCCCCAGTAGCCAGTTGAAGGCTGTGTCCTGTTACTCTAACCATTTTTGTCTCCGCCGACAACACTTTGATATAACACACGTGGATCAATAATGATGCCACTGGTTTCAGTGTCCACCTGGCCTCACAAAATTCACCCTTGAACTTTCATCGAACCCTCGGATTACCCATGCCAATTTTTTCACAATTCACCATTTTCACCAAAGAAGGGTGCTTCTCCATACACTTGCCAGCTGAGCATGGCCCTATATGCTCGGCTTGTTCCAACTCCACAATTCATCAATCCCATGGCTCTCTTCCCAAGCTGAGAGTCCACAAATCACAACAGAATATCTGTGGAAGATCATGCTCCCACCATCACGTTCCACAGATGCTCCAATGGTTGTCCGATGGGCTATATCTATTCCTGTCCATGCGGTTCGACCCGCGTCCATAGACCAGCACAGCATGGCAGGTCACCACATGCTGGCTGTCCCAGAGTCTCAGGGAGAAGCTGTCAGGCCGCATGTCCAGGCGGTCACCACATCAAGCCCTTGTTGGCTGTCCGTGGTGCCGCCACCAAAGCATGACCCACAACACCTTTATCTAGTGGTCCTCATGATACACCATACCAGGTGCCTGTGAGAAACCACCTCGGACCCCTGGAGGTCTTAACCCCCACCAGGGTCCAGCGACCCTGCTGGCCCGAGACACTCGCTCGGACGGCGCCCCGATGGACAAGGTACGCCATACTCCACCAGACCCCCCGTGGGGCCCAGGTCGTACCATGACACACATGGTCGGGCCGCATGTCCCAATCTCGCCAGCACATCCCCCCAGCCGGCTGGCATAAACCAATTTTCAAATGGGGCAATTTTCCACGAGGCAGACCCCAATGACCTCTCCCGGTCCGAATTCCGCAGCCCGGGGACCAAATCCCTCCAAGGCTGCTCCAAATTGAATTCCCATTTAAATCTAAATTTAAATTTTCATTTAAAACTTTTGGCCGCATGTGCCCAATAACTGCAGCTGCAGGTAAAAAAAAACCTCTTCCTTGGATTCTTCTGCTCCTTCCTGCAGCTGCTCCAAATTCGCTACGGGGACAAGTTTTTCCAAGGCTCTATATCCGGACTCTTCCATGTCCGAATCCAGCTCGGAGCCAAAACACTGGGTTTCAATATAAGACTGGGTTTCACCCTCTTCAATCCCCAATGCCATCTCTTCCTGTTTCGAATCAAATTCTAGTGCCCATTCCTGCTCCTGTGCCCCAAATTTAGTCTCCAATTTGACCTCAAAAATCATCAAGCCTGTCCGTAATTTGACTATCCATTTTGACTATCTATTTTATCAATTTGTTCCCCCAGTTCCTGGGTTATTCACTCCTTAATTTCGTTCATTTGATCAGTAATATATTTTATTTTTCCCTCAATTTTTTCTTCCAATTGCTCATTCATCTCCCTCATTTCATTCTTTTGTTCATTCAATTGCCCATTTATTCCCTCAATTTTGTTTTCCATTCCATTAATTCGTCCCCTCAATTCTCCTTTTAATCCATCAATTTGTCCCTCCAGCTCTCCCTTCAAACAATCGATTTTGTCATTCATTTCTCCCATCTGATCCACATTTTTATTAATATCCCCTTTTATTTCCCTCATTTCTCCCTTTAATGCATTCCTTTGGGTATCCATTTTGTTTTCCAATCGCTCACCCATTCCCTCCATTTTGTTCATAAAATTTATTATCATGGCCTGGAAAGCCCTCGAGTCCATTTCCATTGTCCCCAGCTCCCTCATAGGAGAGGGGGGTGGACTAATGCTCAGGACGGGGGAGGACCCACTCCTACCCTAATCCAACTCTACCCCCCCCCCCCTCACTTCCATATTCTTTGGGACCCACCATTTGCTCAGCCATCTCACTCGCTTCTGCCAATCGCGGTGAGAAAGCAGTTCTCCCCCGCGCGTATTTTTACCTCAGACAAAAAGAAAATTTAAATTTAGCGACGCGCTGTCTTGCGCTCTTCCCGACACCAATTGACTATAAAATTTGGACACCCCAGTACTACAATCGCCTCCCCCTCGACGAGAGAAAGACAATCGTTAAAAATTTGGATTCCAAATGCTGAGTGCAATTTGCACCCAGCGGGTGTCAATCTCGCAACCCTCGGACACCGAGTGCCCGCCGAGTCAGAATCCCACACTCCTGACACCAGTTTTCGTGGTGTCAGAAAGTTTGTATCCCACTCCTGACACCAGTTGTCACGTTCCCGGGGTGAACACCCCTGGGGACGGATAGCCAAGCAAGCTTTACGGCGCAAGAGGAGTTGTAGCTGCAACCGTTCACATTCAAGGTACCAGCTCAATAGTGATAATGAATGCCACTGCTCATAATGAAATCCACATGCAAGAGGACAAAATGTCGGGACTCCAGTCTTTTGTTCTCAAGGCTCTGACGTCCGCCAACAATCCCCGTGCATGCTCAAATCAGCGAGTCCTTCTCATCGCTCGACCATACCGGATTAATCACTGCTCTTCGCGGCGTGGCCTCACCGACCTGCCTGCTTGATGTTACGATGTGGCAGATGGCGGCCCCAGCGGAATTGCTCAATGTCTTGTTCCGGTTACTTTTTATTTAATGTTTACTTTAGGTGCAGCGTGCATGGCTGGTGTGGTATGTGCCATAAGGAACAAGGGGAAAGGTACAGAGGTGATTACATACAGGGGATTAATTATCCTTAATCCCAAACTAATTAACATAACCCCACTCCTCGTCATTGGGAAAAAGATACACTATTACACGACATCCGGTCTAAACGGATCCCTACTGATGGTACATGGGGGAACTTCTTCTTCACGACAGTCGGAGCACACTATCTATACAATTCTGCCTAGCTCTAAGGTAATCCATTGCAAACCCCCGATAAACGTAACAATATATATATTGTTGCAGATCTCCCCGTCGGCTCTTTTTCCCCTTACTAAGGGGGGATTAATCCCCTTGTCTACGATTGACCGACGTGAGTCCTGGGGGTCCCAACGCTCCTTCCGGTCGGGAGCAGCCAGGGTATTTGGTCTACGAAAAGTCCCAAGGACCTGAGTGCCACTCCTGACCGCGAAACAGGGGAGGGACTCCCGCTCGAACCACGGTTTTTAGAAGGTCTAGTTGCCGAGTGGTTTATAGCAACCCGAAGTTCGAGTCATTAGCATTCACTAACCCGATTCCGAAACGTTGGCCAAATCATGCCACAGGTATTCAATGAGGGAAAAGACAAGGACGAACGCATGTGAAGGAAAAAAGGCAAGGTAGGAAGAACAGGATTTATTACTAACTATTATGTACAAGACCAAAGAAACCAAGGAAGAGGGAAAAATACGAAAATAATTTACAGAAGAAGAAGACACAGTGCAATACTAGCTTACCTATACAAGCTTACTTATACCCCAGGACAAGACACACAAAACAGACGACAATCAGACTTACACGAATGGGGATTGAAGGCAGGAACGAATGGCTGGAAGGGGAGGAAGGTTCAGCTGGAGCTTGCTCCCGCACGGGACGTCGGGCTGGACCTCGATGGCCAACGATGCCACCGATGCCACCACAATCTGGTTCCCGCGTAGCAGCGGGTCGAAGCTGCGTGTCACAGGGGGGCTGGACTACGGTGGTCTCAACCGCGGTGGTCTCAAAGCTGCGGTTGGTTCAGCAGCGGTGGACTCAAAGCTGCGGTTGGTTCAAACGCGCATCCCAGCTCCTCCTCAACTGGACTCCGGTGGACTGCTCACTCATCTCCCTGTGGGGGGCGTCGCGTGACGGGTTATATAGCGCCACACCCTGGAACGTTCGCGAAACTGCCCGATCGTTCTCTCTCCGCCCTCTCAAGCCAAACCCCTCATCCTTGGTTGGTTGATCGGGGCTGGTTCACTCTTCCCTCTGATGACGAGGTGGGGCCACACCCTTCTTCCCCGAGTTGACCGCGTGTTCAATGGAGGGCGAATGCAGTTGGCAATCCGAATGGCGATGGTGATGCCAATAACCCTACCAAAAGTTACTGGCATTTTGAAGATGCCATGGGGGCATCGGAGGGATCCTATCTTATTTCAATTCGGTGCAATGCAGAGTCAACTAGTGGGAAACAAAGCCTTAAACTACATAGAATAAGAAATAAATATTGAAAGGTTCTATGGTGGCCTACGTGCTTGTTCATGGACTAGCTACGGTGCACTCATTTCAATTAACAGCCAATTAAAGGGGAAATGTACATAGGAAATTTTAATACTAAATTTACAAAGTGAAGGTTCTAAAAACCATAACAATATATATATATATATATATATATATATATATATATATATATATATATATATATATATATATATTGTTGTGGTGGTTTTGAGAATAAAGGATAACCCTCCTCGTCGGTAGATGCACCACACCATGTAGCCTCGCTGTAGTATAGTTATCTCTTAGTAAATGTAAGCGTAGTCTCCTTTCCTGTGTTAGTTTTGCGTTGAGCAGGCCAGTGAGTTGGCCTCAATTGGGCTAGGATGCCATGTGGTCGGCCTGAACAAGTCTGGCAAGGCCAAAGGGAGGAGCTGCAGGGGGAGTGGCCGGTAAGCAACGAGCCGCCAATCAGAGCTCGAGGGGAGTGGCTCAGGACGGCGACGAGAGGTGGGGCTTGGAACATTCGAGTAAGACTCTGGGGCGGGGCCATAAAACCTTGCCCCGGGCCCCCCCGCCTCAGTCGGGGGATCACAGGAGTCGGAGAGAGAACCGCAGCAGACAGGAATGCGTGAGAATCGCCCAGCTCCTGAACGGGTCGGAGTGCTTGTAACTGCTTGAACTGCTTGTAATAGTCTCGTTGTACACGAACATTCCCCATGCCCTGCGCTCTGCGGCTGTATTAATCGCGCATGTGGAGACGACCCGTTCCGGGCCACAGACGCGCAATCTCCTCCTGCCTGCGTTTCCTTGCATACGTGCCGTGACCAACAGAGGGCCACGCCGGGGGAGCTGTCCCGGGAGCGACCGACGGCAAGGCGCGTTTGGCGCGCGAACTGTCCTTCCTTCTTTTTCCCCACGTGAGTGAGTGGGCCCTTTGTCTGGGTATAAGTTAAGATTGCTTAAGTGCCTGCTCTGTGTCTCTTCGGATCATTGTACATAAATAATAAACCGTGTTCTTCCTCTTATTTGATCGTTCCCGTCCTTTCACAATTGGCTTAGCATCGTACGAATAGAACCGCTCGAATCGGGTTCAATAAAAGGTAACGGCACGAGTCACATGATATGCACACCGCTCGGGCGTATTCGATTAGCGTGGCTTGTGCGAGGTCCGGTCCCCGTTTTCGTGGCAGCGTGGGTCAAAGGTATGTGCGGCGTCGACCCGATACCCCTTTTCACGCTCGCTGCGGAAGTGGCGATTCGGCCTCGTGACACGAACACGAACACGAATATATATAGGGGTGCTCTTGTCTTGTGTGAGCGTGTTTTATTCTTACTTTTTTGTATACTTGGTCAGGCATAGATAAGAGCCAACACATATAACATGTAGTAAAGTGAGCGGGAGGCAAAATGGGTAGAGAGAGGGAAGCACAACAACAGTAGGGAACAGGAACATCAGGAGATCTGTGGAGGAGAGGCCCTGAGTATCCCTTGGAGAACAGCCAAGACAACCATTAAGAAATGGAAGGCGTATGGTACCACCAACAGCCTGCCATCCCTCCAAACTGGATGACCAAGCAAGGAGAAGACTGATCAGAGAGGCCACCAAGAGGCCAATGGCAATTTTGAAAGAGCTACAGGCCTCGATGGCAAAGACTTGTCGCTGTGTGCATATGACAACAATATCCAACCACTCCACAAGTCTGGCCTGTATAGCAGGGTGGCAAGAAGGAAGCTATTACTCAAAAATCCCACCTTGAGCCCCATTTTTGGTATGCAAAAAAATACTCTGGAGATTCTGAAGCCATGTTGTAAAAATGTTTTGTGGTCTGATGAAACCAAGATGGAACTTTTTGGCCTAATCGCAAACAGTTTGGTGCAAACGCAACACAGCACATCACCCAAAGAACACCATCTCTACTGTGAAGCATAGTGGTGGCTGCATGGTGGGTTATGGGGATGTTTCACATCAGCAGGGACTGGGGCACTTGTCAGGATAGAAGGGAAAATGGATGGAGCAAAATACTGAAAATTCCTACAGGAAAACCTGCTGCCCTCTACAAGAATGCTGAAATTGGGAGGGAAGTTCACCTTTCAGCATGACGACTCGTAGCACACAGGCAAAGATATTATAACATGCCAGATCAGGTCATTGAAAGGATCAGAGTATGCATGACATAACATGTTATATCAGGTCATTGAAAGGATCAGACCGTGCATGATATTATAACATGTTAGATCAGGTCATTGAAAGCAGCAGAACATGCATGATATTATAATGTGTTAGATCAGGTCTTTGAAAGGATCAGAACATGCATGTTATAACATGTTAGATCAGGTCATTGAAAGGATCAGATTATGCATGGCATTATAACATGTTAGATCAGGTCATTGAAAGGATCAGACCGTACAAGACATTATAACATGTTAGATCAGGTCATTGAAAGGAGCAGAACATGCATGATATTATAATATGTTAGATCAGGTCTTTGAAAGGATCAGAACATGCATGACATTATAACATGTTAGATCAGGTTATTGAAAGGATCAGACCGTACATGACATTATAACATGTTAGATCAGGTGAATGAAAGGATCAGACCATGCATGATATTATAACATGTTAGATCAGGTCTTTGAAAGGATCAGACCGTACATGACATTATAACATGTTAGATCAGGTGTTACGTGGTCCTCCCGGTAACTACCTGGTCTTGGGGACCCCCGGACCGTGGGAGGAACCCCGCCAGAAAGATATATGATTTATACGCTTTCGTAACGCAATCAATATGAAAGACACAACAATTCAAGTCAATAAGAAACCCCCACCAAGGATCCGGATTAATGGATAATATATTCCAAATCAATCAACAACACTCAACAATCAATCAACAATATTACTCAGATGGCCATCTCATATATTTCCCCCCTTTCCCCACTCACGACCCCTCAATAGTCACTGTCCCTCGTAATGTCTCTGGGCCCCTCCAGACCAAGCTGAAGGTCGACTTTTCCGCACACGGGCGGTTGAACGGACCCCTGGCTGACGTGCTCCAAACGTGCACGTCACGTACCGGGAACAGCTGCTGCAGCGCACACCTCCTTGCAAAGCAAAGCGGGCAAAGCAAAGCGCGGCTCGCAAAGCGCGCGAGGCCCAAGGTGCGACCCGTACACGCCCTCGGAGGCGTCGAGGCGAACAGTGCCGGACGCTTGGTTCCTTCCAGGAAGCCACGGCAACCTGACACGTAACAGGCAATCACCCCGCGCAGGTAACTCCTCTCGCCAGACGGGCTTTTCAAACTCAGCGTTCCCAACGCTAATCAATATCGACACCGCTCGCGTCGCAGCTGGGCGAGGAAGAAGAAGATGGCCGCTTCTCCAGGACCTCGTGTCTTTTTTTCTTCTTCCAGTTCACCATCCCGTTTCCGGTCTCCTGTTATCAGAAGCGCCTCTCACCATTTAACCACAACAACCTTTAATAGAATAAACATTAATAAGCAATGACCTGAATAGTAATTCACCTAAATCCGGAATCCGTAACACTCCCCCCCTTCAAGAAAGAAAGTTTGAACCCAGCGAAAACTTTCTTTGCAGGCCAACTTTGATAAACAAACAAAATAACTCATACCCCAAATCATCAGTTCCCCTGGGCACAATTATCACATCTCAAAAACAAAGCAACAAAATTTCACAAAACCTCCAGAGATTCCAACGGTAATTCACTCTGGACCAAGCGTCAACACTTCTAGTTTCTCTTGAATGCCGGTTAAGGGGTGATGACCAAAACCCCAAAGTTAAACAACTAGATAGCACTTTTTTGGGAGGCCAAGCTGAGTATACACTACATGGACGCCTTAAGGAATGTGGAGTTCACGGTTAGTCCGGGGAGGAAAGTTCATTACATGGACGCCTTTAAGAACGTAGTGTTCACGGTTAGTCCGTGCAGGAAAGTTCACTACCTGGACGCCTTTAAGAACGTGGCGTTCACGGTTAGTCCGTGTAGGAGCCCAGGCTCGGCGGCTCCGCCGTATATAGTGCTTCAACTTCTCCAGACTCCTAACAGTTACGGTGGGATCACTTGACCCAGTAGTCACCTGACGGGCGGTCTCCGTCTTGGCCAGTGCTCTGACAATCATTCTTTCGGGGGATGCCGTAACTCTGGGAGCCTCCATAGTAATATCGGCTGCTGCCAACACCAAAACTACCGCCAAATTGTCCTCTTCTGTAGACCTCTAGACGCCTACGAAATGCCTTCCCTACTGTTATGGTCCGACCCTCCAAATCCTTACCATTCCAATTCTTCTCTGCCTCTCTGGCATCTTTTGTGCTTGCAAACGTGACAAAGCCGAACCCTCTTGACTGTTGTGTTTCCCTGTCTTTTACCAACCGCACTTCCACCAGCGGCCCATATCTGTTGAAGACAGAGGTCAGAACTGCTTCCTTTGTTTTGAAGTTCAGTCCCCCTACAAATAACTTGGTACTTTTGTCGCCATCCCGAGCTGGTGTGGTGTTATTTTCCCTGCTGGGCTCTTTACCAACCCCCGGGTTACCATAAACTTGACCCCCGGCCAAATCATTCCCGATAACCACAGATACTCCCTCTACAGGAAGCGTGGCTTGTAAACCGACGGTGACCGGTCCTGACACCAAATCGGATTCCAAATGGATGACATGAAGTGGGGCACTAACACAGCCACCGATCCCTTGCAACTGAACACTATCACCAGTTGCTGTACTCTTTGACAATGGCAAAATGCCTTCAAGCATTAAGGATTGATGGGCTCCTGTGTCCCTCAATACCCTAACAGGTCTTGGGTTCGTCAAGTCTCCCTCTAGTGAGACAAACCCCTCATAAATAAATGGTTGGTAACTCTACTGTGGGCGATTTCTTATGTTTGCCATCGCATTCAGAGTTGTACTAGTCGGACTCCGCTCTGGGTTGTCCCTTTTCATGAGGTAACAACTGGACATCAAGTGTCCAGGTTTTTTGCAAAAGGCGCAAGTAGGCCCGGAGGAAAAACTCGTGGTCTGCCTCGGGCCCCCCGGGAAATAGGTTTGTCTTGGGCCCGTAGCCCCCTGATTTCGAACAGTTGGGGTATCAGAGTTGTCCCCATAATCCTCTCGAGGCCGCCGCCATGTATTGTCGTTCTCCGCACGGGGTGTTCCATAACTCCCCTGCTGAAGTCTAGGCGAGGAGCTAGGTGTGTGGACCCCTATCCGGTGTGTTAAGGCATAATAATCTGCCATGGTGGCTGCGTCCCACAACTTTGGTACTTTCTTTTCCTGCAGGTACACTTTGATGTCCTCGTGGACACACTGTTGAAATTCCTCCACCAGCATCAAGTCACGCAATGCTTCAAAGTCGTTCCCGACTCCTTTTGACTCACACCACCGATCAAACATGTTTTCTTTCTCTCTGGCAAACTCCACATGGGTCTCACTCTCCCTCTTCCTGGTATTCCTGAATTTTTGCCGGTAAGCTTCAGGAACCAACTCATAGGCTTTGAGGATGTGCTTCTTCAATACCTCATAATCTGCACATTGGTCCATTGGTAGCGCCGAATAAATCTCTTGAGCTTTACCCACCAGCACACTTTGCACTAGTATGGTCCAGGCCTCCTCCGGCCAGTTTAACTGTCGAGCCACTTTCTCAAAGTGTGGAAAAAATTGAGTGACTTCCTTTTCACTGAAGGGTGGAACCAGCCTCACATGTCTGCCCACATCCCAGGTGTTCTGGCTAGGTGTCGGCCCAGTCAGCAAGGGTGGTACCTCTCCCCGTTCTCTCATTAACTCCAGCTCCTTGAATTTAATTTCTTGCTGAAGCGCCATGCCACGTTCCTTTGATTCCCTTTCGGCTTTTCTCTCCTCTGCTTCGAGTTCCCTTGCAGCTCTCCTCTCCTCTGCTTTTCTCCCTTCTAACCTTTCCTGGAGTTCTCGTTCCACTCTCCTTTCCTCTGCTTGTTTCTCTTCTCTCCTCTCTTCTGCTTTCCTTTCCTCTTCTTTGATCCGTTCCTGGCTCCATAATTGCAACTCCAGTTTCCGGAGCTCCACGTCTTCTGGTTCTTCGGGTAGCCACTCCCAGGCTAACTCGTACCATGTTCCTAATCCCACCATAGATTGTATCACCACAGTCTGCAACTCTGCCTTCCTCAAATTAGTTCGGACCTCCAAGTTAAAATGTTTGGCCAATTTCAAGAGGTCCGACTTTAGTAACGCTCGGAACTGTGCCTCACTCGGGGTTACCGCAAAGTTCTGTGCCACAAACGCCATGGTGCCTATCGTTAACACCTGTTACCCTTCACCCAAGACTTTACCCACATTTTCCCAAAAATTTACCAATTAATACTTAATTAATAAATTTTAATTAATAAAAATATTATTTGATTATTTTATACAATTTTATATCCCGGAATTCAATTGGACGAGCCCCCAATTCTGTTACGTGGTCCTCCCGGTAACTACCTGGTCTTGGGGACCCCCGGACCGTGGGAGGAACCCCGCCAGAAAGATATATGATTTATACGCTTTCGTAACGCAATCAATATGAAAGACACAACAATTCAAGTCAATAAGAAACCCCCACCAAGGATCTGGATTAATGGATAATATATTCCCAATCAATCAACAACACTCAACAATCAATCAACAATATTACTCAGATGGCCATCTCATATATTTCCCCCCTTTCCCCACTCACGACCCCTCAATAGTCACTGTCCCTCACAATGTCTCTGGGCCCCTCCAGACCAAGGTGAAGGTCGACTTTTCCGCACACGGGCGGTTGAACGGACCCCTGGCTGACGTGCTCCAAACGTGCACGTCACGTACGGCAACCTGACACGTAACAGGCAATCACCCCGCGCAGGTAACTCCTCTCGCCAGACGGGCTTTTCAAACTCAGCGTTCCCAACGCTAATCAATATCGACACCACTCGCGTCGGAGCTGGGCGAGGAAGAAGAAGATGGCCGCTTCTCCAGGACCTCGTCTTTTTTTCTTCTTCCGGTTCACCATCCCGTTTCCGGTCTCCTGTTATCAGGAGCGCCTCTCACCATTTAACCACAACAACCTTTAATAGAATAAACATTAATAAGCAATGACCTGAATAGTAATTCACCTAAATCCGGAATCCGTAACACAGGTCATTGAAAGGAGCAGAACATGCATGATATTATAATATGTTAGATCAGGTCATTGAAAGGATCAGAACATGCATGACATTATAACATGTTCGATCAGGTTATTGAAAGGATCAGACCATGCATGATATTATAACATGTTAGATCAGGTGAATGAAAGGATCAGACCGTGCATGACATTACAACATGTTCGATCAGGTCATTGAAAGGATCAGACCGTGCATGACATTATAACATGTTAGATCAGGTGAATGAAAGGATCAGACCATGCATGATATTATAACATGTTAGATCAGGTCATTGAAAGGATCAGAACATGCATGACATTATAACATGTTAGATCAGGTGAATGAAAGGATCAGACCGTGCATGTCATTACAACATGTTCGATCAGGTCATTGAAAGGATCAGACCGTGCATCACATTATAACATGTTAGATCAGGTGAATGAAAGGATCAGACCATGCATGATATTATAACATGTTAGATCAGGTCATTGAAAGGATCAGAACATGCATGACATTATAACATGATAGATCAGGTGAATGAAAGGATTAGACCATGCATGATATTATAACATGTTAGATCAGGTCATTGAAAGGATCAGATCATGCATGATATTATAACATGTTCGATCAGGTGATTGAAAGGATCAGAATGTGCATGATATTGTAACATATTCGATCAGGTGATTGAAAGGATCAAAACATGCATCACATTATAACATGTTAGATCAGGTCATTGAAAAGAGCAGAACATGCATGATATTATAACATGTTAGATCAGGTCATTGAAAAGATCAGACCATGCATGATATTATAACATGTTAGATCAGGTCATTGAAAGGATCAGAACATGCATGATATTATAACATGTTAGATCAGGTCATTTATAGGATCAGAACATGCATGATATTATAACATGTTAGATCAGGTGATTGAAAGGATCAGAACGTGCATGGCATTGTAACATATTAGATCATGTGATTGAAAGGATCAGACCGTTCCTCACTATTCTAAATTCCCGATTGGAAAATTTACTTCAGTAAGGATGTCGGGGTGGGGGAGGGGGCAACATCGTCGTCCACAAAACCCCTTGTGGAGTGGGGATATTGTTTCATAATATCATTAATATTATTCTTTCCTCATGTGTTATTACTTTTGTAATGAGAAGCAGCTTTGGAAAAACGCCATGAAAACGCCTTGGAAGAACTCCACGGAAGCGGCAGGAATGGTCGTATGATTAACCATTGTGGGGTATAGAGACTGCAGTAGATCTTCGATCAGGAGCGATCGTCGAAGTGAGAAGCATGGATTAATCTCCGGATTTCTCCAAATTTATTTGAGTTATTTTTTAAGCAGTATTAACGACTATATAAAAAGGTAATCACACGTGTTTGTGGTTTATAATATTTTTTTACTTCCTGTAGAAGCTGTTGCTCTCTTGAAAATGGCACCTTTGGGACGATGAGTTATTTATACACGTTAACACGGCAGGAAAAACACATTTGGAGAGGTGGGATAATATTAGTATTGATATTGTTTTGTAATAACATTAATAGTATGCGATTATCATAAGTTTTGTTACTAGTACCGACTGCAAAGCCGCAATGAGCCGGCGAAGCCAAAACCTCTTGCCACTATTTTACCCATCACCATGGCATCAGTAGGTTAGGTAGTTGGTAGTAGGTAGTAGGTAGGTAGTTGGTAGTAGGTAGGTAGGTAGTTAGTAGTAGGTAGGTGTAGTAGGTACCGTACCTGGTAAGACTTGGTAAAAGAGAAGAGCAGACAGTCCTCCCCAATGGCAATACCTGCATACAATAAATGTCACAAGAAGCTTAAGGAAGTAACTATACGATGTGCTAGCTTAAGGCCTATTTTTAACTGGGCTTAACATACGTTTTCACAGTAAGTGTGTAGTCTTCTAACTTCTTTCGCTGTCAGGCGCCAGGGCTGGTTCTCTGACTCTCCGGGCACGGCGGCTTCGTCCACCAGAAGAAGTTAGCTTGCAGTGATTAATTCGGTGAATTCCGTCTCAACTTCGGATATTTCCGGCCGTGAAAAACTATCCGTATTTCTAAACTAAATATGTAAACCACTTATACCGTATTTCTGGCCGTGAAAAACTATCCCATACGGCCGCGAGATTTCTAAAAAATAATTTTTCGTCAATGTGAGAATATTTGACGCCGTTTTCACCCTCCGAAACGCGTAATAAGCTTGTAAAAAAATATTTTTTCAAATGCTCGAATCTCATTGGTTCTGGTCTTTGATGACGATTTTCGTTGAAGATAACGAGGTTGGTCTTAACATATTTTAATTACTAATGAGAGGTTTCATTAGATTATGAATCAAAGAACATGGGTGAAACAAACTCCTATTGAACTTTTTCGCAATTGTTTTATGCAAACTT
Organism: Myxine glutinosa; assembly: GCF_964187855.1. Classification (NCBI taxonomy): domain Eukaryota; kingdom Metazoa; phylum Chordata; class Myxini; order Myxiniformes; family Myxinidae; genus Myxine; species Myxine glutinosa. Next base: position 137,505,843 of record NC_136264.1, on the reverse strand, counting down.
CCGCATCCGGTCGATGGCTGTCTCCAGCACTCCATCCAGTGAAAAAATATTTTTTCAAATGCTCGAATCTCATTGGTTCTGGTCTTTGATGACGATTTTCGTTGAAGATAACGAGGTTGGTCTTAACGTATTTTAATTACTAATGAGAAGTTTCATTAGATTATGAATCAAAGAACGACGGGTGAAACAAACTCCTCTTGAACTTTTTCGCAATTGTTTTATGCAAACTTCCGCATCCGGTCGATGGCTGTCTCCAGCACTCCATCCAGTGAGCACTTTCATTTTAGAAATATTTTTGCAAATGCTCGACTCTCATTGGGTCCGGTGTTTGGTGACGCGTTTTGTTGAAGATAACCAGGCCCGTGCGGGGCGATGTTGGTCTTAAATTATTTTATTAATACATCGGAGGTGCATAAGATTGTGAATCAAACGACGACGGGTGAAAGAAACTCCTAATGAACGTTTTAAATTTGTTATGCATACTTCCGCCTCCACAAGATGGCTGCGCCCACTGCGCTTCGGATTCTCGAGCCAAGGCATAATCAGGTTTTCAACATAATACGTACTCGTTTATTGACAACACCGGCTTCGCCGGCTATTACCGTACTATTAGAAGCGGCCTTGGAAAAACGCCACCATAAAGCTAACTTAACATTGATATACACCTCAACACGCATCCTCATTGACGGTAATGGTGGGGAAAACCCGCTCGGGGGAGAAAACCCCCTTGGGGAGAGGGGCAAATGAATGCGCTACAACCTTAATTGTGTCACCTTTAGTCATCCTGTCATGTTTGGTTGAGATTGGACAAGTAACGACGGAATGTATCGCGGTCAAAAATTCTTCAGGCAGACAGACGCCAAACGCCACTTTGGCAGACCTGGCAGACGCCAAATTGCATATTTCAGTATGATTTTCTGAAATTTGTAGACTTTGTTTTTCACTTGAAAAACATAACATGTTTCATTAATATTATGATAGTACTTGCCTGGTATGACATCATCATTATCTCTGCAGAAACACATCTTAGTTTGCCACATGTGTCAAAACAAATTCTAGGAAGAGCAGCAGGAAGTTCTAGCATCACAATGTATGGAAGCTTTTATGGGGCACCTTTGTTTTTTTTTATTTCGTGCCAACATATCATAATGGGATGATGCTATTTAAATATGGCTGCCACTTTGGATTATTGAAGACGAACTTATCATATATATACTTTTAGTACCTTAAGTTATGACAAGCTTGGGTATTATATAATATATATTTATGGTATTTTAGTTTTATTAAATGGAAATAGGCATCACACAATATTACACAATGGACTATATGTAAGTTTAGCCATTTTCATATCGATTTTGGCAGCCATTTTGGATTTTGACCATTTGTATATGGTGAAGCGCGGTGCTACGCGCGCGACTTGCTACCAAGGAGGAAGCGGACAACGCGGTTAAACAAAAGTGTCTTTATTGACAAGAGGTCACTGTAGCACTGGCGCGCTCCGGGCTGCGCGCCCAGTGTATATCCTGAGGCCACGCCTACCCCTCGGGCATGGCCGCCGCCCACTTGGTGCGCGGAATGATGTCACCACGCCAGTGGGCTTTCGTGTCGGCCACACGCGCCCCCCCCAGAATTCCCGCACACCTGGAGGGCCAGTTTGTGGGGCAAACGTATGACCCGGCCGAAGCGCCCTCTGGCGACCGGAGGCGTCCGGGGTGCAGGGATGCCAGCTGGGATGCCCCCGGCTGTACCCATGATGGGTGCCGGACCGGGGGGCGGCGTGCCGGCGGTGCTGGGCGGTGCCGGGGGTACGCCCGCCGGGGGGCGGCCCCGACGCGGGGGCCGAGCCACCGGCGGTGGGTGGTCCACGTCGAGGTGGGCCGGCTTGAGTCGATCCACCGAGACGCGGTCGGGAGTACCGCCGATGTCCAAGGTGAAGTATTTCACCCCGGTCTCCAGCACGCGGAAAGGCCCGTCGTACGGGGGCCACAGTGGTGTCCGGTGGGCGTCGTGCCGGACGAAGACATACTCCGCGGTGCGAAGCTCCGGGGCGACGTGCATGGGTGGGTGCCCGTGGTGCGCCGTCGGCACCAGGGCGAACCTCCGGGCGGTCTCCTGCAGCGCGGAGCGCTCCTGCGCCGCGGACCAAGGTGCCGTGGGGTCGGGGAGGAACTCGCCCAGCACCCGCAGCGGTTGTCCAAAGACCAACTCCGCCGCGGATGAGCGCAGGTCCTCCTTGGGCGCCGTCCAGAGGCCCAGCAGGACCCAGGGGAGCCTGTCGACCCAGCCGCCGTCGCGGAGGGTGGCCCAGAGCGCGGCCTTCAACGAGCGGTGGAACCGCTCGCACAGGCCGTTTGCCTGGGGGTGGTAGGCCGTGGTGCGGTGCAGCTGGACCCCGAGCCCCTGCGCGACTGCCCCCCAGAGCTCCGAGGTGAACTGGGGGCCGCGGTCGGACGAGATGTCCGAGGGGGCGCCGAACCGGGCGACCTAGGTGGCGATGAACGCCTGCGCGACGTCCGCCGCCGTCGTTGACGCCAAAGGCACGGCCTCCGGCCACCGGGTGGTGCGGTCCATCATGGTCAGGACGTGAGTGAAACCCCGCGAGGGGGGCAGAGGTCCCACCAGGTCCACGTGAACGTGGTCAAACCGACATTCCGGCACCGAAAACGGGGCCAAAGGGGCCTGGGTGTGTCGGTGCACCTTCGCGCGCTGGCACGCGAGGCACGTCCTGGCCCAGCCGCAGACGCCCTTCCAGAGGCCATGCCAGACAAACTTGTCAGCGATCAACCTCTGGGAGGCCCTCGTGCCTGGGTGGGACAGGCCGTGGATGGAGTCGAAAATCCGGAGCTGCCAGCCCGCGGGCACGATGGGGTGAGGCCGCCCGAGGGAGACGTCGCACCAGAGGGCCGTGCCCGCGCCGTTGAACGGCACCTCGGTGACGCGGAGGCCCGTAACGGCGGTCCGCAAGGCCTGGACGTCGGGGTCGGCGGCCTGGTCCGCCGCCATCCGGGCATAGTCGATGCCGAGGTGGACCGCGTGGGCAACGGACCTGGAAAGGCAATCCGCCACCGGGTTGTCCTTCCCCGTGACGTGCCGGATGTCCGTCGTGTATTCGGACACGGCCGAGAGGTGACGCTGCTGCTGGGCCGACCACGGCTCGGCGACCTTGCCCATCGCGAACACCAGTGGCTTGTGGTCGACGGAGGTCGTGAACGCACGGCCCTCGAGCAGATGGCGGAAGTGCCTGACCGCCAGGTGGAGCCCGAGCAACTCGCGGTCGAAGGTACTGTACCAGCGTTCGGGCGGGCGAAGCTGCCGGCTGAAGAACGCCAGCGGTTGCCAAGCTCCACGCACCTATTGCTCGTGCACCGCGCCCACCGCGTAGTCCGAGGCGTTGGTGGTGAGGGCGATCGGTGCATCGGGCGCCGGGTGCGCGAGCATGGTGGCGTTAGCCAAGGCGAGCTTCGCGCCCACGAACGCCGCGTCCATCTGCTCGGTCCAGGTGACGTCACCTTTGCCCGGCTTCCCCCGGAGGGCCTCGTGCAAGGGGCGCAGGAGCTGGGCGATGCGGGGCAGGAAACGGTGGTAAAAGTTTACCATGCCCAGGAACTCCTGGAGCCCCCTGATCGTGCGGGGGCGCGGAAACCCTTTCACCGCCTCCACCTTGGCCGGTAGGGGGACGGCCCCGTGCCTGGTGACGCGGTGCCCCAAAAAGTCGATTTTGGCGACACCGAACCGGCACTTGGCGGGGTTCACGATCAGGCCGTGCTGGCCCAGATGTTCGAAGAGCGTGCGGAGATGGTGTAGGTGCTCTTCGCGGGACGCGCTGGCGACGTGGATGTCATCCAGGTACACGTAGACGAAATCCAAGTCGCGCAAGACGCTGTCCATGAGGCGCTGGAACGCCTGGGCCGCATTCTTCAAACCGAATGGCATCCGAAGAAATTCGAAAAGACCGAACGGCGTGATGACAGCCGTCTTCGGGATGTCCTCCGGCCTGACGGGGACCTGGTGGTAACCGCGTATGAGGTCCACCTTCGAGAAGAAGGACATATTCGCCAAGCGGGCGGAAAAGTCCTGAATATGGGGGACGGGGTAGCGGTCGGGGGTGGTGGCGTCGTTGAGACGGCGGTAGTCCCCGCACGGTCACCATCCCCCGCCGGGCTTGGGCACGATGTGGAGCGGCGACGCCCAAGCGCTCGGAGCGCCGCATGATGCTGAGCCACTCCAGCGTAGCAAACGCCGCTTTAGCTACCGCGAGCTTCGTCGGCTCGAGGCGGCGTGCCCGGGCATAGACCGGTGGCCCGGCGGTGGGGATGTGATGTTCCACCCCGTGCTTGACGGTCCCCGCCGAGAAGGTGGGCCTCGTGAGGGCCGGGAAACGGGCGAGGAGGCGGGTGAATTCGTCCGCTGCCGGAAGCGTGCAGATGAACCTGGCCAGAACCGAACCGCTCGGCAAGCCGCTCGGCGAGCCGCTCGATGAGCCGCTCCGTGAGCTGCTCAACGAGGCGGGCAACGCGCAAGCGAGCGAGCTGAACGTCTCAGCCTGGACAAGCCTTCTGTGCTTGACGTCAAACAACAGGCCATTGGCACAGAGGAAGTCCGCGCCGAGCAGTGCCATAGGCACGTCGGCAGTGACGATCGACCATCGGAAAACCTGCCCTCCGAACCGCAGAGAAAGGCAGCGTTTTCCATACGTGCGAATGGGCGTACCGTTGGCAGCAAGCAGCGCGGGGCCCCGGCCCGCGGACTGCTTGTCGGATGTACCGGCGGGAACGACACTCACCTGCGCTCCCGTGTCGCACAGGTAACGGCGCCCGGATAAGGTGTCCGTTATGTATAGGAGGCTGTTTAATCGACCGGCGCTCAGTGCCACTACCGAGGGCCGGCCCAGGCGTTTCCTGACCTGCCGAATGAGCACGGCGGGCGACATTGCCGAGCCTCGTGGCCGAACCTAGCGTGGAAATTGCACCAGGTTTGCGGCGAAGCCGGAGGCCGCCGTTTCTGCGGTGGTGGTGGGCGGGGCGTGGCGGCCACCACAAGGCGCCCCTCGGAGCAGGGGTGGGCACCCACAGGAGGTTTGGGCTCGGGAGCCGCTACAGCCGCACCGAAACTCGCCTGCGTGTCCAAAGCCGCGTAGAACTTGTCGGCCTCGGCCGTGAACGCACGGGGTTCCGTCGTCGCGGAACCGGCCAACGCGAGGCGGACTCGTGCCGGCAGCTGGCGTCGAAATAACGCCCGGAATAGAGCATTCGGAGTTTCGTCGCCCATGAGCGACAGCATATGGTCCATTCGGACCAACGGTCGTGTGTCACCGAGCTCGGGGAGGTCCAAGAGGCGATCGGCCCGTGAGGCCGAACGTGGCGAAGAGGAGACGCTTGATCACCTCGTACCTGTCGTGGGCCGGTGGGTTCCTCAGGACCGACACGACGCGGGCGGCCGCGCTGGCCCCGAGGAAGGCGACCACGTGGCAGTAGCGTGTCTCGTCCGCCGTGATGCGTCGAAGCCTGAACTGGGCTTCGGCCTGCAGGAACCAGATCTCCGCCTGAGCTTCCCAGAACTCGGGGAGCTCTATCGCTACCGCGTTGGTTGCCATGGCTGTGGTGGTTTCGGGTGGTCAGTGACGGCTGACCAAAACGTCGGAGTCACCAATGAAGCGCGGTGCTACGCGCGCGACTTGCTACCAAGGAGGAAGCGGACAACGTGGTTAAACAAAAGTGTCTTTATTGACAAGAGGTCACTGTAGCACTGGCGCGCTCCGGGCTGCGCGCCCAGTGTATATCCTGAGGCCACGGCTACCCCTCGGGCGTGGCCGCCGCCCACTTGTTGCGCGGAATGATGTCACCACGCCAGTGGGCTTTCGTGTCCGCCACAATGGAATATATATCTGGAACTATGCTTAATGGATTCCTTTACCTTGAAAACATGGTAGTAGACACAAACCTGATTGTCCTAACTGCATTAGAAGTGAAGATAAGCATTATAAAATAATCCTATTGTAGAATTATGACGTCATTCTAATTTGCATAAATTTGCATAAATTATAGCCTAAAAAATTGGTGACAACTTTTTTTCAATTCCTTACATACCATAGAAGATAATTATGCAAAGAAACAAAAATGATCATGCGAGGCCCACGGAACCAATAATAGCTACAAATGGCCCCAAACAATAATCCTGTTGGCATTTTGAAGAATTGTTTTTTTTTTGTGAGCCTATAACACTTCCCTTTACCCACTAAGGACTGGGACCCACTAAGGACTGGGGTCGGAGATCATTTAATGTTACCTTTCACATAGCTACAAAGGTGTATGCACTATAGAGCGTTTTTTTTGAAATTATAAAAAATTGTTTTGTTTTTTTTCAAAAAAGTTTTTCCCCATAACACTCCCCACCCAACACTCTCAAATAAACCTCTGAAGGTTTGACAAAGATCTGTTCAGCCATCTCTGAGAAAAATGACGACACGCCCACACATAGACACACGGCCAAATGACTCTCATATGGTATTGATGATAAACGAAGAAGTACAAAAATATATAAAAGTATAATTTGCAGAACAGTCAGAATTTCACAGGATGGTTTGACTTGGCATTAGGAAATGTTTATCAGGCAATGTTGTTTATCACGAGATGATAAACTAACTGTTGCAATCATCCCCAGTGTAGGTTGGCAGGGTGGCCAAGAGGTACACACTCGTTTCTAAGCTGTCTAGCCTGGGTTTGAATCCTGACCCAGCTATAAACTGCCATCCTGGTATTTCATAGGCTGGATGAGTCATCAATGTGTGTGCCACCCCTTTGATGGACGTTGCTGGGAGTCCCGTCTGTGGGTATTAGTTGGCGGATGTTAAAGATCCCTGATGTCCTTCACAAGAAGTAGGCGAGACACCCTGAACTGGCACCCTGAACGAGAAATTACAAATTTGTGTCAAAGCCCTTCTTCCGCATTTCTCAACTATGCCCTCCCTCCCTCCTCCCCATCCTTGTCCCGTGATGCCTTTTTTTTTTTAAATAAAAAACTGAAGTGAAAGTACGTGGTTAGAACAAGATTACAAAACAGACTTGAGCAAGGTGGGACAATCGAGCTGGCACGAAGTTACGAGTAAATTATATCAGCAAAGAAAACATTGTTGTCATAATTTTTCAGGAATACTGTTTTGCACTACCTTGTAGCAACACCTCCACGTCAGCACATATTGTAACATGTAAACATGCACATCCATGTCATATGTCGTCTTCAATTGAGTCTGATATGCCCTGGCCTTGGTGGCTGGGGAACTTCCAGACAGTTTCCTGGGACCTACTGTATCCTGTTCCTGGTATATGTCAATTCCCTCGAAATCCTCTGAAAAACACACCATATCACTTTGCAGATGACCCCACTCTATATTGGAAACTACCTCATTGGAATGACAAGAATTAACACTGCTACTGCATACTTGTCTGCCGATCTGGAGTCATCGACTGAAATAAGTCATCGATGCACGACTGTGACTAACCCTCCAACTTACTCTGCAATCAACATGAATAATCTGCGAGCACTCATCATATATCTGAGCATAAAATCTGTTGCCCCTGATGTTAACTCAGTATGGGAATTCTTCCACAGAAACCTGCTCTCTCATGCACGGATTCATCCCATCTCATCTACAATTATCACAACCTTCTTCCCACCCATGATCCTGTGGTGAGGCAGTTCCTGTGGTAAACTGAATCTTGTGGTGAAGCAGTTGCTCTGAAACTACTTGCCTTCTCTTCCTGGAAGGCTAATCCAACCAAAGGCAATCTCAGTGCATTCCAAAAGGTCCACAACAAATGTGTGTCCACTCTCAGGAGAGCCAGAACACAACATCTGTCCAACCTCAAGAATCAGATTTCAAAATTGTCCTCCTTCTCGTAAACCTGGTGGCACCTTGATAAGTCTGTCTCTGGAGTATGCTAACCTTCAATCCCTTCCCTCTATTCAAATGGCACCACAGCCGACTCCGCTAGTGAGAATGCTGAATCCCCCAATTCTGTGTTTGCTTCAAAATCTTGTGTCCCCAAACATTCACTCTCAATACCCATTCTTCCATCTCGTGTCCAACTGCTCTTGGACTCTATCTTTTGCACATGAAAAGGTGAACGAAGGTTCTTTCAACCCTCGACTCTGATTTTGCAAATAGACAGGATAGCATCAGCTCACGTGTCCTAATATCCTGTCCTTCCACTCTTTCCCATTCTTTTTTCTGCCCTGTTCACCCTATAAATTGCCCAAGGTCATCTTCCATATGCTTGGAAATCTGCCAATACGACATTAAATGAAAAGGTACAAAAACCCAACCTCTTAACTACAGACCTATCAGCATACTTTCAAATACCAGCAAAATCATGGAATCCATCATTGCAGTTGATAATATGAAATCCTTCCTTTTCCCCAACAACCTCATGTCAGATCACCAATTTGGTTTCAGATCAGGTCACTCCACCTTGGACATGCTGCTTCTACTCACCCAAAATGGATCGATCTCATGCTTTTGATACATTCTGGCATCCTGCGTAACTCTACAAACTCTCTGCCTATGGCATCCAACTACACACATGGCTTACTGACTTCCTCTACCCTCATAGCCAATGTGTGGCATTCATCGGAATCCTTTCATCTTCTCTTCCTGTTAAGGTTGGAGTGCCCCGAGGCAGTGTTCTGGGTCCAGTGCTATTCCTGATCTTCATCAATAATCTCTTTGACTCTCTGGCATATTATTTTTATCTATATTACTGATGACTCCACCCTGTGCCGTGACATCCCTCATCATTCAGATAGGTAGGCTGCAGCCTCGGGATCTCTTCAGATCTTGAAAAAAAATCACAAGCTAGTCAAACAATTGGAATACATCCTTCAATCCTGACAAATCTCACACTCTCACTATCTCCCTTGGAAATGACCATCTGGAAAGACCTCCTATCTATTGTCTTAACAATGCTCTTGAGGAAGTTCAGTCATTGAAACTTCTGGGTCTCATTATAATCACTCATGATATTACTTGAGCAAACCACATTTCAAAGTTGGTCTCCAAAGCCCACCACTGACTGGGCATCCTCCGTGGTAAAAATTCTTCTTTGGCACACCTGAACTCCTATCCACCGACTAGGCCTTCATCCACAGCTTTATGGAATACTGCTCTCCCCTCTTGGCTGGCTCCCTTGCCTTACAACTTGCTCAGCTCAACTCTGTGGAAGCAAAGGTCTTCAAGATTATTGGAATCTATCACAAAGCCATCGCAGACAGATCGGTGTTTTCTTTGTCTTCTACCGCCTCTGTTCTGGTATTGAAGCCTTTCTGATTTTGCACTCTTTCCATGCTTTGTCGCCCCCAGATTTCTGCAGGGAACATGCAGTCAACCATCCTTCTGATGAATCTACGTAAATCCAGGTTTACTGTTCACCTCCATTCATTCGTTCTTCTTTCTCCCACCTGTGGAATCAACTTTCACATCCTCTTCAACCTCATCCTTCCCTCCAGGTCTTCAATACAGCTGTTCTCCACCATTTACGATCTGAAACCATGATATTTCCACGACCCCACCCCCTACCACACCCCACCAAATCTTCCAAATTTCCAGTTTTCCTTCCTGCGAGTTTCCTTCTGTATCCATCTTGTCCACCCCATGCATCCTCTCCTGCCCCTCATTCCTCCCCACAACCATTGTTTGCCCAAGTCTGCCTCTCTCTTGGCCTTCAACTCTGTTGTTGGTGTTGCCCCCCTCTCTCAACTGTTCCTTTTGTAATGATGTGTACTAATCCATTCAGGATACTAATCCCAGCTCTGGCACGAGCCTCGACTATGTTCACAAAAAATAAAAGCAGGAAGGCATCTTGGAATTCTTCACAGAGCTAAGTCATTCCTTGGCCACTTGCACTTCTAAAAATTGCATAACATCGGTCCAACCTACTTCCACAGAGCTATGCAGTGTGGCTCTGCTCAATGGGCCGGGGCCCCCAAGCATCTTAGGCCCCTAGCGGTGGTGTAATGGAAGTGACTTCGCAGGAGGCCATGGAACACATGTTCCTCTCTCGCCGCAGAGGGGTTTGTGGCTGAGCAAATTTCTACCAACTCGTATCTGGTCTTGCACCACCTGCCCTCTCACCATGGCCACACTCATTCAGCCAGCAACCCATACCTTGTTTCCCTCCCAATATCTCAGCTAACTGCTCACCTACACTCTACAAAACTGCTCACCTACACTCTACAAAACTGCTCACCACACCTTCTGTCCCTCTCTTCAAAATGGGAGCATAATTTATGTGACTTGGTGGCCACACCATGTTATTTTAATTTTATTATGACTGCTGTGAGCACACACAATTTATTTATAAATATGGCCAGAAAGACATCGTGTAGGCCTGATTTGTATTGTGTTGCCACTCGCAACATGGAGGTGAATTTGGCCATTATTTATATTACAAACGATTCAACATTTCATGATATCGTCATTCTTTGAAAGTTTTATTCTTTCCTTGAAAACTTTTTTTTTACACGGTTTGATTACTGAAGGCAACGTGAAAGAAAAAGAGTACCTTGCATTTAATCAACCTTCATTAATATGAAAATTAAGAAACAAGTCGTATAGAAAAACTTCCAAAAAATAAGCTCGTCACATTTTCCATTGCACATTTATATTAAATATTATTACGTAATTACAGGTAATTATGACAAATGTTTACACAAAATCATGATGTTTAGTGCTTGCTTTGGACGTATGTATTTCCAGTAAAGAAAATGGTTGCAACAAAATCTGTGGATTCGTAGCAGACTGAATGTCATCATACACAGTCACTGCCTGGTAGTTATCGTTGAGATCGGTGAGTTCTTCCATCCTGGACTGCATGGCATTTTGCCAAGGACAGCCAGTTCTCCACAGATGAAATTCATTCTCAGCAGAATTCCTCAAACAACTGTAAAAACAAAAGAAATCTCAAGTCAATAAAACCGGTGCCAACTGCAAGCTCTTTTGAGATACCAAGAGGAATTAGCATCGCATTTACCAACGCAAATAATCTCAGTGGAAACCACGTGGTACTTTGTCGTTCAGAAAGTTAGACGTGAACCCACGTGCAATGGGTAGAGTGCTTGGAAACTCCCAGAATGTCACATGCCAAGCGGAGGATGCACGGGACTTACCGACCGCAAGAACCACAATTGGGAAACTCATGGTGTTGGTAAAATTACTCACACCTGAGAACTGAAAATAACTGCCCATGATTTGACAATTGGAAATATCTCTGGCCAATTCACATAACTATGCAGCGTTCATTTGTTATTCAAGTGGTAATAAATCACAAAATAACTCAAGCAGGGTCACCATGCATGGTTTTACATTTTATATCCTCCTTCTTTAATCCTTTGCAAACCAAAACTAAAACTAGAACGCCACTCAGTAGAGCGCATACTCCCGCCGTGGGTGGCCGCTGCTGAGCCCTATCTTCCAATGGTAAAAAAAATCCTGGATCCGGAATAATATCCTGAGCTTCACCAAAAACTAATCAATTCTTCCTTATCCCAAGGGCAATCATCCCACCAACTTTCATCCAAATCCGTTCAGAACTTTTCCAGATATCTTGTTCACAAACATACGAACACACACACACACGGACGGACACGATCGAATGCATTACTCCCTGGCGGGAGTAAAAATGTGTTCACTTTTTGTAAAGTAATAAATTTCCCATAACTGGACCGCCAGGCTGAACAGATTACATTTTGTATACCACTGATAGGCCGGATCTGGATTCGAACCTGAACCAAAATCTAATCGGTGTGTTCTTGTCAATTACACAACTGATCCACCAGGTTTTGTCATAAGTCGTCCAAATCTTTTTGAGATATCTTGCTATATACCGTTTTTGGCCCTATCACTCAATGGTGAAGAATCACTTTTTTTAAATCTCTGATCTGGATCCGCATTCGAATCTTCACCAAAATTGAATCAATTATTCCTTGCCACACACCAACCCTGTCCATCAAGCTTCGTCTGAATCCATCCACGACTTTTTGAGATTTCATGTTCACAAACAAACAGACAGACAGACAGGGGTGAAAACATAACGTCCATCCACCTTCAGTGGCAGTAGTTATGAAAGTAAAAGGTTTAACCAATCAAAAGTCAAAATATGCAAGACTATTTTGAACAATAAATCACATGGAAATATTGAGACCAGTGGTTCCCAATCTATTTTGTCCACGATCCAAAATTTGAAATCACATTTGCTTAGCGACCCAAATGGTATCGGTACCTACTTTGTACCTACTCGGTAGTGGTACCTACAATAAAAATTATTGGAGAAAACGCTTTCGATGTGAAAAACCCTCCTCAAAAACCAGACTTTTGATGGGGGAGGAAAGATGGGGAATTTTCAAATTCGGATCACGACCCTGGGTTTGGGAATCCCTCTTTTTGACTGATGAATAAAGAAAAACTCCAGTGTATGCCTCACCTATTGGTATCACAGATGCAACTCCATAATGAGGTCCAAGGGGGGTGAAGTTTTCTACCTGTTGTCTTCCAGTGAGATCTCTCTCACTGCACCCATTTCTGTTTCCGTTCTGCACGACAAACTACATAATTAGTACATGTGATGTCTCAAGCTGTTACCAACTATGGATAGAACAACTTTTCATCATCTCAACCCAAAATGACCAAAAATTCACATTTCATGTTTTTCTTAAGGCTCATTATAATTGTGGTGTCATGCAATTTTTCATGAATGTTTTATTACATTGACGCAGATAGATAGTGATAGAAACGTAATAAAACTCTTCTGTCACCTGGAATACTCTTCAATGGAGAAGTCTTCCTCATTTGGTAAAAACAGACCACAGCTTTTTCGTCTTAAAGGCAATATTTTTTTCCTCCAAGGGCGCATTTCCTGTGGAAATATAACATGGTTGTAGTCAATGTTATTGTTATGGTTATGATTGTATGATTATTAACGTCGATGCAAATTTCTCATGTTTAATACACAACCTGGTTTTAGACATAAAGCTTTAAAGATTTCTGTTTTAGATTTTTTAGACATATTTGAAAATGACTTTTATACCATATTCTCTGTTGTTTTGGTCTCCATCATGCTCTTTGTTCTGGAGTTCTTCTTTACTGGAAATGACAAGCAACGTCTCATCAACGCTGGCTGGAAACCAGATTCTGAAAGACAAGTAGAACAGACTTCTCAAAAGCAGTATACCGATTGAACATTGAAGGTATCACAAAGAGAGTATTTCTAGTTGAGACTGGGATCTGAACTGATGAAATGGACAGAGCACTGAAGAGAAAGCTAACAAAGACGCTCACCTCGGGAGGTCCCTGCAGACTGAAGGCCCAGGATGTGTGCCACCCCACAGCTACATTGAGAGCTCATCAAGGCCTGTAGGCAATACGCAAGCACATGACATGGTTAAAATACAAACTTCAAATTGGAAAACAACAAACATTAGCTGACTTAAGACATTCAACAGATGTGTAATAACTCATCCTTGAGCCTCAAGTCTTGAGCCTCAAGTCAAAACAGGGCCCCCATGATGTTAAGCTTTTATGCATCACAATGGTGGTCCAAGCCTCCCCCACTGCAACCCTACTGAAGCCACTTTTGTTGAAAACCTCCCACATGATTAATTCCACCCTTTATTCGACTTTTGATAAAGGACACTCACCTGCTGTTTCTGTGAGGTCTGCAACTGGTCCTCGAGCATGTGCAGTTGACATCGCAGCCTCCTGTTGCTGTCCTGCAGCTCTCCCAGCTTCTCCATGAGCCGGCAGAGCTGATCCAGGTGCCCTAGACCTGCGCTTCTGTTCACCATTGCTTTTGACTGCGAAATGGAAGCAGAAAGTATGTTAAAAGGAATTATGGTCAAAAAGCTCATTGCAATTATTGCAGAATATTATCGGTAATTAGTTTAAGTTAAAATACTTTACAATACATCTGCTCTGTCTACTCTGCCATTGTTATGATTAGCAATGGAATTTCTTCCAGTTCAGCAGCGGATGCAGCCCCAGAAAATTAAAATTCCATGGAATACAGTGCATGAAACTTTTGGGAAGTGGCACAAAAGATGGTGGATTGGCTCTTTTGACTTTTTTACTACTTATTATCAACAATCTACTCGTACATCTCATCATAAATATAGATCCATAGTGATTAAACAATTCGGTATTAAAAACAGCATACTTTACTGAACATTTTCTCCAATATGCACAATAACATATCAGTTAAAAGAAAATATGGCGAATGTTATGAACTCACTCATTCTCACAATGGAGCATTACCTCAACTTTGCTTTCAATCCTGAAACTCCTCGTGGTGATTCTCGTGCGCGATGGCTGTTGAGGGTTTCTAATTCCTTTCGTAGTATGAAGTTTGGAGTTGCTTGGTAATGCGGCAGTGGTAGCCTTCATGTCTACGTAATTCGCTGGAATGCAAAAGTCATTTTGGTCTTCGTTGATCATTTTCAATTTGTCCGTTACAGATGTATCATGGGTGTAATCCTTTCCTTTATGAGCACCATCTTCAGAAGAGTCAAATACATCATCAAATTCATCACTGTCATTGATTTCACTTGCTGTGCTATTGCTTGAGCACTCATGAAATTTGGTGATGATGGAAGAGTCCATTTCCATTGGCACTATAGCATCAGAGTCTAAATGCTGTCGATCTTTGCTTGAGTCGTCTACGTTTCGGAGAGCTTTAGGGGCGGCAGGCAAACTTCTTGAGTCACCATCAGGGTACAAAGCTGGGCTCTGAAGAGGGGAACCAAGTCCTACCATTACATCATCTTCAATTACTACCCCTGGGGTAGAAGATGGAGGACTTGGCTCCTGTACGATGTCTGGTGTCGGTTCTTGAAGACCGGGTGCACATGGTGCACTCTCTGTTGGTTCTACAGAAATCAAGACATTTTTGTTTTGCTGACCTCCATGCAATGGAGTTTGGAATCCTACTCCAGAGTCCTGCGAAGACATTTTAATCAAGTGCACTGGCGACTTGGACGATGGGCTTACAAAAAGGTTTCTGAAGAAGCGAACGTTGGTAAGTATAACCGTGGATTTTGAGGCATCATCAGGGTGGGCTGCAAAAAGAGAAAAAAAATAAAGTAAAATATGATGCATTGAAATCATACCTAATTAAATAAATATAACGCTATTTTAATATGTAAATTTGAATAATCAACATTTAAATCAAAAATGGTCGATTATTGTATTGTTATTCCCTCCACCACCAAAGGTGGGTGGAGGTTATGTTTTCACCTGTCTTGTCTATTTGTCTGTCTGTTTGTGAACAGGTTATCTCAAAAAGCTTTGGACGGATTCATACGAAAGTTGGTGGAAAAGTTGGGGATGTGACAAGGAAGAATTGATTCAATTTTGGTGAAGATTCCAATCTTAATCTGGATCAGAGAATTTTTAAAATGATTCTTCAGCATTGAGAGATGGGGCAATAAACGATATATAGCATGATATTTCAAGAAGTCGTGGATGAGTGTTGACAAAACTCAGTGGATGAGTTGGTTAGGCGTTAAGAACAACCTGATTAGATTTTGTTTCAGGTCCGAATCCAGATACAGCCTATCAGTGGGATACAAAACGTAAACTGTTCAACCTGGCGGAGGTATGCTCTCCACCGAATGCCATTCCAGTTACAACAGTCTACATCTAGTGAAACTCATCATTGCATGAAAGACATGCATATCATCAACACCCACTATAATTCAAACACAGTAAGCATCGAATCTTTATCAGATAAGGATTTAAGGCTAACATGCAACACATAATGGAGCCTCAAATAAAGTTGAAACACTGCACTTACCATTCAGACAGATGCCCATCGATTGCTTTTTACGTTTCCAGAACATAGTGTGTCCTTCTGTTCTCTGCACTCACACTGCTTTAGCCCTGGCTGCAGCTCACGCTTTTAGAGGCTGAAATTCCGGAACTTCCTGCGTCACGGTCACTGCGGCTGAAACTCCCACCCATGATTCCAGCCTCAACTGGCATTGCAGAGGGACCCTCCAAGAGGAAGTAGATCTCATGGAAAACGAACCTGAAACCATCGAGAGGAAACATTCAACACTAAGAATAAACAACAAATAATGACTTAATTCATGAGAGAAAATTATAGGACACAGAAAGCAAACACTTATTGGCCAAATTAATTATCAGGATAACTTTTAAACCTGATGTTGATTTTACAGTTAAGCTGGCTGGTATAAGATCTTAGGGTCTTGAGGTTGCGCCTATGTCGTCCGGTTGAAATAACACCAGGTGGGTTGACTCAGCCTGTTATCCTTTCGAGGTTGGCAAAATGAGAAATGATACAACCAGCAGCCGCAGGCTGTATACAAAACAACAAGGATAACTTTTTAAAATAACTGGCCAAAGATTCCACTCTTCCTTCTCGCAGATCTAATCAGCATATTTAGACTTCTGTTAGTTAAAATGTTTGATCAAACAGCCCCACAAAGAAATCTAATCAATAGGCAAAGATTATTATTGAATCTAATTAATACAGACTTGGCATTTAATATGGAATTTTTTTTTTGTGGGGGTGAACTTACTTTTCAAGATGACTTAGAACCAAAAGTTTTTTTGTTGTTGTTGTTTTTTTTTTTTTTGGATACTGAATCGAGGCTCGTGAAAGAGCTGACATTTATTTCACAAACAAATCAACCAGACAGACAAAATATATAAAAAGAGGGAGCGGAAGACAAGAGAAGGGGAAGCACACAAACACTTGAGGGCACACAACATTTAAGAGCAGGGAGATGTGTGGGAGGGAGAGGGCTTGAGGGGAGGGGGGTGGCAGAAGTATCAAACACAAGGCCCTGGCTGCAGCTCACGCTTTTAGAGGCTGAAATTCCGGAACTTCCTGCGTCACGGTCACTGCGGCTGAAACTTCAGCAAGGCAAGGACTTCCAGGACAGAAGTTGGTATTTCACAAAAAGTGTAATTGGGGTGAAATTAGCGGGGATAGAAAAGATCAATGTTTTGGATGGGGGAAGATAAGAGATGGTGGTGAACAGCTGTTTTAAAGACCTGGAGGGTGGAGTGGGATTGAAGAGAGTGAGGGAGTTTGTTCCAGAGGCGGGAGAAAAGAGGAATGAAGGAGTGAAGGTGAGCAGAGAGTCTTGATTTTGGCAGTTTAACCATATGAGGGTTGCAGGCAGATCTTGTGCGACCTGTAGGAATATTTGCGGGACAGAGCCCAGAGAGAGCTGGGGGGGCAAGGCCAGAGAGGAGTCGGGAGAAGACGGAAAGACCACCAACCTGCCTGCGGTGAGTGAGTGAGAGGCCCTTGGAGTTAGCTTCATCGCGGGAGATTCCAATGATTCTGAATGCTTTGGTTTCAACAGCGTGAGGACGAGCTAGGTGTGAGGCAGGTGCACCAGCCCAGAGGGGAGAGCAGTATTCCATTGAGCTGCGGATGAAAGCCTTGTATGTGGTGAGGAGCTCAGGTGTGCCAAGGAAGGACTTTGCACGACGGAGGATGCCCAGTCGGCGACTGGCTTTGGAGGCCAGATTTGAAATGTGGTTTTCCCAGGAAAGATCATGGCAGATAGTGAGACCTAAAAGCTTGAGTGACAGAATTATGTTGGAATTATGTTGGAATTGGAATTGTTATTCATTTGGAATACGTTCATTGGAATTATGTTGAAATTATTCTAGATTTTGTTAATGTGACCTTTAAAAGAAACAAAAACCACATTTGACATTTCGAAGCAAATAAATTGATCCTTGAAAGTGATGTAAACTGATATCGAACTCAATTCACGGACAGTACTGTGTTAAACTTCTTTACGTTTTCAGAAGTATCTCTTTATTTTGCACATTAGCCAAAAAAAATTTCAACATAAACAAAAGCTAAATTATGACTGGGACTACGGACAGTAAAATTACAGTTCAGTACTCCGTGTAACCCCCACGAGCAATCAGGAGAGCACGTACACGTCGAGGCATGCTGTTCACGAGATTTGCCAAGGTTTGGACAGGAATCGCTTGCCATGCAGTGACAATAGTCTGCTGCAATTCACGCACAGAGGTCGGCTGCTGGTCCAAATGGTCGATTTGACGCGTTAATTCTGCCCACAAGTTCTCTATCAGATTCATATCCGGGGACATGGCAGGCCACTCCATATGCTCTGCACCACGGTCAGCAAGAAAGTGTTGGATCATGCGAGCATGATGAGGCCGTGCATTGTCATCTTGGAAGACAAAGTTTCCTCGAAAGGCTGCACGAGCAAATGGAAGCAATGTTTCTTCCAGAATGACCCTGTACTTGAACTGGTTCAGGTTTCCATTCAGAACAACCAGGTCAGTTTTTCCCCCTGCATGAAAAGCAGCCCAAACGGTCACCCCGCCACCTCCAGCTTGGACTCTTGGCACTATACAATCTTCGTTGTGGGCTTCATGCACTTGTCCTCGCACTCGGAGGTGGCCATCTTGACGATAGACCAGAAATCTAGACTCGTCACTGAAGGTCACGTGATTCCAGTGTCCTGGCTGCCATTGACGGTGCTCTCTGGCCCACTGCAATCGGCGCTGGCTGTGTTGTCTGGTCAGGCGTGGCTTTCTCAGGGGACGCCTGGCACGATAGCCTGCTTGAACCAGTCGTTGGTTGACTAGCCTTCTGGATACAGGCACATTTGTCAGTTGCTGCCACTCAGCCCTAAGCCGATTAGCTGACTTGGTACGGCCATTGCAGACTAACCGGTGCAGCTGGCGATCATCTCTCCTTGTGGTTCTGCGTGGACGTCCTGGCCTCGGTATTGGAGTAGGGACACCCCTCTGAGCATTTCGTTTCAGGATCTTTGACACCTGACCTTGAGTGATGCCATACTGCCGAGCAAAAGCACGCTGTTTCATGCCAGAATTTCGTAAAGCCACCACTCCATGACAAACAGCATTGTCGAGTTGACGGACCATCTCCAGAGGAAGCGGCAATAACTTTTGTAGACGTGCAGCAGTTGTTTTCCACTAATACAGAACGCAACAACCCTTATATACCCGATTGTGAAGCCAATCGTCTAATGTACCTGTCCTTACATTTTGTCACGCCACCTGTGATATAATCCTGTTATTGACTTCTTGCTGCGAAAGACAATCAGTGACATGGTTCTTTCAACAAAGACATCACCGAAGGGTAAAAGAAACTCACCAGATTGATATACTGAGTTCAGAAAGTAAACCCAAGTCAAGAAAAAAAAAAGAATCCATATTAAATGCCAAGTCTGTCGTTGAAGATCGATATACCGCTGAAAAGCAATTACATTTTATCTGCATGCATTTGGTATACCCATCAAAGCAAATCCATAGTCATTCAAAACGTTGTAAATCTTGTCGAGCATTATAAGCCCTCGTTGGTCTTATGGATTGGGTCTCGTCTGTCCATCCGTGCGTACGTCCGCAACCATATCTCAAAGATGTATGGACCGATTTTCTTCAAACTTGGCACAAACGCAAAACATGATGGTATACATATGCACATCATTTTATTTCATGATGCGATCGAAATGGCTGAATGGCGGCCATTTTAATTGTAAAAACCCCCATTGAACACGTCCTCAACCATTTCTCGGAAATGTATTTGCCGATCTTGTTCAAACTTGGCAAACAGATAAAGAATGATGACTTACATATGCAATTCGTTTGTTTTCAAGATCAGATCCAAAATGGCCGACTGGTGGACATTTTGTTACTAAACCCTCTGGAGTCTACAAGCCGATTCTATCCGAAATGTCTACAAGCCGAATTTATTGGCTCTAACCGCATTCAAATTTACCGCGCAATTACCGCCTCATGTATTCGATGTGTGTGTAATGGTTTAATAGTAGACTCCAGAGGGTTAAACATGTCCCCAACCATTTCTCAACATGCATGAACCGATTTTGTTCAAACTTCGCATGAAGATAATACATGAGATCATACATATGCAGAATATTTTGTTTTGTAATCTGACCAAAGATGGCAGACTGGCGGCCTTTAACTCCGTACAGCAAAATTGCTAAAACTACAAGGGACTATGACATTTTGTGTCTTTTTCTCTGTGTTCTGAGTAACTTTGGTAAAATAATTCCAAGTCTGCTTCCGAAGATGTTTTTGATGTCAGTTAGTTAAAGCTCAAAGATAATTAATTAATGGAATTGGTCACAGTGTCTTGACATTGATTATGAATCAACATCAGTATCAGAAATAATACTGATTCATATCAATGTCAAGAGATTGTGGAAAATAAGAAAATGTGAGAAAAGGGCCTCAAACTTTATGGAAGATATTAATTTAGGACAACTGGCTTTACACCTCCCACAAAGAATGGCAGTTTGTAGTCGACCATTCTCAGGAATCAAACTTAAACTAGGCAACTCATAAACCTACCATACATGAAGTGTTCTTTGAATAACCCAGTGGCATGTGAGTAGTTGAGATTACATTTCCTGGTAAATTAGTTTTTAAGATAATTCTTGATGCAAAATGTAAATGTTTCATTCTGATTGTAACATTTGTACAATAGTAAAATGATAACCTGGCTTAAAAGTAAGTTTGCTAAGTGGGAGAACAGGAGGGAAAAAAACCAGTAAAACCCTTGTGAGTAAAATATTATTGAAAGACTTTGAGGTTGTTTATAGCATTTGACTGCTATTGTGTGATAAGTCATAAATCTGGAGATAAGGAAATGAGACAGGAAAATATGTCGGCTTGTGGGAGGAACTGGAGAACTGCAGATGAACTAAGTGGGTAAACCTAGACTGAAAAACACACAAACGACACATTAACCTCCATATCTCTAAAGCCAACACTGCCTCCTACCTGGTTGGTAAAAAAAATTACATGGTTTAAGTTTCTTTAATAAATCTACCAGCAGGGGTACCTGGCGTTGTTGCATGTTGGGGAGAGTGGGCGAAAATTGTCATTAATTCTTGTTAATGGACATTGCAAAGCTGAGTTGGAGTTGGGATTGAAGTCTCTTCAATTGGGATGATAGTTGGGATGATAGGCATCCGAGGCAGAAAGACATCTTCACTTTTGAAATTGCTCTCAAAAGGAAATACCTCGAAAAAAAACAACTCGGCAGGAAAATGTCATGACTGATATGAAAGAAAGATCATGGCTGATAGTGAGACCCAGGAGTTTGAATGACAACTTCCTCAAGAGGATTGTTAATAAAGTAGATAGGAGGGTCCTTTGAAAAGTAGATGGACGTCAGCCAGACGATTCTTTCGGAGAGAGTGTGATATGAGATTTGTCTGGATTGAAAGACATATTCCAAGTGTTTGACCAGCTTGTGATTTTGTCAAGGTCTGAAGAGAGGGAAGAGGCTATAGCCTGCTTGTCTGAAGGATGAGGGATGTCATGGCAGAGGGTGGAGTTATCAGAAAACAGATAAAGAGGATTTTCCAGAGAGTCAGAGAGATCATCGATGAATATCAAGAATAGGACTGGGCCTGGAACAATGCCTTGGGACATTCCAGCCTTGACAGTGAGAGGAGATTAGAGGAGTCCGTTGATTGCCACATGTTGGCTATAAGAGTAGAGGAAGTCAATAACCCATGTGTGAAGTTGGCCTTTAGTGCCAAAAGCAGAGGGTTTGGAGAGTAAGGCAGGATACCAGACTATATTGAAAATTAAATATACAGTATGTCTAGAGAGAAGGCCCTGATCTCATGTCTGACATCGAGGACCTCCATCCATTGTTGGGATAGTATAGAAGCCACATGTCCAATGTAGAGAGACCTTGTCTAAATCCAAATTAGTGATCTGAGATGTGGTCATTGGAGAAAAATAAGGACTCAATATCAACTGTGATGATAGATCCCATGACCTTGCTGAAGATTGGAAGTAAGCCGATAGGTTTGTGGTTAAGGTAATCGTTTTTTGCACCTTTTTATGTAATACAGTGATGTTGGCTGATTTTCAAGCAGTTGGAAGATGACCTGGGGTAAATGACAGGGTGAAACGGGCAGAGAGAGGATCGAAGTGAAAGAGCAGCAGATCAGATTTTTAGGACACGTGAGCTGATGATGCCTGGTACAGTTGCACAATCAGAGTCGATGATTGAAAGAAACTTCCCACCTTCTCAGGTGCAAAATACATATGGTCCAGGAGCAGTTGAGTATGGCAGGGAAGGATGTGTTCCGAGAGTGAGGTGTTGGAGACACAACATTTGGAAGCAAACGCAGAATTTAGGCATTCGGCCTTCTCATGACCGGAGTCGGCTGTAGTGCCATTTGAAGAGAGGGAATGGATGTAAGTGGAGCATGCACCAAACAACAACAACAACAACAACAACAACAACAGGCATCTCAAGGCCATTTTCCCTGCAAGAGTGGGGGTTAGCCTTGCGGTCCCCATGACAATCTTCTCCATTTTGCCCTATTTTCTGCATCTCCCCTTGTTAACCTCCTTGCCCGCATTTCTTCTTCGACCATCTTTAGCCAAGTTTGGAGCATGCACCACAGACAGACTAACCAAGGCATCACCAAGTTTTAGAGGGAGACAAATTTTAAAGTTCATTCTTAAGTTTGGACAGATATTGTTTCCTGGCTCTCCTGAGAGTAGACACACACTTGTTGCAGGCTTTTTTTTTGTATGCAGAATCGAGGCTCATGTAAGAGCTAACACAATGAACATGTAAACATGCAAAGAAACATAAAACATGCAATGAAGGGAGCGGGAGATAAGAGGGGGAGAGAGGGAAGCACACAAGCACAACAACAGAAGAGAACAGGGATGTCGGTAGATCTGTGGAAGGGGGAGGGCTGGGGGAGGAGGGAGGGGTACACGCTATAAAGCAAATGAACACTTCTAGGAATTTCAGAAAATAGTTGGGGATTTAAAGAGGCGGATTTGGGGTGTTTTAACGGGGGTAGAAACGATCAAGGCTTTGGGTGGGGGAAGACAAGAGATGGTGGTGAACAGCTGTTTTAAAGACCTGGAGGGAGGAGAGGGATTGAAGAGAGTGTGGGAGTTTGTTCCAGAGGCGGGAGAAAAGAGGAATGAAAGAGTGAAGGTGAGCAGAGACTCTTGATTTTGGCAGTTTCACCAGAAGAGGGTTGCTGGCAGATCTTGTGCGTCCTGCAGGAATATTTGGGGACAGAGCATAGACAGAACAAGGGTAGCAAGGCTGGAGAGGAGTCGGTAGAAGACAGAGAGACCACCTGCCTGCCTGTGTTGAGAGAGAGAGAAAGGCCCTCAGAATGAGCTTCATCGCTGGAGATTCCAATGATTCTGAATGATTTGGTTTAAACCGCGTGAATCCGTGCTAGGTGTGAGGCAGGAGCACCAGCCCAGAGGGGAGAACAGTATTCCATTGAGCTGCGGATGAAAGCTTTGTAAGTGGTGAGGAGCTCAGGTGTGCCAAGAAAGGACTTCGCAGATGGTCTTTTCAGAGAGACATAGTAAGAGTGTGAGTTTTGTCAGGTTTGAAAGACATGTTCCACTTGTTTGACCAGTCTGTGATTTTGTCCAGGTCTGCAGAGAGCGAGGAGGCTGCAGACTGCTGATCTGAGGGATGAGGTATGGAGCGGTAGAGAGTGGAGTACGTCAAGAGAGTTTCGCACTTAGTGTCTCTCCCCGGTTATCGTCTCCTCTGATTTCATAGACCTGATCCGTGCTCTGGCAGCAGAGTTGCACTTTCCATCAATAATTCAATTTCGCACTTTCTGTGTACTGATCTTACACCTCCCATCCCAACTCAAGGAGTACCTTTGGTTGTGACTTCCCATCCGCTCCCACCTCCTGTTTGCCTGTGTGCTGTACCGTCCTCCAAACCGTGGTGACTTTATCTACATCTCTACAATTGTTGCCATGATTAAATTACATGTCACCTTTTTCCTCGCATCTGTGACAAACTCCCTCACTCTCTTCAATCCCACTCCTCCCTCCAGGTCTTTAAAACAGCCGTTCACCACCATCTCTTCCCCAATCCAAAACCTTGATCTTTTCTACCCATGTTAATTTCACCCCAGATCCACTTTTTTGAAATACCGACTTCTTTCCTTGAAGTCCTCGCAGTGTTCATGTGTTTTATACCTCTCCCACCCTTCCCATGCCCCCTCCCCCCAAGCCCTCTCCCTCCCACAGATCTCCCGATGTCCTTGTTCTCTACTGTTGTACTTGTGTGCTTCCCTCTCTCTCCCCATATTGTCTCCCGCTCCCTTTATTACATGTTTTTTTATGCGTCCATTTCTTTCTTTTTTTGATTAATGTTAGCTCTTACACGAGCCTCGATATTGTATACAAAAAAAACCCCAAAAAAACAAAAAAAAACTAGATGGTATTCATAGATTACTTACCCTGCGCAGTCAACTTGGTGATGAGCCAACTATTCTATTTTTGAACGTTTCTTTTTTTTGATCCAATATGGCTGCCAGACCACGTGAGCGATGACATCATAAATTCATATTCTCTAAATAATTCTTGCATAGATCATGCAGTCATGCTCAATAAATTTCAAACTGATCAGACTAAGGGTTGTCCCTGTCGAATGATGATGTCATAATTATGGCACCAATGACGTCATCGTTAGCAACACCTATTCCCCACATGGAGTTATTTACAATGAGCCACGTTTCAATTTTTAAAATTCTGACACGGCACACACTTTACAGTACTGAAATGCAGACACAAATGTTATATTTTCGTCAAAAATCGTTGGAATTTCGCCAAATCTGTTTTGGTCGTGTGTTAATATATATCAGCGATTAACAAATCCGAAATCAGAATTTTATTTGAGGTCAAAATGACCCCGTGAGGTCACTCCGTACTTTGCCTGCTCGTCATGTGCAGCGTGATAATTAATTCCATGCCCATTACAGAGGACTCTTCTTCTTCACGCAATAACAACTTCTAGCTTCCAGACCGTACATCCAATCATCTTGAAATTTTGCACACTTGTGTTACACTTTATTACCTCTACTATAATATAAAGTTTCACATCGATCAATGAAGCGGTTCAAGGGTTATAAATTTTTGTAATATTCTCATTTAATTATTTAGATCGGCCAAACCACGTCACCTATCGCAAATTCCAAAAGGTCATTTTAGTAGACTGATATGCTGAACACATCTGTGAAGTTTGCCCTCGATAGGATCAAAATGAGGGTGGAGCTAGGTTTTATAAGTTTATGACGAAAAACGTCATAACTCCGAAACCATGTGATGCATGACATCATGCTCGTTGACTTTTGTGTTCGTCATAGGTATGCGATTCTGCCTGCAAAGCTTGGCCCCAATCTGTTCAGTCATTTTGGAGAAAATTGGATTTTAGTGGTTTTTTATGCTTTTCACTCAAAACAATATGGCGGCCGAACCACGTGACCTACGCCATCATTATAATTTTATTTCTGCATCAATTTATACCGAGAAGAAGCTCAAGAAATTTCATCCTGATCGGTTAAAGTTTTTTACTTGTCGAATTATGACGTCATAACGGCGGCACCTGTGATGTCATCATTCACATATGTTATCCGGCATGGAGAGTTCTTTGCAATGAGACCAGTCTCAATTATTTCTGTGCAGCGGTTTTTGAGATACAGAGGTGCAAAGTTTTTTGGTTTTCCAGGATGGCGCCCGTACCACGTGACCTGTGACGTCATAATATTCACTAAAATATTCTACAGGAGGAGGCTCTCCTATGGTGAAAATTTCATGTCAATCGGACCAACGGTTGCCGAGAAAATGAATTTTTAAAATGCAGACACGCACGTACGTACCCGAATGCTTAACCCTGCCTTTCGCTTCGCGAGTGCAAGGTAACAAGGAGTCAGAGACGTCCTGCGGGACGAAGGATTCTGTTAAACAGATGATATCTAGTTTGTCTGCAGTGGCCTGGATTGAGAGATGTCGGGTTGGAATGGAGGCCTCAGATGCTTGAGGTATACACAGTGAGGGACAGAAGATTTGGCGTTAAGAGGGAGAGGGACCATGGGGAGGCTGGGAGGGTGGGGGGTGAAAGGAAACTGAGAGGTGGTGGGATGGGGGAAGCTTTGAGCTGTGGGAAGCTGTGAAAAGGTGGGACAAGGGGGAATCTCGGAGGGAGCAGGACAAGGGAGAAGATAGGATGGGTGGAACGGCGAGGAGGAGGGGGGAAGAGGACCAATAGGATCATCAGCTGAGGAGGAGTGGGATGGGAGTTTGCAGAGAGGGAGCAGGACACGGGGGATTCTGAGAAGGGGCAGGAGGAGGGGGAATCTTAGAGGGGGAAGTATTGAAAGGTGGGTTGGAGGATGGGGTGAGGGAGAAGCTTTTAGGGGCTGGGGCGAGGGGGGGGGAGCTTGGAGAAGGTGGGGTGATGAGGAATGCAGAAAGAGGGGACATGGAGTGGAGGGATGTTGATGAGGGGGAGCAGTAGCAGGGTTGGGGTTGGAAGGATGCAGGCTTATAGTGATGTGGGGAAAGGCTATTGACATGGAGGGGTTTGACACTGTAAACTAATGTAAAGGGGATTTGATTGCTGTGCGCAGACAACCGTTGCAAAGTGGACTTTTGCAACCTTTGCAAATCAAGATTCCCAAATTTAGCATTCTGAGATAAAGATCATGGGATGGGTGGAAGGAATTTTTATTGAAGGCATGGAGAAAGGTCATACTGCAGGAAAGGAAGGAAGGTTGACAGACGAAGTGCTTCAGTAAAAATATTCATATGCAGCCAGTAACTGCTGTTTGCATCACGTTCACATAAATCCGCATGCAGCTCCGGAGCCGCAGGTTGCAAACCCCTGCCCTGTCCTATAGGCATAGGGGGAGGTTTTAAAAAGGGCTACAACACAAGGGTGGATACAAAAGATGTTTACAATGCTTAAGTGACGTTTTGGAGTGAAGGAGAAGGGTGAAAAGCAAAGATGGAGATGGAAAACCAAACAAATAATAAATCCAGCTGACTGCAGGTCAGGACCTCCATCATGAAAAACACGAACCAGTAACAAAACAGATTTACAAAAATGTACTTACAACAATCAACTATGAAGGACAGCAGTGGACACAGTAGTGTTTGACAATTGTAAAAACGACAGTTATAACGGTAGACACGAAATAATCCGACCAGTAAAATGTAGCTTTGCAGGAGAGAAGCAGGAAAGAGACGAAGCCATGAACCCAGATACAGAATAAATGTAAAATCTGTGGCCTCTTTTTATGAAATGGAGTCAAGAGTACAAATCTACAGATTGCCAAAAGAGGAGTTGGTCATGCAGCTTAGATACCGTGAGGCACACAGGGAGTGCATTGCTAAACATGGCCTTAAATACCTCATCACCATGTCAGAAAGATGTACCCAGATACCTCTTCATTATCTTTTCTTTACAATGTCGAGGCTCAATGAACACTGGATGAACGGGCAGTTGTGTACTTTGACAGCAGTTGAACACAATAAGCAAGGGAAGGAAAAAAACAGGAAAGAGGAGAAGAAAGGAGGGGAGAAAAAAAAGCACCTTGCAGGTAAGAGGGTTGTGCTCAGCAGGGTTAATGAGGGGTAAAAAAAGAAGAAAAGAGTGGGGTACATATGGAGGTCTTTGAGATTTCAGCCCTCAATGGTGATGTGAGGATTGCCCAAAAAATGTTGATAGTTTTATTTTTGTTGTATATCGGTGAGCAGTGATAACACCATACATGACATCGGACATCAAGAGGATTTTGTAGAAAAAATAAAATAAAAATTCATACTGCCGCTTTTTCATGATAGTGTAGCAGCACAGCAAACCTGTTGTGCATTTTGTGATACAAGCACCAAATTTGGTACACTAGTAGACTATCATATTATGAAAAGATCTGGATATTGGGCCATCTCAGATTCAGAGATTTGATTTTTGCAAGATTTCGATTCGATTGGGATCGAAGAGAACACCTTCTTCGTCTTCTGTACAGTGAAGTTGCCAGCCCTGAATTCTCTGGCTACATCTGGGTGCTTCATTGGGAGTGCAACCGTGTCCCTCAGGTGAACAGGGACCCACCTGGCATAGTGTGTGTGGTCTAAGGCATGGAACCATGGGACCAGTTCCGTCAGGGCATCAAGGTACGTCGTGAATGAAGCCTGCCGCAGAGAACGCACGTAGACCAGTACCAACATCTCTAGTTCCAGCACAGTTGCCCAGTACTGAAAGTTGGGAATGTCTTCTCCTCTCTGGTGACACCAGTCTTCGAACTCAGGCAGGTCTTCTGCATCATCAGCATATGTCATACAGTGGCGTTCATACGCACGGTGTTGCAGGATGTGCAGTGCCGCTGCAGTGATTTGATGAGCTCTTCTTGTGCGGGTGACGTGGGCAGCTCGTAGGAAGGAGTCGGCCGTCTCTGGCGTTGCAATCTCAGCTTGCAAAATCTGCAAATCTTGCAAAAATCAAATCTCTGAATCTGAGATGGCCCAATATCCAGATCTTTTCATAATATGATAGTCTACTAGTGTGCCAAATTTGGTGCTTGTATCACAAAATGCACAATTCTTTTGAATATTTGGGCTAAGCCGCCCCACTATGAATACCCTGAAGTCTTCAACGTACAGCACATCAGTTTTTTTAGGTGAGACCATACCATACTTCCACTTGAATGTAGTCTTAAACAGACAAAACGTTCTGTTTATCAGTTTTGAAAAATCCATGCAACATTGAAGAAATGCCGACACATGAAAAGTTTGGTTTACTCTGTCAATCCGAGTCTTACTAGTCCCTGACACACAAAAAGTTTGCTTTACTCTGTGAATCCGAGTCTTACTAGTCCCTGATACACAAAAAGTTTGGTTTACTCTGTGAATCCGAGTCTTACTAGTTCCTGACACACAAAAAGTTTGGTTTACTCTGTCAATCCGAGTCTTACTAGTCCCTGACACACAAAAAGTTTGGTTTACTCTGTCAATCCGAGTCTTACTAGTCCCTGACACACAAAAAGTTTGGTTTACTCTGTGAATCCTGGTCTTACTAGTCCCTGACACACAAAAAGTTTGGTTTACTCTGTCAATCCGAGTCTTACTAGTCCCTGACACACAAAAAGTTTGGTTTACTCTGTCAATCCGAGTCTTACTAGACCGTGACACACAAAAAGTTTGGTTTACTCTGTGAATCCTGGTCTTACTAGTCCCTGACACACAAAAAGTTTGGTTTACTCTGTCAATCCGAGTCTTACCAGACCGTGACACACGAAAAGTTTGGTTTACTCTGTGAATCCTGGTCTTACTAGTCCCTGACACACAAAAAGTTTGGTTTACTCTGTCAATCCGAGTCTTACTAGTTCCTGACACACAAAAAGTTTGGTTTACTCTGTGAATCCTGGTCTTACTAGTTCCTGACACACAAAAAGTTTGGTTTACTCTGTCAATCCGAGTCTTACTAGTTCCTGACACACAAAAAGTTTGGTTTACTCTGTCAGTCCGAGTCTTACTAGTTCCTGATCCACGAAAAGTTTGGTTTACTCTGTCAATCCTAGTACTACTAGTTCCTGACACAAAAAGTTTGGTTTACTCTGTGAATCCGAGTCATACTAGTCCCTGACACACAAAAAGTTTGGTTTACTCTGTGAATCCGAGTCATACTAGTCCCTGACACACAAAAAGTTTGGTTTACTCTGTGAATCCTGGTCTTACTAGTCCCTGACACACAAAAAGTTTGGTTTACTCTGTGAATCCTGGTCTTACTAGTCCCTGACACACGAAAAGTTTGGTTTACTCTGTCAATCCTAGTCTTACGAGTTCCTGATACACAAAAAGTTTGGTTTACTCTGTGAATCCTGGTCTTACTAGTCCCTGACACATGAAAAGTTTGGTTTACTCTTTCAGTCCGAGTCTTACTAGTTCCTGACACATGAAAAGTTTGGTTTACTCTTTCAGTCCGAGTCTTACTAGTCCCTGACACATGAAAAGTTTGGTTTACTCTTTCAGTCCGAGTCTTACTAGTCCCTGACACATGAAAAGTTTGGTTTACTCTGTGAATCCTGGTCTTACTAGTCCCTGACACACGAAAAGTTTGCTTTACTCTGTGAATCCTGGTCTTACTAGTCCCTGACACATGAAAAGTTTGGTTTACTCTTTCAGTCCGAGTCTTACTAGTCCCTGACACATGAAAAGTTTGGTTTACTCTTTCAGTCCGAGTCTTACTAGTTCCTGACACACGAAACGGATGGTTTACTCTTTCAGTCCGAGTCTTACTAGTTCCTGACACATGAAAAGTTTGGTTTACTCTGTCAGTCCGAGTCTTACTAGTTCCTGACACACGAAACGGATGGTTTACTCTTTCAGTCCGAGTCTTACTAGTTCCTGACACATGAAAAGTTTGGTTTACTCTTTCAGTCCGAGTCTTACTAGTCCCTGACACATGAAAAGTTTGGTTTACTCTTTCAGTCCGAGTCTTACTAGTCCCTGACACATGAAAAGTTTGGTTTACTCTGTGAATCATGGTCTTACTAGTCCCTGACACACGAAAAGTTTGCTTTACTCTGTGAATCCTGGTCTTACTAGTCCCTGACACACGAAAAGTTTGGTTTACTCTGTCAATCCGAGTCTTACTAGTCCCTGACACACAAAAAGTTTGCTTTACTCTGTGAATCCTGGTCTTACTAGTCCCTGACACACAAAAAGTTTGCTTTACTCTGTGAATCCGAGTCTTACTAGTTCCTGATACACAAAAAGTTTGGTTTACTCTGTGAATCCTGGTCTTACTAGTCCCTGACACACGAAAAGTTTGGTTTACTCTGTCAATCCGAGTCTTACTAGTCCCTGACACACAAAAAGTTTGCTTTACTCTGTGAATCCTGGTCTTACTAGTCCCTGACACACAAAATGTTTGCTTTACTCTGTGAATCCTGGTCTTACTAGTCCCTGACACACAAAAAGTTTGCTTTACTCTGTGAATCCGAGTCTTACTAGTTCCTGATACACAAAAAGTTTGCTTTACTCTGTGAATCCGAGTCTTACTAGTTCCTGATACACAAAAAGTTTGGTTTACTCTGTGAATCCTGGTCTTACAAGTTCCTGACACACGAAAAGTTTGGTTTACTCTGTGAATCCGAGTCTTCCGAGTTCCTGATACACAAAAAGTTTGGTTTACTCTGTGAATCCTGGTCTTACTAGTCCCTGACACACAAAACGTTTGGTTTACTCTGTCAATCCGAGTCTTACTAGTCCCTGACACACGAAAAGTTTGGTTTACTCTGTGAATCCGAGTCTTACTAGTTCCTGACACACAAAAAGTTTGGTTTACTCTGTGAATCCTGGTCTTACTAGTCCCTGACACACAAAACGTTTGGTTTACTCTGTCAATCCGAGTCTTACTAGACCCTGACACACAAAAAGTTTGGTTTACTCTGTCAATCCGAGTCTTACTAGTCCCTGACACACAAACATTTAGGTTTACTCTGTCAGTCCGAGTCTTACTAGTCCCTGACACACAAAAAGTTTGGTTTACTCTGTCAATCCTGGTCTTACTAGTCCCTGACACACGAAAAGTTTGGTTTACTCTGTGAATCCTGGTCTTACTAGTCCCTGACACACAAAAAGTTTGGTTTACTCTGTCAGTCCGAGTCTTACTAGTTCCTGATCCACGAAAAGTTTGGTTTACTCTGTCAATCCGAGTCTTACTAGTCCCTGATACACAAAAAGTTTGCTTTACTCTGTCAGTCCGAGTCTTACTAGTTCCTGATACACAAAAAGTTTGCTTTACTCTGTCAATCCGAGTCTTACTAGTCCCTGACACACAAAAAGTTTAATTTACTCTGTCAAGCTTAGTCTTACTAGTTCCTGATACACAAAAAGTTTGGTTTACTCTGTCAATCCGAGTCTTACTAGTCCCTGACACACAAAAAGTTTAGTTTACTCTGTCAAGCTTAGTCTTACTAGTTCCTGATACACAAAAAGTTTAGTTTACTCTGTCAATCCGAGTCTTACTAGTTCCTGATACACAAAAAGTTTGGTTTACTCTGTCAATCCTAGTACTACTAGTTCCTGACACAAAAAGTTTGGTTTACTCTGTGAATCCTGGTCTTACTAGTCCCTGACACACGAAAAGTTTGGTTTACTCTGTCAATCCGAGTCTTACTAGTCCCTGACACACAAAAAGTTTGGTTTACTCTGTGAATCCTGGTCTTACTAGTCCCTGACACACGAAAAGTTTGGTTTACTCTGTGAATCCGAGTCTTACTAGTTCCTGACACACGAAAAGTTTGGTTTACTCTGTCAATCCGAGTCTTACTAGTCCCTGACACAAAAAGTTTGGTTTACTCTCTGAATCCGAGTCTTACTAGTTCCTGATACACAAAAAGTTTGGTTTACTCTGTCAATCCGAGTCTAACTAGTCCCTGACACACAACAAGTTTGGTTTACTCTGTCAATCCGAGTCTAACTAGTCCCTGACACACAACAAGTTTGGTTTACTCTGTCAATCCGAGTCTTACTAGTCCCTGACACACAAAAAGTTTGGTTTACTCTGTCAATCCGAGTCTTACTTGTCCCTGACACAAAAAGTTTGGTTTACTCTGTGAATCCGAGTCTTACGAGTTCCTGATACACAAAAAGTTTGGTTTACTCTGTGAATCCGAGTCTTACGAGTTCCTGATACACAAAAAGTTTGGTTTACTCTGTGAATCCTGGTCTTACTAGTTCCTGACACACAAAAAGTTTGGTTTACTCTGTGAATCCGAGTCTTACTAGTTCCTGATACACAAAAAGTTTGCTTTACTCTGTGAATCCTGGTCTTACTCGTCCCTGACACACAAAACGTTTGGTTTACTCTGTCAATCCGAGTCTTACTAGACCCTGACACACAAAAAGTTTTGTTTACTCTGTCAATCCGAGTCTTACTCGTCCGTGACACACAAAGAGTTTGGTTTACTCTGTGAATCCTGGTCTTACTAGTCCCTGACACAAAAACATTTAGGTTTACTCTGTCAGTCCGAGTCTTACTAGTCCCTGACACACAAAAAGTTTGGTTTACTCTGTCAATCCTGGTCTTACTAGTCCCTGACACACGAAAAGTTTGGTTTACTCTGTGAATCCTGGTCTAACTAGTCCCTGACACACAAAAAGTTTGGTTTACTCTGTGAATCCGAGTCTTACTAGTCCCTGACACACAAAAAGTTTGGTTTACTCTGTCAGTCCGAGTCTTACTAGTTCCTGATACACAAAAAGTTTAGTTTACTCTGTCAATCCGAGTCTTACTAGTCCCTGACACACAAAAAGTTTGGTTTACTCTGTGAATCCGAGTCTTACTAGTTCCTGATACACAAAAAGTTTGGTTTACTCTGTCAGTCTGAGTCTTACTAGTCCCTGACACATGAAAAGTTTGGTTTACTCTGTCAATCCGAGTCTTACTAGTCCCTGACACACAACAAGTTTGGTTTACTCTGTCAATCCGAGTCTAACTAGTCCCTGACACATGAAAAGTTTGGTTTACTCTTTCAGTCCGAGTCTTACTAGTCCCTGACACATGAAAAGTTTGGTTTACTCTTTCAGTCCGAGTCTTACTAGTCCCTGACACATGAAAAGTTTGGTTTACTCTGTGAATCCTGGTCTTACTAGTCCCTGACACGCGAAAAGTTTGCTTTACTCTGTGAATCCTGGTCTTACTAGTCCCTGACACACGAAAAGTTTGGTTTACTCTGTCAATCCGAGTCTTACTAGTCCCTGACACACAAAAAGTTTGCTTTACTCTGTGAATCCTGGTCTTACTAGTCCCTGACACACGAAAAGTTTGGTTTACTCTGTCAATCCGAGTCTTACTAGTCCCTGACACACAAAAAGTTTGCTTTACTCTGTGAATCCTGGTCTTACTAGTTCCTGATACACAAAAAGTTTGGTTTACTCTGTGAATCCTGGTCTTACTAGTTCCTGACACACAAAAAGTTTGGTTTACTCTGTGAATCCTGGTCTTACTAGTTCCTGACACACAAAAAGTTTGGTTTACTCTGTCAATCCGAGTCTTACTAGTTCCTGACACACAAAAAGTTTGGTTTACTCTGTGAATCCTGGTCTTACTAGTTCCTGACACACGAAAAGTTTGGTTTACTCTGTGAATCCGAGTCTTCCGAGTTCCTGATACACAAAAAGTTTGGTTTACTCTGTGAATCCTGGTCTTACTAGTCCCTGACACACAAAAAGTTTGGTTTACTCTGTCAATCCGAGTCTTACTAGTTCCTGATCCACGAAAAGTTTGGTTCACTCTGTCAATCCGAGTCTTACTAGTCCCTGACACATGAAAAGTTTGGTTTACTCTGTGAATCCTGGTCTTACTAGTTCCTGACACACAAAAAGTTTGGTTTACTCTGTGAATCCTGGTCTTACTAGTTCCTGACACACAAAAAGTTTGGTTTACTCTGTCAATCCGAGTCTTACTAGTTCCTGACACACAAAAAGTTTGGTTTACTCTGTGAATCCTGGTCTTACTAGTTCCTGACACACAAAAAGTTTGGTTTACTCTGTGAATCCTGGTCTTACTAGTTCCTGACACACAAAAAGTTTGGTTTACTCTGTCAATCCGAGTCTTACTAGTCCCTGACACACGAAAAGTTTGGTTTACTCTGTGAATCCGAGTCTTACGAGTTCCTGAAACACAAGAAGTTTGGTTTACTCTGTGAATCCTGGTCTTACTAGTCCCTGACACACAAAACGTTTGGTTTACTCTGTCAATCCGAGTCTTACTAGTGTGGAAGTGTAACTCAGCGTAACTTATTAATTGGCACTGGTAACTTATTAATTAACCTGGTAACAAAGCAAATACATTTTACATGCAAACTCTGTGAAGGACGAGTTTGTAAATGAGTTAGGAATGTGCACGAACATGATAATCTCTTGAAACACCTGGTCACAGCCCCAGGCTGGAGCACCCCCCTATTGTTTGATAAATGGAACTCACAACAGGGGGGGCTAGCTGGCGCCAGGAAGGCGACCAGTAACGTCAGCGGAGAAGAGATTACGAGTTCAGCGGACAGAGGATTAAGTCGAGTTCGTCCATATAAACTAGAGCAAACGTGGAGTCGACAGTACTTGCTACGTGAAGCGCTGACCGAACGGGAGTGTCGGATGAACGAGAAGGACCAGCGAAAAGAGTTAACCTGATCCATTATATTATGCGGTATCATTTTGGTAATTGGATGAAGTGAATACAGTTTAATAAACTAGACCTTTTGTAACCTGTGTCTGGTCATTGGAGTCCTGTGAGTCCCCCAGTACAAATTCCCTGACAATCTTGGAGGCACCGCTGACATCAACTGGACACAAACAAGTCTTTAAAAGGTGAGTGTGTCTTGTTTGGTCCAATATGATTTACGAACTTGGAAGTTATGGGTACATACATGGGGGAGCAGGTGGTCTGGGGCTTCTTTGCGCACCGATGCCGCGATATAGGTGGCGTGAGCCATCACGAATGGGATTTCGATAAACGACTGTAGCAATTTATTCGTTTTTTTTCTAAATGATTTCTGTAAATACGTATTTTTGCGCTGGTTATTAAAGGGCCTTACTGTAACCTGGAAGCAGACGGAGCAAGTGTGCACCTTGCGACCGCTTGCTTCCAGGACGTGTAAGGCCGGTACACTCGTTTACCCACCCGCACACGGATAAAGTACTACTTTTTTTTTTTTTTTGGCACTTGTTCGAAGCACTTGACTTGCTCGGCGCTCGGTGAGCGACAGGGAACCGGGAAACGGAATTATATTTATATATATATATATTTCCAATATGGTACACCGGCCACAACGATTGTAGCGATTATCCGAGTTTTTTTTTTTTTTAACGATTTCTGTAAATACGTATTTTTCCTGCGCTGTGTAATTCTTCTGACACGCGCCACGAAGAAACGCACCACTGATGTGCATGAAGCGACTTGTTTGCCGGTTCGGTAAGGTCCGTCCGTACACGTGTACAATCGTGTACACCCGTTTTAAATAAATAATTTTTTTCAGTTTTCCCGCCATGCCTATAAATTCATGACAGACAACCCCCCCTCATGCCGGTCCAGAATTATGATGAAAGATGGCGATTGAGAAAAAAAAAATTGCATCAAATTTTGTCCAGGTCCATCAAGAAGCCTTTGAGACATGCTTCACGGTTGAATAAAAAACCACCGTTTAGAGTACTTCTTTTTTTTGTTCAAAGCACTCGACTTGGAGCCAGCGACTTGCTCGGCGGGGGATATAATTTTAGATATATATATAGTACGGGCATGCCCTAGTGAGAGATAATTACAGGAAATGGTGTTTGTGAGTAACAACCACCCTCTGGTCGAGGCTCATAGAAGGGGTGATGCTTACTGATTCGGCACGCTTACAATAAGTGTTAATGGTGGGATGTCAGAGGTTTTGGTGTGGGTTAATGTTCACACTGTTTTGGAAAATAATGCTCGATGCAACATGATCCTAAAAAAAGAACCCAGCCCTACATCGAAAGATCAGGAAGGGAAGGAATGGAAAATTTGTCAAGGTTTGAAATTAATCGGACAAGGGGGTCCCAAGGTATGGTCACCGTACTCGCAAGCCGTTCGCTTTGGCTCTGCGGATGGACCGAACCATTGCATGTAAATAGAAAGGGGGTTCTGTGGTCGTTCGTTTTGGCTTTGCGAATGGACCAAACCATTCCATGTAAATAGGAGGGTGGTTCTGTGGTCGTTCGTTTTGGCTTTGCGAATGGACCAAACCATTCCATGCAAATAGGAGGGTGGTTCTGTGGTCGTTCGTTTTGGCTTTGCGAATGGACCAAACCATTCCATGTAAATAGGAGGGTGGTTCTGTGGTCGTTCGTTTTGGCTTTGCGAATGGACCAAACCATTCCATGCAAATAGGAGGGTGGTTCTGTGGTCGTTACTGCCACGTGGTTTCAAAGTTTTGTTGTTGTTGTTTGCACGCATGTTTTTTGCAAGCACGTACGGGCGAGCACGTACGTGCGGGCACGCCCTAGTATATATAAATTGAGGTAATATTAAGTTATGGAATTAATTGCTTTCAACAATGCAAAGGGTGACAAAATATGGGATTTTAATGGGATTTTTTTAATGGGATATTGGTTTAGGAATGTTTAGAGGTCATTGCAATGTGATAATGACTTGTGACCACTTGTTGTTGGAACTTGTTGGAACTTGTTGTTGGAACTTGTTGTTGGAACTTGCTGTTGGCACTTGTTGGAACTTGTTGGAACTTGTTGTTGGAACTTGTTGTTGGAACTTGTTGTTGGAACTTGCTGTTGGAACTTGCTGTTGGAACTTGCTGTTGGAACTTGTTGTTGGAACTTGTTGTTGGAACTTGTTGTTGGAACTTGTTGTTGGAACTTGCTGTTGGAACTTGTTGTTGGAACTTGCTGTTGGAACTTGCTGTTGGAACTTGTTGGAACTTGTTGTTGGAACTTGCTGTTGGAACTTGCTGTTGGAACTTGCTGTTGGAACTTGTTGTTGGAACTTGTTGTTGGAACTTGTTGGAACTTGTTGTTGGAACTTGCTGTTGGAACTTGTTGGAACTTGTTGTTGGAACTTGTTGTTGGAACTTGCTGTTGGCACTTGTTGGAACTTGTTGGAACTTGTTGTTGGAACTTGCTGTTGGAACTTGTTGGAACTTGTTGTTGGAACTTGTTGTTGGAACTTGTTGTTGGAACTTGTTGGAACTTGTTGTTGGAACTTGTTGTTGGAACTTGTTGTTGGAACTTGCTGTTGGAACTTGTTGTTGGAACTTGTTGTTGGAATGTTTTGGGAACATTCAAATGTTGGGTTTTGCTAACGTTTCCACAACGTCGCCACAACGTTTCACTTTCGTTGTTGCAACGTTTTGCTCCAACGTTTTGGGAACATTCAAATGTTGGGTTTTGCTAACGTTTCCACAACGTCGCTACAACGTTTCACTTTCGTTGTTGCAACGTTTTGCTCCAACGTTTTGGGGACATTCGAATGTCAAGTGAATCGAATGAGAATTCAGGAATTATTTCATTATTAACGATTAATGAAGTACTTATTTAATTAATTACATTTCTTATTACATTACAGTAATTACATTACAGTAATTACCTGAGGTAATTACAGTAATTACAGTTCCGGTAATTACAGTAATTACAGTAATCATTACAGTAATTGCAGTAATCTTATTACAGTAATTACATTACACTAGGGCATGCCCGTACTATATATATATCTAAAATTATATCCCCCCCCCTATTTACATGAAATGGTTTGGTCCAAAGCGAACGGCTTGCGAGTGGTGACAATCCCCCCCCTCTATTTACATGCAATGGTTCGGTCCAAAGCGAACGGCTTCCGGAGTTTGGTAAAGAAATCGCCATCGCGTACACAAACGCGCAGGAAAGCGAATGAATCGCAAATTCGTTTTTATTAGTTGTAAAACATAATGCCCAATTATTCAATTAGCGCCAACGTATTTTGGCTGTTTGCAATTTAATCGCAAGGCAAAGTAGAAAGAGAAGAGGGAAAAAAAGAAAAGCCTTGCCTTGCTGCAAACAGCTGCTGCAAACAACAACAACATGGAAGGCTGCACTGTCCGGAAGTTGGCATATCGCAGTTACGATTATTTTAGTGTTAATGGCCAATTATTCAATTAGCGCCAACGTATTTTGGCTGTTTGCAATTTAATCGCAAGGAAAAGTAGAAAGAGAAGAGGGAAAAAAAGAAAAGCCTTGCATTAACGCATTAACGCTTGCATTGCATTAACGGTTCGGCACACGTGATAGCTCGCTGCTCTCTGATTGGTTGAAGCGTTTTTTGGACATAGCTCGGTAGGTACTTGTCCGATTAATTACAAACCTTGAAAAGGCACATCCTCGGGTCCCCAGCAATATACCTGGCAAGTTTCAAGTATATCGGACCCGTGGTTGTCGAGAAACAGCGGTCACAGACAAACACACAGACACACAGACACACAGACACACAGACACACAGACACACAGACACACAGACACACAGACACACAGACACACAGACACACAGAGATTGCTGGAATTATAGATAGATTAACTCAGGCACCTTTTGAGTAAGGAAGCTGATATTTGGACATGACACTGACCAAGTGATGTGGCTGTCAAGGAAAATATTGATTTATTGATTAATCATTTAATAAATTAACTCGTTGATTTATAAATGACTTATTTAATTAAAATTCCTCAGAGATACATCTTCGGATGAAATACTTGCAGATTGGTTATGCTATGAGCCAATTGATTAAGGAAAATATTTTGCGATGGCCATATTGGCAATTTCGTGGCCATATTCGTGGCAACTCAGTTAGTGCCACTGCACCTTTAAAATGCATCCCTGCGTTCATTTTTCGATCGATTGAGTTGAAATTTTGAACAATCGGATCTGGACTGTCGTTGTTAACGACTCTAGCACGCACTCGTCCAATCAGGATGGAGCGGTATGGTCCCCGGATCATCACTGCCCGCAGTTTTAATTAATTTTACTTTCCTCTTGGTCATATAATTTTGAAGACATGCATGTCATGATAGAGGAAATGTTTGTTCTGTTGAACGGAATAAATGTTGTTTATTTGAGTGGATGGGTATTTTTGTGTATTTTGTATATATTTTCACGACTAATTCCAGTTAACATCCTGCAAAATTTGCTCGTTTGCTGGCCGAGTCGAAATTGCGTTGAGTTTCTATGGCATGCGCCATTAAAAGCGCTGTGTAATGGTTGAGCTCCCTTTATTTCGTTTTGGTCATGCGGATGAGCAAACAAAGTGACAAATGCTGCGGCTGGAGCAGTAGAAGCGATGTTTTTTAATGGAAACGATGTAATGAGTAATTAAAAGTGGGAGGGGGCAACACCACGCATACCTCTTTTAAGGTGTGTATAAACCCTGGAATAAACGTGGGAGGGGGCAACACCACGCATACCTCTTTTAAGGTGTGTATAAACCCTGGAATATTTCAGCAATCAATACAATGCTGAAACTATGTAAGTTAATTTAATGAGTAATTTAATGAGTAATTTAATGAGTAATTTAATGAGTAATTTAATGAGTAATTTAATGAGTAATTTAATGAGTAATTTAATGAGTAATTTAATAAGTAATTTAATAAGGAATTTAATGAGGAATTTAATGAAGAATAAACGTGGGAGGGGGCAACACCACACATACCTCTTTTAAGGTATGTATAAACCCTGGAATATTTCAGCAATCAATACGATGCTGAAATGATGTAATTTACTGTGTAAGAGGGTCGACCTTGGGTTTGTTTGGGTTTGTTGTTTATTTTTGTGGGTGTGTATTTTTGTGTATTTTGGATATATTTTCACGACTAATTCCAGTTAACATCCTGCAAAATTTGCTCGTTTTCTGGCCGAGTCGAAATTGCGTTGAGTTTCTATGGCATGCGCCATTAAAAGCGCTGTGTAATGGTTGAGCTCCTTTTATTTCGTTTTGGTCATGCGGATGAGCAGACAAAATGACGAATGCTGCGGCTGGAGCAGTGGAAGCGATTTTTGAATTGTTCAATGATTATTCGATACTGTTATGACTTATTGTCAATAGGTATACTAAGTGGCCATGAGGTAGCCTGTTGCTATGTACAGTTTTATTCTATTGTTGATTATACCACATAACTGTGGTGATAAAGGAAATGTTCGTTTTAAATAGATGATTATGATATGACCATGACTATAAAATCATGATGATTATTATGAATGATATCATAGGGTTCAAATGCAGAATGATTGCATGAACATGGGAAAGAACTTTCAAGCCCTATGGGATAAATTGGGTGTTACAAGCGATGGAGCTTCAAAATTTAGCATGATTGAAGGAATTTACAGTCTTATTTCAGGAGTTTTACGAAATTTAAATGGCCAAGAGATTTTGGGTACTATTAAAAGGAAAATGATGAGATATTTTTCCCAAAGAACTTTAATATCTGCCATCCATTTTGGCTGTCTCACGAATGAAGGATGAGTTGCCTTTAGTGGTTGCAAAGAAAATTTGTGGAGACCAGGCAAAATGGGAAAATATGTCAGATATGACCCTAGGACAGGACGGTGATTCATCAATTGACATGAGGTACGAATCTGAGGTGACGACCGATGAAATTCGATCTCAGTCAATGGATGGACCTGTCCTGACATCATTGGGGAAAGGGCTTATGCAAGGAGACATCCAAAATGATTAATTTGATTTATTGATGAATATTGATGAATTAATTGAAATTGAATAATTGATTGAATTGTTAATTGATTGAATCTAATTGATTGAATTTAATTGCATAAATTGAACTGAATAAATTGAATTGAATATATTGATTGTTTGATTGATGAAAATGCGGTCTCAAGAAAGAAACTTTGATATATTTGCGAGATATTATCAATGTGGAGACAACCTGGGAAAATTGAGCAAGGTGGTGAGTTTATATACAGATATATATGTGCGGTTACCATTGTGTGATTTCCCCGTCAAACAGAGCGGACACCTGAGGATTCACCCATTTCATACTGACCCTCCGGCTCATCTGCAAATACTGATCTGTGAGATTGGATTGTGCAAAAGCCACAGCTGAGGGAGATTCTCTGGAAATCACCGTGTGAACAGGTGGAGAGATCCTTCCTGGAGGTACGAGTGAAGCTTTAGAGGAACCTGGAACAAGCTACAACACATCCAACGCTACTTTGATAAAAGGCAGAATGGGAAATGGAGCCTGCAAGAATACACAAGGACAACCAGAAATTCCACAAAAAGGTACTTGTACACATCATATGTACGACCGTTATGGTGCCGAAGCTATAAGACAGGTCGAGAATTGGTATTTGTGGACAAAGGGACATGATGAGGAGTTTCCAAGAGATGGTACATTCGAGCGAAGTCGATTGGAAAGATTGGAACAAAGATTGAAAGCCAGGAAGAGACAGAATCTAACGGTAGACTGGCTTGCATTCCATCTTTGGGATGGTGAATCCAGACAACGGGAACAGCAAGAACGGATAACGGATCTAGAACTTAAAATAAAAAGGATACAGGATACAGTGGAGGAGACAAATGCACAACTGCCCTCGAAATTAGGAACGAAAGTGACAGTTGTCCCATCAGATTTCCAGTTGTCTCCCCAAAAAGGACGGTACAGAGAATTTTTTCGTGTTTCAGGAGATAACGAGAGATTGCAGTGGCAACTCAGGGATGTAGAGATGCAGCCCAGCAATACAAGTGCACAGGTGCACAGATCAGACAACGACAGAAACCGGTGTTTCAAATGTGGACGGATGGGACATTGGAAAAGAGGATGTCCGTATACCAAAAGGAAGACAAGTTAATAGGGTAAACCAAGATCAAGGGTACCAGTGCTGACCGATACCTCAGACAATGATTAGGCCTTCATTGCTGCAAATCCCAAATGATGATTGGCCTCAACAGATTCGATTACTGGACAAACATGAATAACTGTCGATGATTCTTGTGTCTGAAAAGTTTTCAGAGCAAGAATGATTCATTTTTTCTTTTTGCTTGTTAACAAATTAATAATTAATTGATCAAATGCCAAAATTGGATCTTCTATTTTGGGCACAGCAATTTTAAATTTACAAAGTTTGGAACAATTGCGTTGCAATTTTTGGCAAACCAAGTAACAAGAGTCACATGATGATCAGGTGGGAATTTCGGACTATTGTTCCGCACAATTGATAGGTCAATGGTCGACTGACATGCAAATGGGTGTGTAGTCAAAATTTGGATAGATTATTGTGAAGGCAGAAAGGGTAATTTCAATTTGACATCATAAAGGTTTTCTAAGAATGGACTTTTGGTTCATTTGTCTATAAGCATTTTGAATTTGATTGACAAATTTTATGAAATTGAAATAAAATTGACACCCATCTGATCTGTAAATAATGGTTCCAACGCAAACAAATATGCATAATGCATGTGTGTGTGTGTTTTTGTGTATCAATCTTACAAGATTGTTGACACCGACAGTGTGCCTGTCTGGAAATGGATAGTTATATGTGGATGGGATTGGGATATGTGGATGGGATTGAACATCCAGAGAATCCGTAAAATAAAATAGAAATATAATTTGATTATGAACATTATCTCTTTTGTCAAGGGAAATGGAATATAAAAAATTTGATGTGCTGGGTTATGAGCAGCCATTAATTAATAGTAAAATTGTGAGTAATTTTGGGATTCCATTTTTGATAGAATGTATATGAGAATAACATCTATTTATGGATATGAGCTTCATAAAAGGAAATGAGGAAGTACAAAATCATCCAAATTTGGGAGAGGTCTTACACTGACTTCCCAGAATACTCGGCTCATGGATATATATATATATAAACTTGAATTTTATCAGCATATAAATTGTGCTGCATGTATGGATGTGTATTAGGCATAGATGATATGGGAAAATAGTAAAGAAAATCTTGCTGATTTGAACAATTGTGAGTTTTAAAACGGAATGCATTGTGCATCTTAAACCAAGGGGCAGACATGAACGCGCTGTTACGTTATTTATACTCAGAACGCGCTGTTACGTGTACCTGCAACATATTTGTTAATCTCGCACACCTATATTGGCATACTGGTGTCAGTAGTACTCACTGGGTGCATAGAAATGGATGAGCAACAGTTAAGGGGGTGTAAAAAAAAAAAACAAAAAAAAAAAACACTTACTTGGATATTTTCTACAAAAGTAGGGGTTTCAATAAGTGGTACCATACACATGGGATTCATCAAATTAAGTTTTGGAGTTCAAACAAAGTCACTGGTTAACAGATGGGAATGGATAGTAAATAAATTCTTCGATGCTGGGTAAATGAAGTGAGATATTACAAAGACTTATTAGAGCTATTGTTCTTCCTTGCAGCAGTGGGAGAAAATTTAGATCCAACATAATGAATCTATAAATGAATGTGATAGGGATAATATCCTCAATTTGTACTAATTATTTGATTGTGGGTAAAGGAATTAATTAATCGTAGTGGATTGTTAACAAGCAGCCTGAAATGTCCTGAGAGTGTGCATCCATGTAATCAGAAATCCCAGATTTGTTTTTACAAACAACATTTTGGTAGAGATCTTATGTGGACGAATACTTGCTTGGTAGATAAAAACGGTACTGCATGTTGGCAGCCACTTCAGTGGCCATTTAGGCCGAACAAATAGGGAAAAACTGTAATTGAATATGTAATTTACAGATGAGTATTTGGGAAGTAAAAAGGGAATTTATTGATTTGGGAGACATTTTTCGAAGGTTTATTAAAGTGTTGCAATATGACATTTGGCAAGGAAAATTATTGGATGGGAAAATTAGATCTGTTTATAAAATGAGTTTTGTTGACCCATTGAAGTTAATTCTTTGAATTGTTGTTTAATTAGCATGTTGAGTTCAAATTGGAAATAGTTTGGTAGAGCTTTGGTTAAAACCTTTGGTTGCAGTGTTTTGGAACAAATTGATAAACCGTAGGAGGTTGATAAGAATAGAAACAAATATGGACCTAAAATAGAAAGATTGTTATGATGATATGAATAAATACTGAGATTAAAAGATTAAATCAAGTGATGTTGCAAATGAAACAGTAGAATTAAGATAATGGCATAACGACAATGTTATGAGTTGTGTCAATTACAATATCAGTGAACTCATATCACCACGAGTGACACACTGTTAGGAAAAAGAGGGAAAAGAAAAAGTGGAGAGGAATTATGGTAATAATACATTATGTTTAATTTGTTGGTTTGAAAAAATTGTTGTTGGGAATTAGGTATTCCCGT
Organism: Myxine glutinosa; assembly: GCF_964187855.1. Classification (NCBI taxonomy): domain Eukaryota; kingdom Metazoa; phylum Chordata; class Myxini; order Myxiniformes; family Myxinidae; genus Myxine; species Myxine glutinosa. The sequence goes on along the minus strand of NC_136264.1, from coordinate 137,461,164 downwards.
TTGTGATTGTAATCATATACAATGCTATTCTTAGTTTAGTAATAAAATACATACCTGATTGAATATTATTTGTGTGACGCATATAAATGAATATAACTTTTTGTGTTAAGGAAAAACAACAAATTGTTGAATGTGAAACTGTCGGAAGATATACATGATTATGCTGATTTCATGGTAAGATGCACCCTATCTGATTCAGTGTGTGCGGAAAGCAGATTCAGATGTGACTGAGCATAAGGATAAGACGAGATCACATTTTGGAGGGATTGCTAACGGAATTGGGAAGAAGTTCGAGAAAGAAAATTTGTGGCTAAAAAATGAAGTTAATCGTGGCATACACCCTCTTTCTCAAAGAATGATGAAGACATTCTCCCGTGTAACTTGGAGATGAATGCTTACCTTCACCAAGGAAATTTATGTGACCATTTGCCTGGATCACACTGCAACATATGAAAGAAAGGCGATCACTTACTCTTGTTCGAAGGCTTCGAACATTCACCACATCAGAAGTTGCAGGACAACGACATTTTACCGGCAACCTCTGTGAAATGCGGGGACATATGTTATTACTTCACCAACGTCCGGGGAACCAGCATGGAGCTGCAAAAAACGGCTGTGCCCTTGTCACAACAGCTGTGCACGATTCTGCTGGTTGCTCCTGGTAAGGACCATGAATGACCTGAACACCATGGTCCCAACATCATTGTGGATGCATCCGGCATCCCTGTTCCACATCTTGCTGGCCAATCAACGTCACACCAATACTTGCTGCCCACTCACAATGAGGGTGGAGGCAAGTCGACTACAACTGGGTGAAGGCCGTGTTCAGGAATTACTATGGTTTACAGCAAAAAGTGGCAAGAATGCTACAAGGAGAGCAGGGTCAGTCTATGACTCCGCAATGTTACCACAACAGCGAAATCCTACACGAAGTAGTGCAGGAGCTATGAAGACATTAGGAGAAAATGTTTCATACCAGGATTCAAACACAAGTGATCAGCCCTTCCTTTCAAACAAAGTCAACATTTGTGTGGAGGCAAACGTTTTTTACCAGATGGTGCAGATGCTTTACAAAACTTGAAAATGAAGTGAAATTGTTGTATCTTGGTGATGGTGAAGTGTTGTTTTGAAAATATATTTGTGATGCAAATGCAATAGATTGAACGATATGGAAGGAGTCAATGACCAACGAAATGTTTTGTGATTCTTGCAGGATGACGGTGTATGCCCAAGGGAATTTGATTACCAAAGTGATTGATTATTTACTTATACTTGTAATGATGTTTACTTGTAGTGATTGATTATTTACTTATACTTGTAATGATGTTTACTTGTAGTGATTGATTATTTACTTATATTGATGTTTAGATTAATGGTTAATATAAACAAAAACAAAAAGATGAGGGAATTGTGGAAGTGTAACTCAGCGTAACTTATTAATTGGCACTGGTAACTTATTAATTAACCTGGTAACAAAGCAAATACATTTTACATGCAAACTCTGTGAAGGACGAGTTTGTAAATGAGTTAGGAATGTGCACGAACATGATAATCTCTTGAAACACCTGGTCACAGCCCCAGGCTGGAGCACCCCCCTATTGTTTGATAAATGGAACTCACAACAGGGGGGGCTAGCTGGCGCCAGGAAGGCGACCAGTAACGTCAGCGGAGAAGAGATTACGAGTTCAGCGGACAGAGGATTAAGTCGAGTTCGTCCATATAAACTAGAGCAAACGTGGAGTCGACAGTACTTGCTACGTGAAGCGCTGACCGAACGGGAGTGTCGGATGAACGAGAAGGACCAGCGAAAAGAGTTAACCTGATCCATTATATTATGCGGTATCATTTTGGTAATTGGATGAAGTGAATACAGTTTAATAAACTAGACCTTTTGTAACCTGTGTCCGGTCATTGGAGTCCTGTGAGTCCCCCAGTACAAATTCCCTGACACTAGTCCCTGACACACGAAAAGTTTGGTTTACTCTGTGAATCTGAGTCTTACTAGTTCCTGATACACAAAAAGTTTGGTTTACTCTGTGAATCCTGGTCTTACTAGTCCCTGACACACAAAACGTTTGGTTTACTCTGTCAATCCGAGTCTTACTAGACCCTGACACACAAAAAGTTTGGTTTACTCTGTCAATCCGAGTCTTACTAGACCCTGACACACAAAAAGTTTGGTTTACTCTGTCAATCCGAGTCTTACTAGTCCATGACACACAAAAAGTTTGGTTTACTCTGTGAATCCTGGTCTTACTAGTCCCTGACACACAAACATTTAGGTTTACTCTGTCAGTCCGAGTCTTGCTAGTCCCTGACACACAAAAAGTTTGGTTTACTCTGTCAATCCTGGTCTTACTAGTCCCTGACACACAAAAAGTTTGGTTTACTCTGTCAGTCCGAGTCTTACTAGTTCCTGATCCACGAAAAGTTTGCTTTACTCTGTCAATCCGAGTCTTACTAGTCCCTGACACACGAAAAGTTTGGTTTACTCTGTCAAGCCTCATCTTACTAGTTCCTGATCCACGAAAAGTTTGGTTTACTCTGTCAATCCGAGTCTTACGAGTTCCTGACACACAAAAAGTTTAGTTTACTCTGTCAAGCTTAGTCTTACTAGTTCCTGACACACAAAAAGTTTGGTTTACTCTGTCAGTCCGAGTCTTACTAGTCCCTGACACACGAAAAGTTTGGTTTACTCTGTGAATCCGAGTCTTACGAGTTCCTGAAACACAAAAAGTTTGGTTTACTCTGTGAATCCGAGTCTTACTAGTTCCTGATACACAAAAAGTTTGGTTTACTCTGTGAATCCTGGTCTTACTAGTCCCTGACACACAAAACGTTTGGTTTACTCTGTCAATCCGAGTCTTACTAGTCCCTGACACACGAAAAGTTTGGTTTACTCTGTGAATCCGAGTCTTACTAGTTCCTGATACACAAAAAGTTTGGTTTACTCTGTGAATCCTGGTCTTACTAGTCCCTGACACACAAAACGTTTGGTTTACTCTGTCAATCCGAGTCTTACTAGACCCTGACACACAAAAAGTTTGGTTTACTCTGTCAATCCGAGTCTTACTAGACCCTGACACACAAAAAGTTTGGTTTACTCTGTCAATCCGAGTCTTACGAGTCCGTGACACACAAAAAGTTTGGTTTACTCTGTGAATCCTGGTCTTACTAGTCCCTGACACACAAACATTTAGGTTTACTCTGTCAGTCCGAGTCTTACTAGTCCCTGACACACAAAAAGTTTGGTTTACCCTGTCAATCCTGGTCTTACTAGTCCCTGACACACGAAAAGTTTGGTTTACTCTGTGAATCCTGGTCTTACTAGTCCCTGACACACAAAAAGTTTGGTTTACTCTGTCAGTCCGAGTCTTACTAGTTCCTGATCCACGAAAAGTTTGCTTTACTCTGTCAATCCGAGTCTTACTAGTCCCTGACACACGAAAAGTTTGGTTTACTCTGTCAAGCCTCATCTTACTAGTTCCTGATCCACGAAAAGTTTGGTTTACTCTGTCAATCCGAGTCTTACGAGTTCCTGACACACAAAAAGTTTAGTTTACTCTGTCAAGCTTAGTCTTACTAGTTCCTGACACACAAAAAGTTTGGTTTACTCTGTCAATCCGAGTCTTACTAGTCCCTGACACACGAAAAGTTTGGTTCACTCTGTGAATCCGAGTCTTACGAGTTCCTGAAACACAAAAAGTTTGGTTTACTCTGTGAATCCGAGTCTTACTAGTTCCTGATACACAAAAAGTTTGGTTTACTCTGTGAATCCTGGTCTTACTAGTCCCTGACACACAAAACGTTTGGTTTACTCTGTCAATCCGAGTCTTACTAGACCCTGACACACAAAAAGTTTGGTTTACTCTGTGAATCCGAGTCTTACTAGTCCCTGACACACAAAAAGTTTGGTTTACTCTGTGAATCCGAGTCTTACTAGTTCCTGATACACAAAAAGTTTGGTTTACTCTGTGAATCCTGGTCTTACTAGTCCCTGACACACAAAACGTTTGGTTTACTCTGTCAATCCGAGTCTTACTAGACCCTGACACACAAAAAGTTTGGTTTACTCTGTCAATCCGAGTCTTACTAGACCCTGACACACGAAAAGTTTGGTTTACTCTGTGAATCCGAGTCTTACGAGTTCCTGAAACACAAAAAGTTTGGTTTACTCTGTCAATCCGAGTCTTACTAGTCCCTGACACACGAAAAGTTTGGTTTACTCTGTGAATCCGAGTCTTACGAGTTCCTGAAACACAAAAAGTTTGGTTTACTCTGTCAATCCGAGTCTTACTAGTCCCTGACACACGAAAAGTTTGGTTTACTCTGTGAATCCGAGTCTTACTAGTTCCTGATACACAAAAAGTTTGGTTTACTCTGTGAATCCTGGTCTTACTAGTCCCTGACACACAAAACGTTTGGTTTACTCTGTCAATCCGAGTCTTACTAGTCCCTGACACACAAAAAGTTTGGTTTACTCTGTCAGTCCGAGTCTTACTAGTTCCTGATACACAAAAAGTTTGGTTTACTCTGTCAGTCCGAGTCTTACTAGTTCCTGACACACAAAAAGTTTGGTTTACTCTGTGAGTCCGAGTCTTACTAGTTCCTGATACACAAAAAGTTTGGTTTACTCTGTGAATCCTGGTCTTACTAGTTCCTGACACACAAAAAGTTTGGTTTACTCTGTGAATCCGAGTCTTACTAGTTCCTGATACACAAAAAGTTTGGTTTACTCTGTGAATCCTGGTCTTACTCGTCCCTGACACACAAAACGTTTGGTTTACTCCGTCAATCCGAGTCTTACTAGACCCTGACACACAAAAAGTTTGGTTTACTCTGTCAATCCGAGTCTTACTCGTCCGTGACACACAAAGAATTTGGTTTACTCTGTGAATCCTGGTCTTACTAGTCCCTGACACACAAACATTTAGGTTTACTCTGTCAGTCCGAGTCTTACTAGTCCTTGATCCACGAAAAGTTTGGTTTACTCTGTCAATCCTAGTATTACTAGTTCCTGACACAAAAAGTTTGGTTTACTCTGTCAATCCTAGTCTTACTAGTCCCTGACACACAAAACGTTTGGTTTACTCTGTCAATCCGAGTCTTACGAGTTCCTGACACACAAAAAGTTTAGTTTACTCTGTCAAGCTTAGTCTTACTAGTTCCTGATACACAAAAAGTTTGGTTTACTCTGTCAATCCGAGTCTTACTAGTCCCTGACACACAAGAAGTTTGGTTTACTCTGTCAATCCGAGTCTTACTAGTCCCTGACACACAACAAGTTTGGTTTACTCTGTCAATCCGAGTCTTACTAGTCCCTGACACAAAAGGTTTGGTTTACTCTGTCAATCCCAGTACTACTAGTTCCTGACACAAAAAGTTTGGTTTACTCTGTCAATCCGAGTCTTACTCGTTCCTGACACACGAAACGGATGGTTTACTCTTTCAGTCCGAGTCTTACGAGTTCCTGACACATGAAAAGTTTGGTTTACTCTGTCAGTCCGAGTCTTACTAGTTCCTGACACACGAAAAGTTTGGTTTACTCTTTCAGTCCGAGTCTTACTAGTTCCTGACACATGAAAAGTTTGGTTTACTCTTTCAGTCCGAGTCTTACTAGTCCCTGACACATGAAAAGTTTGGTTTACTCTGTGAATCGTGGTCTTACTAGTCCCTGACACACAAAAAGTTTGGTTTACTCTGTGAATCCTGGTCTTACTAGTTCCTGACACACAAAAAGTTTGGTTTACTCTGTGAATCCTGGTCTTACTAGTTCCTGACACACAAAAAGTTTGGTTTACTCTGTGAATCCTGGTCTTACTAGTCCCTGACACACGAAAAGTTTGGTTTACTCTGTGAATCCGAGTCTTACTAGTTCCTGAAACACAAAAAGTTTGGTTTACTCTGTGAATCCGAGTCTTACGAGTTCCTGAAACACAAAAAGTTTGGTTTACTCTGTGAATCCGAGTCTTACTAGTTCCTGATACACAAAAAGTTTGGTTTACTCTGTGAATCCTGGTCTTACTAGTCCCTGACACACAAAACGTTTGGTTTACTCTGTCAATCCGAGTCTTACTAGTCCCTGCCACACGAAAAGTTTGGTTTACTCTGTGAATCCGAGTCTTACTAGTTCCTGATACACAAAAAGTTTGGTTTACTCTGTGAATCCTGGTCTTACTAGTCCCTGACACACAAAACGTTTGGTTTACTCTGTCAATCCGAGTCTTACTAGACCCTGACACACAAAAAGTTTGGTTTACTCTGTCAATCCGAGTCTTACTAGACCCTGACACACAAAAAGTTTGGTTTACTCTGTCAATCCGAGTCTTACTAGTCCCTGACACACAAACATTTAGGTTTACTCTGTCAGTCCGAGTCTTACTAGTCCCTGACACACAAAAAGTTTGGTTTACTCTGTGAATCCTGGTCTTACTAGTCCCTGACACACAAAAAGTTTGGTTTACTCTGTCAATCCGAGTCTTACTAGTCCCTGACACACAAAAAGTTTGGTTTACTCTGTGAATCCTGGTCTTACTAGTCCCTGACACACGAAAAGTTTGGTTTACTCTGTGAATCCTGGTCTTACTAGTCCCTGACACACGAAAAGTTTGGTTTACTCTGTCAATCCGAGTCTTACTAGTCCCTGACACACAAAAAGTTTGGTTTACTCTGTGAATCCTGGTCTTACTAGTCCCTGACACACGAAAAGTTTGGTTTACTCTGTCAATCCTAGTCTTACTAGTTCCTGACACACAAAAAGTTTGGTTTACTCTGTGAATCCTGGTCTTACTAGTCCCTGACACACGAAAAGTTTGGTTTACTCTGTCAATCCGAGTCTTACTAGTCCCTGACACACAAAAAGTTTGGTTTACTCTGTGAATCCTGGTCTTACTAGTCCCTGACACACGAAAAGTTTGGTTTACTCTGTGAATCCGAGTCTTACTAGTTCCTGACACACGAAAAGTTTGGTTTACTCTGTCAATCCGAGTCTTACTAGTCCCTGACACAAAAAGTTTGGTTTACTCTGTGAATCCGAGTCTTACTAGTTCCTGATACACAAAAAGTTTGGTTTACTCTGTCAATCCGAGTCTTACTAGTCCCTGACACACAACAAGTTTGGTTTACTCTGTCAATCCGAGTCTAACTAGTCCCTGACACACAACAAGTTTGGTTTACTCTGTCAATCCGAGTCTAACTAGTCACTGACACACAACAAGTTTGGTTTACTCTGTCAATCCGAGTCTTACTAGTCCCTGACACACAAAAAGTTTGGTTTACTCTGTCAATCCGAGTCTTACTTGTCCCTGACACAAAAAGTTTGGTTTACTCTGTGAATACGAGTCTTACGAGTTCCTGAAACACAAAAAGTTTGGTTTACTCTGTGAATCCTGGTCTTACTAGTTCCTGACACACAAAAAGTTTGGTTTACTCTGTGAATCCGAGTCTTACTAGTTCCTGATACACAAAAAGTTTGGTTTACTCTGTGAATCCTCGTCTTACTCGTCCCTGACACACAAAACGTTTGGTTTCCTCTGTCAATCCGAGTCTTACTAGACCCTGACACACAAAAAGTTTTGTTTACTCTGTCAATCCGAGTCTTACTCATCCATGACACACAAAGAGTTTGGTTTACTCTGTGAATCCTGGTCTTACTAGTCCCTGACACACAAAAAGTTTGGTTTACTCTGTCAATCCGAGTCTTACTCATCCGTGACACACAAAGAGTTTGGTTTACTCTGTGAATCCTGGTCTTACTAGTCCCTGACACACAAACATTTAGGTTTACTCTGTCAGTCCGAGTCTTACTAGTCCCTGACACACAAAAAGTTTGGTTTACTCTGTCAATCCTGGTCTTACTAGTCCCTGACACACGAAAGGTTTGGTTTACTCTGTGAATCCTGGTCTAACTAGTCCCTGACACACAAAAAGTTTGGTTTACTCTGTGAATCCGAGTCTTACTAGTCCCTGACACACAAAAAGTTTGGTTTACTCTGTCAGTCCGAGTCTTACTAGTTCCTGATACACAAAAAGTTTAGTTTACTCTGTCAATCCGAGTCTTACTAGTTCCTGACACACAAAAAGTTTGGTTTACTCTGTGAATCCGAGTCTTACTAGTTCCTGATACACAAAAAGTTTGGTTTACTCTGTGAATCCGAGTCTTACTAGTTCCTGATACACAAAAAGTTTGGTTTACTCTGTGAATCCGAGTCTTACTAGTCCTTGATCCACAAAAAGTTTGGTTTACTCTGTCAATCCTAGTACTACTAGTTCCTGACACAAAAAGTTTGGTTTACTCTGTCAATCCGAGTCTTACTTGTCCCTGACACAACAAGTTTGGTTTACTCTGTCAATCCGAGTCTTACTAGTCCTTGACACATGAAAAGTTTGGTTTACTCTTTCAGTCCGAGACTTACTAGTCCCTGACACATGAAAAGTTTGGTTTACTCTTTCAGTCCGAGTCTTACTAGTCCCTGACACATGAAAAGTTTGGTTTACTCTGTGAATCCTGGTCTTACTAGTCCCTGACACGCGAAAAGTTTGCTTTACCCTGTGAATCCTGGTCTTACTAGTCCCTGACACACGAAAAGTTTGGTTTACTCTGTCAATCCGAGTCTTTCTAGTCCCTGACACACAAAAAGTTTGCTTTACTCTGTGAATCCTGGTCTTACTAGTCCCTGACACACGAAAAGTTTGGTTTACTCTGTCAATCCGAGTCTTACTAGTCCCTGACACACAAAAAGTTTGCTTTACTCTGTGAATCCTGGTCTTACCAGTTCCTGACACACAAAAAGTTTGGTTTACTCTGTGAATCCTGGTCTTACTAGTTCCTGACACACGAAAAGTTTGGTTTACTCTGTGAATCCGAGTCTTCCGAGTTCCTGATACACAAAAAGTTTGGTTTACTCTGTCAATCCGAGTCTTACTAGTTCCTGACACACAAAAAGTTTGGTTTACTCTGTGAATCCTGGTCTTACTAGTTCCTGACACACAAAAAGTTTGGTTTACTCTGTGAATCCTGGTCTTACTAGTTCCTGACACACAAAAAGTTTGGTTTACTCTGTCAATCCGAGTCTTACTAGTCCCTGACACACGAAAAGTTTGGTTTACTCTGTGAATCCGAGTCTTACGAGTTCCTGAAACACAAAAAGTTTGGTTTACTCTGTCAATCCGAGTCTTACTAGTCCCTGACACACAAACATTTAGGTTTACTCTGTCAGTCCGAGTCTTACTAGTCCCTGACACACAAAAAGTTTGGTTTACTCTGTCAGTCCGAGTCTTACTAGTCCCTGATACACAAAAAGTTTGGTTTACTCTGTGAATCCTGGTCTTACTAGTCCCTGACACACAAAAAGTTTGGTTTACTCTGTCAATCCGAGTCTTACTAGTCCCTGACACACAAAAAGTTTGGTTTACTCTGTGAATCCTGGTCTTACTAGTCCCTGACACACGAAAAGTTTGGTTTACTCTGTGAATCCTGGTCTTACTAGTCCCTGACACACGAAAAGTTTGGTTTACTCTGTCAATCCGAGTCTTACTAGTCCCTGACACACAAAAAGTTTGGTTTACTCTGTGAATCCTGGTCTTACTAGTCCCTGACACACGAAAAGTTTGGTTTACTCTGTCAATCCTAGTCTTACTAGTTCCTGACACACAAAAAGTTTGGTTTACTCTGTGAATCCTGGTCTTACTAGTCCCTGACACACGAAAAGTTTGGTTTACTCTGTCAATCCGAGTCTTACTAGTCCCTGACACACAAAAAGTTTGGTTTACTCTGTGAATCCTGGTCTTACTAGTCCCTGACACACGAAAAGTTTGGTTTACTCTGTGAATCCGAGTCTTACTAGTTCCTGACACACGAAAAGTTTGGTTTACTCTGTCAATCCGAGTCTTACTAGTCCCTGATACACAAAAAGTTTGGTTTACTCTGTGAATCCGAGTCTTACTAGTTCCTGATACACAAAAAGTTTGGTTTACTCTGTCAATCCGAGTCTTACTAGTCCCTGACACACAACAAGTTTGGTTTACTCTGTCAATCCGAGTCTAACTAGTCCCTGACACACAACAAGTTTGGTTTACTCTGTCAATCCGAGTCTAACTAGTCCCTGACACACAACAAGTTTGGTTTACTCTGTCAATCCGAGTCTTACTAGTCCCTGACACACAAAAAGTTTGGTTTACTCTGTCAATCCGAGTCTTACTTGTCCCTGACACAAAAAGTTTGGTTTACTCTGTGAATACGAGTCTTACGAGTTCCTGAAACACAAAAAGTTTGGTTTACTCTGTGAATCCTGGTCTTACTAGTTCCTGACACACAAAAAGTTTGGTTTACTCTGTGAATCCGAGTCTTACTAGTTCCTGATACACAAAAAGTTTGGTTTACTCTGTGAATCCTCGTCTTACTCGTCCCTGACACACAAAACGTTTGGTTTCCTCTGTCAATCCGAGTCTTACTAGACCCTGACACACAAAAAGTTTTGTTTACTCTGTCAATCCGAGTCTTACTCATCCATGACACACAAAGAGTTTGGTTTACTCTGTGAATCCTGGTCTTACTAGTCCCTGACACACAAAAAGTTTGGTTTACTCTGTCAATCCGAGTCTTACTCATCCGTGACACACAAAGAGTTTGGTTTACTCTGTGAATCCTGGTCTTACTAGTCCCTGACACACAAACATTGAGGTTTACTCTGTCAGTCCGAGTCTTACTAGTCCCTGACACACAAAAAGTTTGGTTTACTCTGTCAATCCTGGTCTTACTAGTCCCTGACACACGAAAGGTTTGGTTTACTCTGTGAATCCTGGTCTAACTAGTCCCTGACACACAAAAAGTTTGGTTTACTCTGTGAATCCGAGTCTTACTAGTCCCTGACACACAAAAAGTTTGGTTTACTCTGTGAATCCTGGTCTTACTAGTCCCTGACACACAAACATTGAGGTTTACTCTGTCAGTCCGAGTCTTACTAGTTCCTGATACACAAAAAGTTTAGTTTACTCTGTCAATCCGAGTCTTACTAGTTCCTGACACACAAAAAGTTTGGTTTACTCTGTGAATCCGAGTCTTACTAGTTCCTGATACACAAAAAGTTTGGTTTACTCTGTGAATCCGAGTCTTACTAGTTCCTGATACACAAAAAGTTTGGTTTACTCTGTGAATCCGAGTCTTACTAGTCCTTGATCCACAAAAAGTTTGGTTTACTCTGTCAATCCTAGTACTACTAGTTCCTGACACAAAAAGTTTGGTTTACTCTGTCAATCCGAGTCTTACTTGTCCCTGACACAACAAGTTTGGTTTACTCTGTCAATCCGAGTCTTACTAGTCCCTGACACATGAAAAGTTTGGTTTACTCTTTCAGTCCGAGACTTACTAGTCCCTGACACATGAAAAGTTTGGTTTACTCTTTCAGTCCGAGACTTACTAGTCCCTGACACATGAAAAGTTTGGTTTACTCTGTGAATCCTGGTCTTACTAGTCCCTGACACGCGAAAAGTTTGCTTTACCCTGTGAATCCTGGTCTTACTAGTCCCTGACACACGAAAAGTTTGGTTTACTCTGTCAATCCGAGTCTTTCTAGTCCCTGACACACAAAAAGTTTGCTTTACTCTGTGAATCCTGGTCTTACTAGTCCCTGACACACGAAAAGTTTGGTTTACTCTGTCAATCCGAGTCTTACTAGTCCCTGACACACAAAAAGTTTGCTTTACTCTGTGAATCCTGGTCTTACTAGTTCCTTATACACAAAAAGTTTGGTTTACTCTGTGATTCCTGGTCTTACTAGTTCCTGACACACAAAAAGTTTGGTTTACTCTGTGAATCCTGGTCTTACTAGTTCCTGACACACGAAAAGTTTGGTTTACTCTGTGAATCCGAGTCTTCCGAGTTCCTGATACACAAAAAGTTTGGTTTACTCTGTGAATCCTGGTCTTACTAGTCCCTGACACACAAAAAGTTTGGTTTACTCTGTCAATCCGAGTCTTACTAGTTCCTGATCCACGAAAAGTTTGGTTTACTCTGTCAATCCGAGTCTTACTAGTCCCTGACACATGAAAAGTTTGGTTTACTCTGTGAATCCTGGTCTTACTAGTTCCTGACACACAAAAAGTTTGGTTTACTCTGTGAATCCTGGTCTTACTAGTTCCTGACACACAAAAAGTTTGGTTTACTCTGTCAATCCGAGTCTTACTAGTTCCTGACACACAAAAAGTTTGGTTTCCTCTGTGAATCCTGGTCTTACTAGTTCCTGACACACAAAAAGTTTGGTTTACTCTGTGAATCCTGGTCTTACTAGTTCCTGACACACAAAAAGTTTGGTTTACTCTGTCAATCCGAGTCTTACTAGTCCCTGACACACGAAAAGTTTGGTTTACTCTGTGAATCCGAGTCTTACGAGTTCCTGAAACACAAAAAGTTTGGTTTACTCTGTGAATCCGAGTCTTACTAGTTCCTGATACACAAAAAGTTTGGTTTACTCTGTGAATCCTGGTCTTACTAGTCCCTGACACACAAAACGTTTGGTTTACTCTGTCAATCCGAGTCTTACTAGTCCCTGACACACGAAAAGTTTGGTTTACTCTGTGAATCCGAGTCTTACTAGTTCCTGATACACAAAAAGTTTGGTTTACTCTGTGAATCCTGGTCTTACTAGTCCCTGACACACAAAACGTTTGGTTTACTCTGTCAATCCGAGTCTTACTAGACCCTGACACACAAAAAGTTTGGTTTACTCTGTCAATCCGAGTCTTACTAGACCCTGACACACAAAAAGTTTGGTTTACTCTGTCAATCCGAGTCTTGCTAGTCCGTGACACACAAAAAGTTTGGTTTACTCTGTGAATCCTGGTCTTACTAGTCCCTGACACACAAACATTTAGGTTTACTCTGTCAGTCCGAGTCTTACTAGTCCCTGACACACAAAAAGTTTGGTTTACTCTGTCAATCCTGGTCTTACTAGTCCCTGACACACGAAAAGTTTGGTTTACTCTGTGAATCCTGGTCTTACTAGTCCCTGACACACAAAAAGTTTGGTTTACTCTGTCAGTCCGAGTCTTACTAGTTCCTGATCCACGAAAAGTTTGCTTTACTCTGTCAATCCGAGTCTTACTAGTCCCTGACACACGAAAAGTTTGGTTTACTCTGTCAAGCCTCATCTTACTAGTTCCTGATCCACAAAAAGTTTGGTTTACTCTGTCAATCCGAGTCTTACTAGTTCCTGACACACAAAAAGTTTGGTTTACTCTGTCAGTCCGAGTCTTACTAGTCCCTGACACACGAAAAGTTTGGTTTACTCTGTGAATCCGAGTCTTACGAGTTCCTGAAACACAAAAAGTTTGGTTTACTCTGTGAATCCGAGTCTTACTAGTTCCTGATACACAAAAAGTTTGGTTTACTCTGTGAATCCTGGTCTTACTAGTCCCTGACACACAAAACGTTTGGTTTACTCTGTCAATCCGAGTCTTACTAGTCCCTGACACACGAAAAGTTTGGTTTACTCTATGAATCCGAGTCTTACTAGTTCCTGATACACAAAAAGTTTGGTTTACTCTGTGAATCCTGGTCTTACTAGTCCCTGACACACAAAACGTTTGGTTTACTCTGTCAATCTGAGTCTTACTAGACCCTGACACACAAAAAGTTTGGTTTACTCTGTCAATCCGAGTCTTACTAGACCCTGACACACAAAAAGTTTGGTTTACTCTGTCAAGCTTAGTCTTACTAGTCCCTGACACACGAAAAGTTTGGTTTACTCTGTGAATCCGAGTCTTCCGAGTTCCTGAAACACAAAAAGTTTGGTTTACTCTGTCAATCCGAGTCTTACTAGTCCCTGACACACGAAAAGTTTGGTTTACTCTGTGAATCCGAGTCTTACTAGTTCCTGATACACAAAAAGTTTGGTTTACTCTGTGAATCCTGGTCTTACTAGTCCCTGACACACAAAACGTTTGGTTTACTCTGTCAATCCGAGTCTTACTAGACCCTGACACACAAAAAGTTTGGTTTACTCTGTCAATCCGAGTCTTACTAGACCCTGACACACAAAAAGTTTGGTTTACTCTGTCAATCCGAGTCTTACTAGTCCGTGACACACAAAAAGTTTGGTTTACTCTGTGAATCCTGGTCTTACTAGTCCCTGACACACAAACATTTAGGTTTACTCTGTCAGTCCGAGTCTTACTAGTTCCTGATCCATGAAAAGTTTGCTTTACTCTGTCAATCCGAGTCTTACTAGTCCCTGACACACGAAGAGTTTGGTTTACTCTGTCAATCCTAGTACTACTAGTTCCTGGCACAAAAAGTTTGGTTTACTCTGTCAATCCGAGTCTTACTAGTCCCTGACACACAAAAAGTTTGGTTTACTCTGTGAATCCGAGTCTTACTAGTCCCTGACACACAAAAAGTTTGGTTTACTCTGTGAATCCTGGTCTTACTAGTCCCTGACACACGAAAAGTTTGGTTTACTCTGTCAATCCGAGTCTTACTAGTTCCTGACACACAAAAAGTTTGGTTTACTCTGTGAATCCTGGTCTTACTAGTCCCTGACACAAAAAGTTTGGTTTACTCTGTGAATCCGAGTCTTACTAGTTCCTGACACACAAAAAGTTTGGGTTACTCTGTGAATCCGAGTCTTACTAGTTCCTGACACACAAAAAGTTTGGTTTACTCTGTGAATCCGAGTCTTACTAGTTCCTGACACACAAAAAGTTTGGTTTACTCTGTGAATCCGAGTCTTACTAGTTCCTGACACACGAAAAGTTTGGTTTACTCTGTCAATCCGAGTCTTATTAGTCCCTGACACAAAAAGTTTGGTTTACTCTGTGAATCCGAGTCTTACTAGTTCCTGATACACAAAAAGTTTGGTTTACTCTGTCAATCCGAGTCTAACTAGTCCCTGACACACAACAAGTTTGGTTTACTCTGTCAATCCGAGTCTTACTAGTCCCTGACACACAAAAAGTTTGGTTTACTCTGTGAATCCTGGTCTTACTAGTCCCTGACACACGAAAAGTTTGGTTTACTCTGTCAATCCGAGTCTTACTAGTCCCTGACACAAAAAGTTTGCTTTACTCTGTCAGTCCGAGTCTTACTAGTCCTTGATCCACGAAAAGTTTGGTTTACTCTGTCAAGCTTAGTCTTACTAGTTCCTGATACACAAAAAGTTTAGTTTACTCTGTGAATCCGAATCTTACTAGTCCCTGACACACGAAAAGTTTGGTTTACTCTGTCAAGCTTAGTCTTACTAGTTCCTGATACACAAAAAGTTTGGTTTACTCTGTCAATCCGAGTCTAACTAGTTCCTGATCCACGAAAAGTTTGGTTTACTCTGTCAATCCGAGTCTTACTAGTTCCTGATCCACGAAAAGTTTAGTTTACTCTGTCAAGCTTAGTCTTACTAGTTCCTGATACACAAAAAGTTTAGTTTACTCTGTCAATCCGAGTCTTACTAGTCCCTGACACACAAAACGTTTGGTTTACTCTGTCAATCCGACTCTTACTAGTCCCTGACACACAAAAGGTTTGGTTTACTCTGTCAATCCTAGTACTACTAGTTCCTGACACAAAAGGTTTGGTTTACTCTGTCAATCCAAGTCTTACTAGTCCCTGACACAAAAAGTTTGGTTTACTCTGTGAATCCGAGTCTTACGAGTTCCTGATACACAAAAAGTTTGGTTTACTCTGTGAATCCGAGTCTTACGAGTTCCTGATACACAAAAAGTTTGGTTTACTCTGTGAATCCTGGTCTTTCTAGTCCCTGACACACAAAAAGTTTGGTTTACTCTGTCAATCCGAGTCTTACTAGTCTGTGACACACGAAAAGTTTGGTTTAGTCTGTGAATCCTGGTCTTACTAGTCCCTGACACATGAAAAGTTTGGTTTACTCTGTCAATCCGAGTCTTACTAGTCCCTGACACATGAAAAGTTTGGTTTACTCTTTCAGTCCGAGTCTTACTAGTTCCTGACACATGAAAAGTTTGGTTTACTCTTTCAGTCCGAGTCTTACTAGTTCCTGACACGTGAAAAGTTTGGTTTACTCTTTCATGTCCGAGTCTTACTAGTTCCTGACACATGAAAAGTTTGGTTTACTCTGTCAATCCGAGTCTTACTAGTCCCTGACATAAGAAAAGTTTGGTTTACTCTTTCATGTCCGAGTCTTACTAGTTCCTGACACATGAAAAGTTTGGTTTACTCTTTCAGTCCGAGTCTTACTAGTCCCTGACACATGAAAAGTTTGGTTCACTCTTTCAGTCCGAGTCTTACTAGTTCCTGACACACGAAACGGATGGTTTACTCTTTCAGTCCGAGTCTTACTAGTCCCTGACACACAAAAAGTTTGGTTTACTCTGTGAATCCGAGTCTTACTAGTCCCTGACACACAAAAAGTTTGGTTTACTCTGTGAATCCTGGTCTTACTAGTCCCTGACACACGAAAAGTTTGGTTTACTCTGTCAATCCGAGTCTTACTCGTTCCTGACACACAAAAAGTTTGGTTTACTCTGTGAATCCTGGTCTTACTAGTCCCTGACACAAAAAGTTTGGTTTACTCTGTGAATCCGAGTCTTACTAGTTCCTGACACACAAAAAGTTTGGTTTACTCTGTGAATCCGAGTCTTACTAGTTCCTGACACACGAAAAGTTTGGTTTACTCTGTCAATCCGAGTCTTATTAGTCCCTGACACAAAAAGTTTGGTTTACTCTGTGAATCCGAGTCTTACTAGATCCTGATACACAAAAAGTTTGGTTTACTCTGTCAATCCGAGTCTAACTAGTCCCTGACACACAACAAGTTTGGTTTACTCTGTCAATCCGAGTCTTACTAGTCCCTGACACACAAAAAGTTTGGTTTACTCTGTGAATCCTGGTCTTACTAGTCCCTGACACACGAAAAGTTTGGTTTACTCTGTCAATCCGAGTCTAACTAGTCCCTGACACAAAAAGTTTGGTTTACTCTGTCAATCCGAGTCTTACTAGTCCCTGACACAAAAAGTTTGGTTTACTCTGTGAATCCGAGTCTTACAAGTTCCTGATACACAAAAAGTTTGGTTTACTCTGTGAATACGAGTCTTACGAGTTCCTGATACACAAAAAGTTTGGTTTACTCTGTGAATCCTGGTCTTACTAGTTCCTGACACACAAAAAGTTTGGTTTACTCTGTGAATCCGAGTCTTACTAGTCCCTGACACACAAAAAGTTTGGTTTACTCTGTGAATCCGAGTCTTACTAGTTCCTGATACACAAAAAGTTTGGTTTACTCTGTGAATCCTGGTCTTACTCGTCCCTGACACACAAAACGTTTGGTTTACTCTGTCAATCCGAGTCTTACTAGTCCGTGACACACAAAGAGTTTGGTTTACTCTGTCAATCCGAGTCTTACTCGTCCGTGACACACAGAGTTTGGTTTACTCTGTGAATCCTGGTCTTACTCGTCCCTGACACACAAAACGTTTGGTTTACTCTGTCAATCCGAGTCTTACTAGTCCGTGACACACAAAGAGTTTGGTTTACTCTGTCAATCCGAGTCTTACTAGACCCTGACACACAAAAAGTTTGGTTTACTCTGTCAATCCGAGTCTTACTCGTCCGTGACACACAAAGAGTTTGGTTTACTCTGTGAATCCTGGTCTTACTAGTCCCTGACACACAAACATTTAGGTTTACTCTGTCAGTCCGAGTCTTACTAGTCCTTGATCCACGAAAAGTTTGGTTTACTCTGTCAATCCTAGTACTACTAGTTCCTGACACAAAAAGTTTGGTTTACTCTGTCAATCCGAGTCTTACGAGTTCCTGACACACAAAAAGTTTAGTTTACTCTGTCAAGCTTAGTCTTACTAGTCCCTGATACACAAAGAGTTTGGTTTACTCTGTGAATCCTGGTCTTACTAGTCCCTGACACACAAACATTTAGGTTTACTCTGTCAGTCCGAGTCTTACTAGTCCTTGATCCACGAAAAGTTTGGTTTACTCTGTCAAGCTTAGTCTTACTAGTTCCTGATACACAAAAAGTTTAGTTTACTCTGTGAATCCGAATCTTACTAGTCCCTGACACACGAAAAGTTTGGTTTACTCTGTCCATCCTGGTCTTACTAGTCCCTGATACACAAAAAGTTTGGTTTACTCTGTCAATCCGAGTCTTACTAGTTCCTGATCCACGAAAAGTTTGGTTTACTCTGTCAATCCGAGTCTTACTAGTTCCTGATCCACGAAAAGTTTAGTTTACTCTGTCAAGCTTAGTCTTACTAGTTCCTGATACACAAAAAGTTTAGTTTACTCTGTCAATCCGAGTCTTACTAGTTCCTGATCCATGAAAAGTTTGGTTTACTCTGTCAATCCGACTCTTACTAGTCCCTGACACACAAAAGGTTTGGTTTACTCTGTCAAGCTTAGTCTTACTAGTTCCTGATACACAAAAAGTTTAGTTTACTCTGTGAATCCGAATCTTACTAGTCCCTGACACACGAAAAGTTTGGTTTACTCTGTCCATCCTGGTCTTACTAGTCCCTGATACACAAAAAGTTTGGTTTACTCTGTCAATCCGAGTCTTACTAGTTCCTGATCCACGAAAAGTTTGGTTTACTCTGTCAATCCGAGTCTTATTAGTTCCTGATCCACGAAAAGTTTAGTTTACTCTGTCAAGCTTAGTCTTCCTAGTTCCTGATACACAAAAAGTTTAGTTTACTCTGTCAATCCGAGTCTTACTAGTCCCTGACACAGAAAACGTTTGGTTTACTCTGTCAATCCGACTCTTACTAGTCCCTGACACACAAAAGGTTTGGTTTACTCTGTCAATCCTAGTACTACTAGTT
The DNA here is from genome assembly GCF_964187855.1 of Myxine glutinosa. NCBI lineage: Eukaryota > Metazoa > Chordata > Myxini > Myxiniformes > Myxinidae > Myxine > Myxine glutinosa. The sequence continues at coordinate 137,442,369 of NC_136264.1, read as the reverse complement.
CCTGACACAAAAGGTTTGGTTTACTCTGTCAATCCGAGTCTTACTAGTCCCTGACACAAAAAGTTTGGTTTACTCTGTGAATCCGAGTCTTACGAGTTCCTGATACACAAAAAGTTTGGTTTACTCTGTGAATCCGAGTCTTACGAGTTCCTGATACACAAAAAGTTTGGTTTACTCTGTGAATCCTGGTCTTTCTAGTCCCTGACACACAAAAAGTTTGGTTTACTCTGTCAATCCGAGTCTTACTAGTCTGTGACACACGAAAAGTTTGGTTTAGTCTGTGAATCCTGGTCTTACTAGTCCCTGACACATGAAAAGTTTGGTTTACTCTGTCAATCCGAGTCTTACTAGTCCCTGACACATGAAAAGTTTGGTTTCCTCTTTCAGTCCGAGTCTTACTAGTTCCTGACACATGAAAAGTTTGGTTTACTCTTTCAGTCCGAGTCTTACTAGTTCCTGACACATGAAAAGTTTGGTTTACTCTGTCAATCCGAGTCTTACTAGTCCCTGACACATGAAAAGTTTGGTTTACTCTTTCAGTCCGAGTCTTACTAGTTCCCGACACATGAAAAGTTTGGTTTACTCTTTCAGTCCGAGTCTTACTAGTCCCTGACACATGAAAAGTTTGGTTTACTCTTTCAGTCCGAGTCTTACTAGTTCCTGACACACGAAACGGATGGTTTACTCTTTCAGTCCGAGTCTTACTAGTCCCTGACACACAAAAAGTTTGGTTTACTCTGTGAATCCGAGTCTTACTAGTCCCTGACACACAAAAAGTTTGGTTTACTCTGTGAATCCTGGTCTTACTAGTCCCTGACACACGAAAAGTTTGGTTTACTCTGTCAATCCGAGTCTTACTAGTTCCTGACACACAAAAAGTTTGGTTTACTCTGTGAATCCTGGTCTTACTAGTCCCTGACACAAAAAGTTTGGTTTACTCTGTGAATCCGAGTCTTACTAGTTCCTGACACACAAAAAGTTTGGTTTACTCTGTGAATCCGAGTCTTACTAGTTCCTGACACACAAAAAGTTTGGTTTACTCTGTGAATCCGAGTCTTACTAGTTCCTGACACACAAAAAGTTTGGTTTACTCTGTGAATCCGAGTCTTACTAGTTCCTGACACACGAAAAGTTTGGTTTACTCTGTCAATCCGAGTCTTATTAGTCCCTGACACAAAAAGTTTGGTTTACTCTGTGAATCCGAGTCTTACTAGTTCCTGATACACAAAAAGTTTGGTTTACTCTGTCAATCCGAGTCTAACTAGTCCCTGACACACAACAAGTTTGGTTTACTCTGTCAATCCGAGTCTTACTAGTCCCTGACACACAAAAAGTTTGGTTTACTCTGTGAATCCTGGTCTTACTAGTCCCTGACACACGAAAAGTTTGGTTTACTCTGTCAATCCGAGTCTTACTAGTCCCTGACACAAAAAGTTTGGTTTACTCTGTCAATCCGAGTCTTACTAGTCCCTGACACAAAAAGTTTGGTTTACTCTGTGAATCCGAGTCTTACGAGTTCCTGATACACAAAAAGTTTGGTTTACTCTGTGAATACGAGTCTTACGAGTTCCTGATACACAAAAAGTTTGGTTTACTCTGTGAATCCTGGTCTTACTAGTTCCTGACACACAAAAAGTTTGGTTTACTCTGTGAATCCGAGTCTTACTAGTCCCTGACACACAAAAAGTTTGGTTTACTCTGTGAATCCGAGTCTTACTAGTTCCTGATACACAAAAAGTTTGGTTTACTCTGTCAGTCCGAGTCTTACTAGTCCCTGACACAAAAAAGTTTGGTTTACTCTGTGAATCCGAGTCTTACTAGTTCCTGATACACAAAAAGTTTGGTTTACTCTGTGAATCCTGGTCTTACTCGTCCCTGACACACAAAACGTTTGGTTTACTCTGTCAATCCGAGTCTTACTAGACCCTGACACACAAAAAGTTTGGTTTACTCTGTCAATCCGAGTCTTACTCGTCCGTGACACACAAAGAGTTTGGTTTACTCTGTGAATCCTGGTCTTACTAGTCCCTGACGCACAAACATTTAGGTTTACTCTGTCAGTCCGAGTCTTACTAGTCCTTGATCCACGAAAAGTTTGGTTTACTCTGTCAATCCTAGTACTACTAGTTCCTGACACAAAAAGTTTGGTTTACTCTGTCAATCCGAGTCTTACGAGTTCCTGACACACAAAAAGTTTAGTTTACTCTGTCAAGCTTAGTCTTACTAGTCCCTGATACACAAAGAGTTTGGTTTACTCTGTGAATCCTGGTCTTACTAGTCCCTGACACACAAACATTTAGGTTTACTCTGTCAGTCCGAGTCTTACTAGTCCTTGATCCACGAAAAGTTTGGTTTACTCTGTCAAGCTTAGTCTTACTAGTTCCTGATACACAAAAAGGTTAGTTTACTCTGTGAATCCGAATCTTACTAGTCCCTGACACACGAAAAGTTTGGTTTACTCTGTCCATCCTGGTCTTACTAGTCCCTGATACACAAAAAGTTTGGTTTACTCTGTCAATCCGAGTCTTACTAGTTCCTGATCCACGAAAAGTTTGGTTTACTCTGTCAATCCGAGTCTTACTAGTTCCTGATCCACGAAAAGTTTAGTTTACTCTGTCAAGCTTAGTCTTACTAGTTCCTGATACACAAAAAGTTTAGTTTACTCTGTCAATCCGAGTCTTACTAGTTCCTGATCCATGAAAAGTTTGGTTTACTCTGTCAATCCGACTCTTACTAGTCCCTGACACACAAAAGGTTTGGTTTACTCTGTCAAGCTTAGTCTTACTAGTTCCTGATACACAAAAAGTTTAGTTTACTCTGTGAATCCGAATCTTACTAGTCCCTGACACACGAAAAGTTTGGTTTACTCTGTCCATCCTGGTCTTACTAGTCCCTGATACACAAAAAGTTTGGTTTACTCTGTCAATCCGAGTCTTACTAGTTCCTGATCCACGAAAAGTTTGGTTTACTCTGTCAATCCGAGTCTTACTAGTTCCTGATCCACGAAAAGTTTAGTTTACTCTGTCAAGCTTAGTCTTACTAGTTCCTGATACACAAAAAGTTTAGTTTACTCTGTCAATCCGAGTCTTACTAGTCCCTGACACACAAAACGTTTGGTTTACTCTGTCAATCCGACTCTTACTAGTCCCTGACACACAAAACGTTTGGTTTACTCTGTCAATCCGACTCTTACTAGTCCCTGACACACAAAAGGTTTGGTTTACTCTGTCAATCCTAGTACTACTAGTTCCTGACACAAAAGATTTGGTTTACTCTGTCAATCCGAGTCTTACTAGTCCCTGACACAAAAAGTTTGGTTTACTCTGTGAATCCGAGTCTTACGAGTTCCTGATACACAAAAAGTTTGGTTTACTCTGTGAATCCGAGTCTTACGAGTTCCTGATACACAAAAAGTTTGGTTTACTCTGTGAATCCTGGTCTTTCTAGTCCCTGACACACAAAAAGTTTGGTTTACTCTGTCAATCCGAGTCTTACTAGTCTGTGACACACGAAAAGTTTGGTTTAGTCTGTGAATCCTGGTCTTACTAGTCCCTGACACATGAAAAGTTTGGTTTACTAGGTCAATCCGAGCCTTACTAGTCCCTGACACATGAAAAGTTTGGTTTACTCTTTCAGTCCGAGTCTTACTAGTTCCTGACACATGAAAAGTTTGGTTTACTCTTTCAGTCCGAGTCTTACTAGTTCCTGACACATGAAAAGTTTGGTTTACTCTGTCAATCCGAGTCTTACTAGTCCCTGACACATGAAAAGTTTGGTTTACTCTTTCAGTCCGAGTCTTACTAGTTCCTGACATGAAAAGTTTGGTTTACTCTGTCAATCCGAGTCTTACTAGTCCCTGACCTAAGAAAAGTTTGGTTTACTCTTTCATGTCCGAGTCTTACTAGTTCCTGACACATGAAAAGTTTGGTTTACTCTTTCAGTCCGAGTCTTACTAGTCCCTGACACATGAAAAGTTTGGTTTACTCTTTCAGTCCGAGTCTTACTAGTTCCTGACACACGAAACGGATGGTTTACTCTTTCAGTCCGAGTCTTACTAGTCCCTGACACACAAAAAGTTTGGTTTACTCTGTGAATCCGAGTCTTACTAGTCCCTGACACACAAAAAGTTTGGTTTACTCTGTGAATCCTGGTCTTACTAGTCCCTGACACACGAAAAGTTTGGTTTACTCTGTCAATCCGAGTCTTACTAGTTCCTGACACACAAAAAGTTTGGTTTACTCTGTGAATCCTGGTCTTACTAGTCCCTGACACAAAAAGTTTGGTTTACTCTGTGAATCCGAGTCTTACTAGTTCCTGACACACAAAAAGTTTGGTTTACTCTGTGAATCCGAGTCTTACTAGTTCCTGACACACAAAAAGTTTGGTTTACTCTGTGAATCCGAGTCTTACTAGTTCCTGACACACAAAAAGTTTGGTTTACTCTGTGAATCCGAGTCTTACTAGTTCCTGACACACGAAAAGTTTGGTTTACTCTGTCAATCCGAGTCTTATTAGTCCCTGACACAAAAAGTTTGGTTTACTCTGTGAATCCGAGTCTTACTAGTTCCTGATACACAAAAAGTTTGGTTTACTCTGTCAATCCGAGTCTAACTAGTCCCTGACACACAACAAGTTTGGTTTACTCTGTCAATCCGAGTCTTACTAGTCCCTGACACACAAAAAGTTTGGTTTACTCTGTGAATCCTGGTCTTACTAGTCCCTGACACACGAAAAGTTTGGTTTACTGTGTCAATCCGAGTCTTACTAGTCCCTGACACAAAAAGTTTGGTTTACTCTGTCAATCCGATTCTTACTAGTCCCTGACACAAAAAGTTTGGTTTACTCTGTGAATCCGAGTCTTACGAGTTCCTGATACACAAAAAGTTTGGTTTACTCTGTGAATACGAGTCTTACGAGTTCCTGATACACAAAAAGTTTGGTTTACTCTGTGAATCCGAGTCTTACTAGTCCCTGACACACAAAAAGTTTGGTTTACTCTGTGAATCCGAGTCTTACTAGTTCCTGATACACAAAAAGTTTGGTTTACTCTGTGAATCCGAGTCTGACTAGTTCCTGATACACAAAAAGTTTGGTTTACTCTGTGAATCCTGGTCTTACTCGTCCCTGACACACAAAACGTTTGGTTTACTCTGTCAATCCGAGTCTTACTAGTCCGTGACACACAAAGAGTTTGGTTTACTCTGTCAATCCGAGTCTTACTCGTCCGTGACACACAAAGAGTTTGGTTTACTCTGTGAATCCTGGTCTTACTCGTCCCTGACACACAAAACGTTTGGTTTACTCTGTCAATCCGAGTCTTACTAGTCCGTGACACACAAAGAGTTTGGTTTACTCTGTCAATCCGAGTCTTACTAGACCCTGACACACAAAAAGTTTGGTTTACTCTGTCAATCCGAGTCTTACTCGTCCGTGACACACAAAGAGTTTGGTTTACTCTGTGAATCCTGGTCTTACTAGTCCCTGACACACAAACATTTAGGTTTACTCTGTCAGTCCGAGTCTTACTAGTCCTTGATCCACGAAAAGTTTGGTTTACTCTGTCAATCCTAGTACTACTAGTTCCTGAAACAAAAAGTTTGGTTTAATCTGTCAATCCGAGTCTTACGAGTTCCTGAACCACAAAAAGTTTAGTTTACTCTGTCAAGCTTAGTCTTACTAGTCCCTGATACACAAAGAGTTTGGTTTACTCTGTGAATCCTGGTCTTACTAGTCCCTGACACACAAACATTTAGGTTTACTCTGTCAGTCCGAGTCTTACTAGTCCTTGATCCACGAAAAGTTTGGTTTACTCTGTCAAGCTTAGTCTTACTAGTTCCTGATACACAAAAAGTTTAGTTTACTCTGTGAATCCGAATCTTACTAGTCCCTGACACACGAAAAGTTTGGTTTACTCTGTCCATCCTGGTCTTACTAGTCCCTGATACACAAAAAGTTTGGTTTACTCTGTCAATCCGAGTCTTACTAGTTCCTGATCCACGAAAAGTTTGGTTTACTCTGTCAATCCGAGTCTTACTAGTTCCTGATCCACGAAAAGTTTAGTTTACTCTGTCAAGCTAAGTCTTACTAGTTCCTGATACACAAAAAGTTTAGTTTACTCTGTCAATCCGAGTCTTACTAGTTCCTGATCCATGAAAAGTTTGGTTTACTCTGTCAATCCGACTCTTACTAGTCCCTGACACACAAAAGGTTTGGTTTACTCTGTCAAGCTTAGTCTTACTAGTTCCTGATACACAAAAAGTTTAGTTTACTCTGTGAATCCGAATCTTACTAGTCCCTGACACACGAAAAGTTTGGTTTACTCTGTCCATCCTGGTCTTACTAGTCCCTGATACACAAAAAGTTTGGTTTACTCTGTCAATCCGAGTCTTACTAGTTCCTGATCCACGAAAAGTTTGGTTTACTCTGTCAATCCGAGTCTTACTAGTTCCTGATCCACGAAAAGTTTAGTTTACTCTGTCAAGCTTAGTCTTACTAGTTCCTGATACACAAAAAGTTTAGTTTACTCTGTCAATCCGAGTCTTACTAGTCCCTGACACACAAAACGTTTGGTTTACTCTGTCAATCCGACTCTTACTAGTCCCTGACACACAAAAGGTTTGGTTTACTCTGTCAATCCTAGTACTACTAGTTCCTGACACAAAAGGTTTGGTTTACTCTGTCAATCCGAGTCTTACTAGTCCCTGACACAAAAAGTTTGGTTTACTCTGTGAATCCGAGTCTTACGAGTTCCTGATACACAAAAAGTTTGGTTTACTCTGTGAATCCGAGTCTTACGAGTTCCTGATACACAAAAAGTTTGGTTTACTCTGTGAATCCTGGTCTTTCTAGTCCCTGACACACAAAAAGTTTGGTTTACTCTGTCAATCCGAGTCTTACTAGTCTGTGACACACGAAAAGTTTGGTTTAGTCTGTGAATCCTGGTCTTACTAGTCCCTGACACATGAAAAGTTTGGTTTACTCTGTCAATCCGAGTCTTACTAGTCCCTGACACATGAAAAGTTTGGTTTACTCTTTCAGTCCGAGTCTTACCAGTTCCTGACACATGAAAAGTTTGGTTTACTCTTTCAGTCCGAGTCTTACTAGTTCCTGACACATGAAAAGTTTGGTTTACTCTGTCAATCCGAGTCTTACTAGTCCCTGGCACATGAAAAGTTTGGTTTACTCTTTCAGTCCGAGTCTTACTAGTTCCTGACACATGAAAAGTTTGGTTTACTCTTTCATGTCCGAGTCTTACTAGTTCCTGACACATGAAAAGTTTGGTTTACTCTGTCAATCCGAGTCTTACTAGTCCCTGACATAAGAAAAGTTTGGTTTACTCTTTCATGTCCGAGTCTTACTAGTTCCTGACACATGAAAAGTTTGGTTTACTCTTTCAGTCCGAGTCTTACTAGTCCCTGACACATGAAAAGTTTGGTTTACTCTTTCAGTCCGAGTCTTACTAGTTCCTGACACACGAAACGGATGGTTTACTCTTTCAGTCCGAGTCTTACTAGTCCCTGACACACAAAAAGTTTGGTTTACTCTGTGAATCCGAGTCTTACTAGTCCCTGACACACAAAAAGTTTGGTTTACTCTGTGAATCCTGGTCTTACTAGTCCCTGACACACGAAAAGTTTGGTTTACTCTGTCAATCCGAGTCTTACTAGTTCCTGACACACAAAAAGTTTGGTTTACTCTGTGAATCCTGGTCTTACTAGTCCCTGACACAAAAAGTTTGGTTTACTCTGTGAATCCGAGTCTTACTAGTTCCTGACACACAAAAAGTTTGGTTTACTCTGTGAATCCGAGTCTTACTAGTTCCTGACACACAAAAAGTTTGGTTTACTCTGTGAATCCGAGTCTTACTAGTTCCTGACACACAAAAAGTTTGGTTTACTCTGTGAATCCGAGTCTTACTAGTTCCTGACACACGAAAAGTTTGGTTTACTCTGTCAATCCGAGTCTTATTAGTCCCTGACACAAAAAGTTTGGTTTACTCTGTGAATCCGAGTCTTACTAGTTCCTGATACACAAAAAGTTTGGTTTACTCTGTCAATCCGAGTCTAACTAGTCCCTGACACACAACAAGTTTGGTTTACTCTGTCAATCCGAGTCTTACTAGTCCCTGACACACAAAAAGTTTGGTTTACTCTGTGAATCCTGGTCTTACTAGTCCCTGACACACGAAAAGTTTGGTTTACTCTGTCAATCCGAGTCTTACTAGTCCCTGACACAAAAAGTTTGGTTTACTCTGTCAATCCGAGTCTTACTAGTCCCTGACACAAAAAGTTTGGTTTACTCTGTGAATCCGAGTCTTACAAGTTCCTGATACACAAAAAGTTTGGTTTACTCTGTGAATACGAGTCTTACGAGTTCCTGATACACAAAAAGTTTGGTTTACTCTGTGAATCCTGGTCTTACTAGTTCCTGACACACAAAAAGTTTGGTTTACTCTGTGAATCCGAGTCTTACTAGTCCCTGACACACAAAAAGTTTGGTTTACTCTGTGAATCCGAGTCTTACTAGTTCCTGATACACAAAAAATTTGGTTTACTCTGTCAGTCCGAGTCTTACTAGTCCCTGACACAAAAAGTTTGGTTTACTCTGTGAATCCGAGTCTTAATAGTTCCTGATACACAAAAAGTTTGGTTTACTCTGTGAATCCTGGTCTTACTCGTCCCTGACACACAAAACATTTGGTTTACTCTGTCAATCCGAGTCTTACTAGTCCGTGACACACAAAGAGTTTGGTTTACTCTGTCAATCCGAGTCTTACTCGTCCGTGACACACAAAGAGTTTGGTTTACTCTGTGAATCCTGGTCTTACTCGTCCCTGACACACAAAACGTTTGGTTTACTCTGTCAATCCGAGTCTTACTAGTCCGTGACACACAAAGAGTTTGGTTTACTCTGTCAATCCGAGTCTTACTAGACCCTGACACACAAAAAGTTTGGTTTACTCTGTCAATCCGAGTCTTACTCGTCCGTGACACACAAAGAGTTTGGTTTACTCTGTGAATCCTGGTCTTACTAGTCCCTGACACACAAACATTTAGGTTTACTCTGTCAGTCCGAGTCTTACTAGTCCTTGATCCACGAAAAGTTTGGTTTACTCTGTCAATCCTAGTACTACTAGTTCCTGACACAAAAAGTTTGATTTACTCTGTCAATCCGAGTCTTACGAGTTCCTGACACACAAAAAGTTTAGTTTACTCTGTCAAGCTTAGTCTTACTAGTCCCTGATACACAAAGAGTTTGGTTTACTCTGTGAATCCTGGTCTTACTAGTCCCTGACACACAAACATTTAGGTTTACTCTGTCAGTCCGAGTCTTACTAGTCCTTGATCCACGAAAAGTTTGGTTTACTCTGTCAAGCTTAGTCTTACTAGTTCCTGATACACAAAAAGTTTAGTTTACTCTGTGAATCCGAATCTTACTAGTCCCTGACACACGAAAAGTTTGGTTTACTCTGTCCATCCTGGTCTTACTAGTCCCTGATACACAAAAAGTTTGGTTTACTCTGTCAATCCGAGTCTTACTAGTTCCTGATCCACGAAAAGTTTGGTTTACTCTGTCAATCCGACTCTTACTAGTCCCTGACACACAAAAGGTTTGGTTTACTCTGTCAAGCTTAGTCTTACTAGTTCCTGATACACAAAAAGGTTAGTTTACTCTGTGAATCCGAATCTTACTAGTCCCTGACACACGAAAAGTTTGGTTTACTCTGTCCATCCTGGTCTTACTAGTCCCTGATACACAAAAAGTTTGGTTTACTCTGTCAATCCGAGTCTTACTAGTTCCTGATCCACGAAAAGTTTGGTTTACTCTGTCAATCCGAGTCTTACTAGTTCCTGATCCACGAAAAGTTTAGTTTACTCTGTCAAGCTTAGTCTTACTAGTTCCTGATACACAAAAAGTTTAGTTTACTCTGTCAATCCGAGTCTTACTAGTCCCTGACACACAAAACGTTTGGTTTACTCTGTCAATCCGACTCTTACTAGTCCCTGACACACAAAAGGTTTGGTTTACTCTGTCAATCCTAGTACTACTAGTTCCTGACACAAAAGGTTTGGTTTACTCTGTCAATCCGAGTCTTACTAATCCCTGACACAAAAAGTTTGGTTTACTCTGTGAATCCGAGTCTTACGAGTTCCTGATACACAAAAAGTTTGGTTTACTCTGTGAATCCGAGTCTTACGAGTTCCTGATACACAAAAAGTTTGGTTTACTCTGTGAATCCTGGTCTTTCTAGTCCCTGACACACAAAAAGTTTGGTTTACTCTGTCAATCCGAGTCTTACTAGTCTGTGACACACGAAAAGTTTGGTTTAGTCTGTGAATCCTGGTCTTACTAGTCCCTGACACATGAAAAGTTTGGTTTACTCTGTCAATCCGAGTCTTACTAGTCCCTGACACATGAAAAGTTTGGTTTACTCTTTCAGTCCGAGTCTTACTAGTTCCTGACACATGAAAAGTTTGGTTTACTCTTTCAGTCCGAGTCTTACTAGTTCCTGACACATGAAAAGTTTGGTTTACTCTGTCAATCCGAGTCTTACTAGTCCCTGACACATGAAAAGTTTGGTTTACTCTTTCAGTCCGAGTCTTACTAGTTCCTGACACATGAAAAGTTTGGTTTACTCTTTCAGTCCGAGTCTTACTAGTCCCTGACACATGAAAAGTTTGGTTTACTCTCTCAGTCCGAGTCTTACTAGTTCCTGACACACGAAACGGATGGTTTACTCTTTCAGTCCGAGTCTTACTAGTCCCTGACACACAAAAAGTTTGGTTTCCTCTGTGAATCCTGGTCTTACTAGTCCCTGACACACGAAAAGTTTGGTTTACTCTGTCAATCCGAGTCTTACTAGTTCCTGACACACAAAAAGTTTGGTTTACTCTGTGAATCCGAGTCTTACTAGTTCCTGACACACAAAAAGTTTGGTTTACTCTGTGAATCCGAGTCTTACTAGTTCCTGACACACGAAAAGTTTGGTTTACTCTGTGAATCCGAGTCTTACTAGTTCCTGACACACAAAAAGTTTGGTTTACTCTGTCAATCCGAGTCTTACTAGTCCCTGACACAAAAAGTTTGGTTTACTCTGTGAATCCGAGTCTTACTAGTTCCTGACACACAAAAAGTTTGGTTTACTCTGTGAATCCGAGTCTTACTAGTTCCTGACACACAAAAAGTTTGGTTTACTCTGTGAATCTGAGTCTTACTAGTTCCTGACACACAAAAAGTTTGGTTTACTCTGTGAATCCGAGTCTTACTAGTTCCTGACACACGAAAAGTTTGGTTTACTCTGTCAATCCGAGTCTTATTAGTCCCTGACACAAAAAGTTTGGTTTACTCTGTGAATCCGAGTCTTACTAGTTCCTGATACACAAAAAGTTTGGTTTACTCTGTCAATCCGAGTCTAACTAGTCCCTGACACACAACAAGTTTGGTTTACTCTGTCAATCCGAGTCTTACTAGTCCCTGACACACAAAAAGTTTGGTTTACTCTGTGAATCCTGGTCTTACTAGTCCCTGACACACGAAAAGTTTGGTTTACTCTGTCAATCCGAGTCTTACTAGTCCCTGACACAAAAAGTTTGGTTTACTCTGTCAATCCGAGTCTTACTAGTCCCTGACACAAAAAGTTTGGTTTACTCTGTGAATCCGAGTCTTACGAGTTCCTGATACACAAAAAGTTTGGTTTACTCTGTGAATACGAGTCTTACGAGTTCCTGATACACAAAAAGTTTGGTTTACTCTGTGAATCCTGGTCTTACTCGTTCCTGACACACAAAAAGTTTGGTTTACTCTGTGAATCCGAGTCTTACTAGTCCCTGACACACAAAAAGTTTGGTTTACTCTGTGAATCCGAGTCTTACTAGTTCCTGATACACAAAAAGTTTGGTTTACTCTGTCAGTCCGAGTCTTACTAGTCCCTGACACAAAAAAGTTTGGTTTACTCTGTGAATCCGAGTCTTACTAGTTCCTGATACACAAAAAGTTTGGTTTACTCTGTGAATCCTGGTCTTACTCGTCCCTGACACACAAAACGTTTGGTTTACTCTGTCAATCCGAGTCTTACTAGTCCGTGACACACAAAGAGTTTGGTTTACTCTGTCAATCCGAGTCTTACTCGTCCGTGACACACAAAGAGTTTGGTTTACTCTGTGAATCCTGGTCTTACTCGTCCCTGACACACAAAACGTTTGGTTTACTCTGTCAATCCGAGTCTTACTAGTCCGTGACACACAAAGAGTTTGGTTTACTCTGTCAATCCGAGTCTTACTAGACCCTGACACACAAAAAGTTTGGTTTACTCTGTCAATCCGAGTCTTACTTGTCCGTGACACACAAAGAGTTTGGTTTACTCTGTGAATCCTGGTCTTACTAGTCCCTGACACACAAACATTTAGGTTTACTCTGTCAGTCCGAGTCTTACTAGTCCCTGATACACAAAGAGTTTGGTTTACTCTGTGAATCCGAATCTTACTAGTCCCTGACACACGAAAAGTTTGGTTTACTCTGTCCATCCTGGTCTTACTAGTCCCTGATACACAAAAAGTTTGGTTTACTCTGTCAATCCGAGTCTTACTAGTTCCTGATCCACGAAAAGTTTAGTTTACTCTGTCAAGCTTAGTCTTACTAGTTCCTGATACACAAAAAGTTTAGTTTACTCTGTCAATCCGAGTCTTACTAGTTCCTGATCCATGAAAAGTTTGGTTTACTCTGTCAATCCGACTCTTACTAGTCCCTGACACACAAAAGGTTTGGTTTACTCTGTCAAGCTTAGTCTTACTAGTTCCTGATACACAAAAAGTTTAGTTTACTCTGTGAATCCGAATCTTACTAGTCCCTGACACACGAAAAGTTTGGTTTACTCTGTCCATCCTGGTCTTACTAGTCCCTGATACACAAAAAGTTTGGTTTACTCTGTCAATCCGAGTCTTACTAGTTCCTGATCCACGAAAAGTTTGGTTTACTCTGTCAATCCGAGTCTTACTAGTTCCTGATCCACGAAAAGTTTAGTTTACTCTGTCAAGCTTAGTCTTACTAGTTCCTGATACACAAAAAGTTTAGTTTACTCTGTCAATCCGAGTCTTACTAGTCCCTGACACACAAAACGTTTGGTTTACTCTGTCAATCCGACTCTTACTAGTCCGACACACAAAACGTTTGGTTTACTCTGTCAATCCGACTCTTACTAGTCCCTGACACACAAAAGGTTTGGTTTACTCTGTCAATCCTAGTACTACTAGTTCCTGACACAAAAGATTTGGTTTACTCTGTCAATCCGAGTCTTACTAGTCCCTGACACAAAAAGTTTGGTTTACTCTGTGAATCCGAGTCTTACGAGTTCCTGATACACAAAAAGTTTGGTTTACTCTGTGAATCCGAGTCTTACGAGTTCCTGATACACAAAAAGTTTGGTTTACTCTGTGAATCCTGGGCTTTCTAGTCCCTGACACACAAAAAGTTTGGTTTACTCTGTCAATCCGAGTCTTACTAGTCTGTGACACACGAAAAGTTTGGTTTAGTCTGTGAATCCTGGTCTTACTAGTCCCTGACACATGAAAAGTTTGGTTTACTCTTTCAGTCCGAGTCTTACTAGTTCCTGACACATGAAAAGTTTGGTTTACTCTTTCAGTCCGAGTCTTACTAGTTCCTGACACATGAAAAGTTTGGTTTACTCTGTCAATCCGAGTCTTACTAGTCCCTGACACATGAAAAGTTTGGTTTACTCTTTCAGTCCGAGTCTTACTAGTTCCTGACACATGAAAAGTTTGGTTTACTCTTTCATGTCCGAGTCTTACTAGTTCCTGACACATGAAAAGTTTGGTTTACTCTGTCAATCCGAGTCTTACTAGTCCCTGACATAAGAAAAGTTTGGTTTACTCTTTCATGTCCGAGTCTTACTAGTTCCTGACACATGAAAAGTTTGGTTTACTCTTTCAGTCCGAGTCTTACTAGTCCCTGACACATGAAAAGTTTGGTTTACTCTTTCAGTCCGAGTCTTACTAGTTCCTGACACACGAAACGGATGGTTTACTCTTTCAGTCCGAGTCATACTAGTCCCTGACACACAAAAAGTTTGGTTTACTCTGTGAATCCGAGTCTTACTAGTCCCTGACACACAAAAAGTTTGGTTTACTCTGTGAATCCTGGTCTTACTAGTCCCTGACACACGAAAAGTTTGGTTTACTCTGTCAATCCGAGTCTTACTAGTTCCTGACACACAAAAAGTTTGGTTTACTCTGTGAATCCTGGTCTTACTAGTCCCTGACACAAAAAGTTTGGTTTACTCTGTGAATCCGAGTCTTACTAGTTCCTGACACACAAAAAGTTTGGTTTACTCTGTGAATCCGAGTCTTACTAGTTCCTGACACACAAAAAGTTTGGTTTACTCTGTGAATCCGAGTCTTACTAGTTCCTGACACACGAAAAGTTTGGTTTACTCTGTCAATCCGAGTCTTATTAGTCCCTGACACAAAAAGTTTGGTTTACTCTGTGAATCCGAGTCTTACTAGTTCCTGATACACAAAAAGTTTGGTTTACTCTGTCAATCCGAGTCTAACTAGTCCCTGACACACAACAAGTTTGGTTTACTCTGTCAATCCGAGTCTTACTAGTCCCTGACACACAAAAAGTTTGGTTTACTCTGTGAATCCTGGTCTTACTAGTCCCTGACACACGAAAAGTTTGGTTTACTCTGTCAATCCGAGTCTTACTAGTCCCTGACACAAAAAGTTTGGTTTACTCTGTCAATCCGAGTCTTACTAGTCCCTGACACAAAAAGTTTGGTTTACTCTGTGAATCCGAGTCTTACGAGTTCATGATACACAAAAAGTTTGGTTTACTCTGTGAATACGAGTCTTACGAGTTCCTGATACACAAAAAGTTTGGTTTACTCTGTGAATCCTGGTCTTACTAGTTCCTGACACAAAAAGTTTGGTTTACTCTGTGAATACGAGTCTGACTAGATCCTGATACACAAAAAGTTTGGTTTACTCTGTGAATCCTGGTCTTACTCGTCCCTGACACACAAAACGTTTGGTTTACTCTGTCAATCCGAGTCTTACTAGTCCGTGACACACAAAGAGTTTGGTTTACTCTGTCAATCCGAGTCTTACTAGACCCTGACACACAAAAAGTTTGGTTTACTCTGTGAATCCTGGTCTTACTAGTCCCTGACACACAAACATTTAGGTTTACTCTGTCAGTCCGAGTCTTACTAGTCCTTGATCCACGAAAAGTTTGGTTTACTCTGTCAAGCTTAGTCTTACTAGTTCCTGATACACAAAAAGTTTAGTTTACTCTGTGAATCCGAATCTTACTAGTCCCTGACACACGAAAAGTTTGGTTTACTCTGTCCATCCTGGTCTTACTAGTCCCTGATACACAAAAAGTTTGGTTTACTCTGTCAATCCGAGTCTTACTAGTTCCTGATCCACGAAAAGTTTGGTTTACTCTGTCAATCCGAGTCTTACTAGTTCCTGATCCACGAAAAGTTTAGTTTACTCTGTCAAGCTTAGTCTTACTAGTTCCTGATACACAAAAAGTTTAGTTTACTCTGTCAATCCGAGTCTTACTAGTTCCTGATCCATGAAAAGTTTGGTTTACTCTGTCAATCCGACTCTTACTAGTCCCTGACACACAAAAGGTTTGGTTTACTCTGTCAAGCTTAGTCTTACTAGTTCCTGATACACAAAAAGTTTAGTTTACTCTGTGAATCCGAATCTTACTAGTCCCTGACACACGAAAAGTTTGGTTTACTCTGTCCATCCTGGTCTTACTAGTCCCTGATACACAAAAAGTTTGGTTTACTCTGTCAATCCGAGTCTTACTAGTTCCTGATCCACGAAAAGTTTGGTTTACTCTGTCAATCCGAGTCTTACTAGTTCCTGATCCACGAAAAGTTTAGTTTACTCTGTCAAGCTTAGTCTTACTAGTTCCTGATACACAAAAAGTTTAGTTTACTCTGTCAATCCGACTCTTACTAGTCCCTGACACACAAAAGGTTTGGTTTACTCTGTCAATCCTAGTACTACTAGTTCCTGACACAAAAGGTTTGGTTTACTCTGTCAATCCAAGTCTTACTAGTCCCTGACACAAAAAGTTTGGTTTACTCTGTGAATCCGAGTCTTATGAGTTCCTGATACACAAAAAGTTTGGTTTACTCTGTGAATCCGAGTCTTACGAGTTCCTGATACACAAAAAGTTTGGTTTACTCTGTGAATCCTGGTCTTTCTAGTCCCTGACACACAAAAAGTTTGGTTTACTCTGTCAATCCGAGTCTTACTAGTCTGTGACACACGAAAAGTTTGGTTTAGTCTGTGAATCCTGGTCTTACTAGTCCCTGACACATGAAAAGTTTGCTTTACTCTGTCAATCCGAGTCTTACTAGTCCCTGACACATGAAAAGTTTGGTTTACTCTTTCAGTCCGAGTCTTACTAGTTCCTGACACATGAAAAGTTTGGTTTACTCTTTCAGTCCGAGTCTTACTAGTTCCTGACACATGAAAAGTTTGGTTTACTCTGTCAATCCGAGTCTTACTAGTCCCTGACACATGAAAAGTTTGGTTTACTCTTTCAGTCCGAGTCTTACTAGTTCCTGACATGAAAAGTTTGGTTTACTCTTTCAGTCCGAGTCTTACTCGTTCCTGACACATGAAAAGTTTGGTTTACTCTGTCAATCCGAGTCTTACTAGTCCCTGACATAAGAAAAGTTTGGTTTACTCTTTCATGTCCGAGTCTTACTAGTTCCTGACACATGAAAAGTTTGGTTTACTCTTTCAGTCCGAGTCTTACTAGTTCCTGACACACGAAACGGATGGTTTACTCTTTCAGTCCGAGTCTTACTAGTCCCTGACACATGAAAAGTTTGGTTTACTCTTTCAGTCCGAGTCTTACTAGTCCCTGACACATGAAAAGTTTGGTTTACTCTTTCAGTCCGAGTCTTACTAGTTCCTGACACGAAAAGTTTGGTTTACTCTTTCAGTCCGAGTCTTACTAGTTCCTGACACACGAAACGGATGGTTTACTCTTTCAGTCCGAGTCTTACTAGTTCCTGACACATGAAAAGTTTGGTTTACTCTGTCAATCCGAGTCTTACTCGTTCCTGATACACAAAAAGTTTGGTTTACTCTGTGAATCCTGGTCTTACTAGTTCCTGATACACAAAAAGTTTGGTTTACTCTGTCAATCCGAGTCTTACTAGTTCCTGACACACAAAAAGTTTGGTTTACTCTGTCAATCCGAGTCTTACTAGACCCTGACACACAAAAGGTTTGGTTTACTCTGTCAATCCGAGTCTTACTAGTCCATGACACACGAAAAGTTTGGTTTACTCTGTGAATCCTGGTCTTACTAGTCCCTGACACACAAAAAGTTTGGTTTACTCTGTGAATCCTGGTCTTACTAGTCCCTGACACATGAAAAGTTTGGTTTACTCTGTCAATCCGAGTCTTACTTGTCCCTGACACATGAAAAGTTTGGTTTACTCTTTCAGTCCGAGTCTTACTAGTCCCTGACACATGAAAAGTTTGGTTTACTCTTTCAGTCCGAGTCTTACTAGTTCCTGACACACGAAACGGATGGTTTACTCTTTCAGTCCGAGTCTTACTAGTCCCTGACACACAAAAAGTTTGGTTTACTCTGTCAATCCGACTCTTACTAGTCCCTGACACACAAAACGTTTGGTTTACTCTGTCAATCCGACTCTTACTAGTCCCTGACACACAAAAGGTTTGGTTTACTCTGTCAATCCTAGTACTACTAGTTCCTGACACAAAAGATTTGGTTTACTCTGTCAATCCGAGTCTTACTAGTCCCTGACACAAAAAGTTTGGTTTACTCTGTGAATCCGAGTCTTACGAGTTCCTGATACACAAAAAATTTGGTTTACTCTGTGAATCCGAGTCTTACGAGTTCCTGATACACAAAAAGTTTGGTTTACTCTGTGAATCCTGGGCTTTCTAGTCCCTGACACACAAAAAGTTTGGTTTACTCTGTCAATCCGAGTCTTACTAGTCTGTGACACACGAAAAGTTTGGTTTAGTCTGTGAATCCTGGTCTTACTAGTCCCTGACACATGAAAAGTTTGGTTTACTCTTTCAGTCCGAGTCTTACTAGTTCCTGACACATGAAAAGTTTGGTTTACTCTTTCAGTCCGAGTCTTACTAGTTCCTGACACATGAAAAGTTTGGTTTACTCTGTCAATCCGAGTCTTACTAGTCCCTGACACATGAAAAGTTTGGTTTACTCTTTCAGTCCGAGTCTTACTAGTTCCTGACACATGAAAAGTTTGGTTTACTCTTTCATGTCCGAGTCTTACTAGTTCCTGACACATGAAAAGTTTGGTTTACTCTGTCAATCCGAGTCTTACTAGTCCCTGACATAAGAAAAGTTTGGTTTACTCTGTCAATCCGAGTCTTACTAGTTCCTGACACATGAAAAGTTTGGTTTACTCTTTCAGTCCGAGTCTTACTAGTCCCTGACACATGAAAAGTTTGGTTTACTCTTTCAGTCCGAGTCTTACTAGTTCCTGACACACGAAACGGATGGTTTACTCTTTCAGTCCGAGTCTTACTAGTCCCTGACACACAAAAAGTTTGGTTTACTCTGTGAATCCGAGTCTTACTAGTCCCTGACACACAAAAAGTTTGGTTTACTCTGTGAATCCTGGTCTTACTAGTCCCTGACACACGAAAAGTTTGGTTTACTCTGTCAATCCGAGTCTTACTAGTTCCTGACACACAAAAAGTTTGGTTTACTCTGTGAATCCGAGTCTTACTAGTCCCTGACACAAAAAGTTTGGTTTACTCTGTGAATCCGAGTCTTACTAGTTCCTGACACACGAAAAGTTTGGTTTACTCTGTCAATCCGAGTCTTATTAGTCCCTGACACAAAAAGTTTGGTTTACTCTGTGAATCCGAGTCTTACTAGTTCCTGATACACAAAAAGTTTGGTTTACTCTGTCAATCCGAGTCTAACTAGTCCCTGACACACAACAAGTTTGGTTTACTCTGTCAATCCGAGTCTTACTAGTCCCTGACACACAAAAAGTTTGGTTTACTCTGTGAATCCTGGTCTTACTAGTCCCTGACACACGAAAAGTTTGGTTTACTCTGTCAATCCGAGTCTTACTAGTCCCTGACACAAAAAGTTTGGTTTACTCTGTCAATCCGAGTATTACTAGTCCCTGACACAAAAAGTTTGGTTTACTCTGTGAATCCGAGTCTTACGAGTTCCTGATACACAAAAAGTTTGGTTTACTCTGTGAATACGAGTCTTACGAGTTCCTGATACACAAAAAGTTTGGTTTACTCTGTGAATCCTGGTCTTACTAGTTCCTGACACAAAAAGTTTGGTTTACTCTGTGAATACGAGTCTGACTAGTTCCTGATACACAAAAAGTTTGGTTTACTCTGTGAATCCTGGTCTTACTCGTCCCTGACACACAAAACGTTTGGTTTACTCTGTCAATCCGAGTCTTACTAGTCCGTGACACACAAAGAGTTTGGTTTACTCTGTCAATCCGAGTCTTACTAGACCCTGACACACAAAAAGTTTGGTTTACTCTGTGAATCCTGGTCTTACTAGTCCCTGACACACAAACATTTAGGTTTACTCTGTCAGTCCGAGTCTTACTAGTCCTTGATCCACGAAAAGTTTGGTTTACTCTGTCAAGCTTAGTCTTACTAGTTCCTGATACACAAAAAGTTTAGTTTACTCTGTGAATCCGAATCTTACTAGTCCCTGACACACGAAAAGTTTGGTTTACTCTGTCCATCCTGGTCTTACTAGTCCCTGATACACAAAAAGTTTGGTTTACTCTGTCAATCCGAGTCTTACTAGTTCCTGATCCACGAAAAGTTTGGTTTACTCTGTCAATCCGAGTCTTACTAGTTCCTGATCCACGAAAAGTTTAGTTTACTCTGTCAAGCTTAGTCTTACTAGTTCCTGATACACAAAAAGTTTAGTTTACTCTGTCAATCCGAGTCTTACTAGTTCCTGATCCATGAAAAGTTTGGTTTACTCTGTCAATCCGACTCTTACTAGTCCCTGACACACAAAAGGTTTGGTTTACTCTGTCAAGCTTAGTCTTACTAGTTCCTGATACACAAAAAGTTTAGTTTACTCTGTGAATCCGAATCTTACTAGTCCCTGACACACGAAAAGTTTGGTTTACTCTGTCCATCCTGGTCTTACTAGTCCCTGATACACAAAAAGTTTGGTTTACTCTGTCAATCCGAGTCTTACTAGTTCCTGATCCACGAAAAGTTTGGTTTACTCTGTCAATCCGAGTCTTACTAGTTCCTGATCCACGAAAAGTTTAGTTTACTCTGTCAAGCTTAGTCTTACTAGTTCCTGATACACAAAAAGTTTAGTTTACTCTGTCAATCCGAGTCTTACTAGTCCCTGACACACAAAACGTTTGGTTTACTCTGTCAATCCGACTCTTACTAGTCCCTGACACACAAAAGGTTTGGTTTACTCTGTCAATCCTAGTACTACTAGTTCCTGACACAAAAGGTTTGGTTTACTCTGTCAATCCGAGTCTTACTAGTCCCTGACACAAAAAGTTTGGTTTACTCTGTGAATCCGAGTCTTATGAGTTCCTGATACACAAAAAGTTTGGTTTACTCTGTGAATCCGAGTCTTACGAGTTCCTGATACACAAAAAGTTTGGTTTACTCTGTGAATCCTGGTCTTTCTAGTCCCTGACACACAAAAAGTTTGGTTTACTCTGTCAATCCGAGTCTTACTAGTCTGTGACACACGAAAAGTTTGGTTTAGTCTGTGAATCCTGGTCTTACTAGTCCCTGACACATGAAAAGTTTGCTTTACTCTGTCAATCCGAGTCTTACTAGTCCCTGACACATGAAAAGTTTGGTTTACTCTTTCAGTCCGAGTCTTACTAGTTCCTGACACATGAAAAGTTTGGTTTACTCTTTCAGTCCGAGTCTTACTAGTTCCTGACACATGAAAAGTTTGGTTTACTCTGTCAATCCGAGTCTTACTAGTCCCTGACACATGAAAAGTTTGGTTTACTCTTTCAGTCCGAGTCTTACTAGTTCCTGACATGAAAAGTTTGGTTTACTCTTTCAGTCCGAGTCTTACTCGTTCCTGACACATGAAAAGTTTGGTTTACTCTGTCAATCCGAGTCTTACTAGTCCCTGACATAAGAAAAGTTTGGTTTACTCTTTCATGTCCGAGTCTTACTAGTTCCTGACACATGAAAAGTTTGGTTTACTCTTTCAGTCCGAGTCTTACTAGTTCCTGACACACGAAACGGATGGTTTACTCTTTCAGTCCGAGTCTTACTAGTCCCTGACACATGAAAAGTTTGGTTTACTCTTTCAGTCCGAGTCTTACTAGTCCCTGACACATGAAAAGTTTGGTTTACTCTTTCAGTCCGAGTCTTACTAGTTCCTGACATGAAAAGTTTGGTTTACTCTTTCAGTCCGAGTCTTACTAGTTCCTGACACACGAAACGGATGGTTTACTCTTTCAGTCCGAGTCTTACTAGTTCCTGACACATGAAAAGTTTGGTTTACTCTGTCAATCCGAGTCTTACTCGTTCCTGATACACAAAAAGTTTGGTTTACTCTGTGAATCCTGGTCTTACTAGTTCCTGATACACAAAAAGTTTGGTTTACTCTGTCAATCCGAGTCTTACTAGTTCCTGACACACAAAAAGTTTGGTTTACTCTGTCAATCCGAGTCTTACTAGACCCTGACACACAAAAGGTTTGGTTTACTCTGTCAATCCGAGTCTTACTAGTCCATGACACACGAAAAGTTTGGTTTACTCTGTGAATCCTGGTCTTACTAGTC
This sequence comes from Myxine glutinosa, assembly GCF_964187855.1. NCBI lineage: Eukaryota > Metazoa > Chordata > Myxini > Myxiniformes > Myxinidae > Myxine > Myxine glutinosa. Next base: position 137,420,537 of record NC_136264.1, on the reverse strand, counting down.
CCTGACACACAAAAAGTTTGGTTTACTCTGTGAATCCTGGTCTTACTAGTCCCTGACACATGAAAAGTTTGGTTTACTCTGTCAATCCGAGTCTTACTTGTCCCTGACACATGAAAAGTTTGGTTTACTCTTTCAGTCCGAGTCTTACTAGTCCCTGACACATGAAAAGTTTGGTTTACTCTTTCAGTCCGAGTCTTACTAGTTCCTGACACATGAAAAGTTTGGTTTACTCTGTGAATCCTGGTCTTACTCGTCCCTGACACACAAAAAGTTTGGTTTACTCTGTGAATCCTGGTCTTACTCGTCCCTGACACACAAAAAGTTTGGTTTACTCTGTGAATCCTGGTCTTACTAGTCCCTGACACATGAAAAGTTTGGTTTACTCTGTGAATCCTGGTCTTACTCGTCCCTGACACATGAAAAGTTTGGTTTACTCTGTGAATCCTGGTCTTACTAGTCCCTGACACACGAAAAGTTTGGTTTACTCTGTGAATCCTGGTCTTACTAGTCCCTGACACACAAAAAGTTTGGTTTACTCTGTGAATCCTGGTCTTACTAGTCCCTGACACACAAAAAGTTTGGTTTACTCTGTGAATCCTGGTCTTACTAGTCCCTGACACATGAAAAGTTTGGTTTACTCTTTCAGTCCGAGTCTTACTAGTTCCTGACATGAAAAGTTTGGTTTACTCTTTCAGTCCGAGTCTTACTAGTTCCTGACACACGAAACGGATGGTTTACTCTTTCAGTCTGAGTCTTACTAGTCCCTGAAATGAAAAGTTTGGTTTACTCTTTCAGTCCGAGTCTTACTAGTCCCCGACATGAAAAGTTTGGTTTACTCTTTCAGTCCGAGTCTTACTAGTTCCTGACATGAAAAGTTTGGTTTTCTCTTTCAGTCCGAGTCTTACTAGTTCCTGACATGAAAAGTTTGGTTTACTCTTTTCAGTCCGAGTCTTACTAGTTCCTGACACACGAAACGGATGGTTTACTCTTTCAGTCCGAGTCTTACTAGTCCCTGACACACAAAAAGTTTGGTTTACTCTGTCAGTCCGAGTCCTACTAGTTCCTGACACACAAAAAGTTTGGTTTACTCTGTCAAACCTAGTCCTACTAGTTCCTGACACACAAAAAGTTTGGTTTACTCTGTCAAACCTAGTCCTACTAGTTCCTGACACACAAAAAGTTTGGTTTACTCTGTCAGTCCGAGTCCTACTAGTTCCTGACACACAAAAAGTTTGGTTTACTCTGTCAAACCTAGTCCTACTAGTTCCATCCCTACTACTCATGTAAGAGACCGTTAAATGAAGGAAATGCAGAGGCAAATCTGTGGTCAAAGGAATACTTTTCTTGGTGAAGGATATTGTCGGGATCTCAGTTATTGGATAATAAAGGCAAAATAAGGAAATGGCAGAATGAAGATTACTCAGGAAGAGATAGGATCCAAGTTCAAGGGTCAAATGTGGGTGAAGGAATGGTTTACATAGTCTTGGGTAAAGGTCAAAGATAAAATGGTGGTCATAACGACTAAATCTCCAAGGAATATTTTTTCTATTTGATGAATAAATTGTTCCTTTAAAACTTTTCAAATGAAACAGTTGAATCAACTTCTTGCCATTCTATTTAATTTATTTTCTGAGCACTGGCTATAGTCAAAGCACTATGAGGTCTGGAAGCATTGTATTCGTACTCTTCATGTACGTTGAGATGTATGAATTAGGACAAACCTATATGTGTATTTCAGCATGGATTAAATGCGTTATTGCATGAGGTTTGGACATCATATATTGAGGATACTGCTTCTTTTCCTTGAAATGTATCACTACACAGAGGCTTGAAAACCTCAACTCTTGGCAATAACAACACCGCAACATACTGTGGACTGATACCACCGATCTCGAGTGAAACAGTCTGAAACAACATGTCATCACGAATCCTGACTCTACATCCATTTGCAAGATTTAGTGAATACCTACCTTGTAACTCTCAGGATTACGAGATGACGAAATATGCAAGAATCTTGTTTAAAATCTATGCAGGAATTTGAAAATATGTGACAACTAATACATCTTCGCAAAGGGTGAGCCTGTTCAGTGATCCCTTCTGAACCCATGGTGTTTGAAGCTGAAATCCCAGATCCAAATCCCATGTATATGGTACTATATGTTGATTGGGCTGGCAGGATGGCCTTGAGGTATGCACACTCACCTCGAAGCTGCCTGGGCTATAAACTGTCATTCTGGTGTTTCAGAGGCAGGGTGTTTCATCAACGTGTTTGCTATCCCTCCAATGGACATCAAATGGGCGGCCTGTCTGCCAGCATTAGTTGGTGGATGTTAAAGATCCCACCATGTCCTTTGGAAGGCACCAGGAACAAATTCCAAATTTCTGCCCTGACTTCCTGTGTAGGAGCGGCGAGCCGACCAGGATTATAGCCTAGTAACTGCTTCAGTCACACCAACTTACTGCATTGAGAATGGTACATGATGATGATGATGATGATGATGATGATGATGATGATGATGATCTACAAATGGCCTAGCAATTACTATTAAAGTACACGGACGAGTTCTAGTGCCTTTGTCCTGCATATTATTTATGTGGGGCGTTTAAAATGTTCTTAGGAATGAGATACAGTACATTAGTTGTAATACGCAACTTTCAAAATGCCTTATAAATGCTAACGAGGAGTTTTGCGGATACACTGTGTATGCATTTTCAGTGAATCAGTCACTAGGGCAAAATCTGGAATTCAAATCGTCATTTAAACATAATTTTCAGCATTTAAATGAAAGAGTGGAAATTTCAAAATGGTTAACCATAATTATTCTGCTCCTGAATGAAAATCGGACTCACGGAAATATGGGAAATACGAGAGATATCTCTTGGAATTGAGGTGTCAAGTTCCTATAATTTCCTATTAGTACAAGCGAGTGACGGCAGTGGATGTAACACACATACAAACATGGACAGTTGCTTCTCATTTTACCAATAGATGCAAAAATGTAGTATAATTTATTTTGTGGTTCCGTAAACAAAAAACTATATATATATTTATAAGAGCCCTCCCACCCCATATAGCTCCCATTCCACCCCCTCTCTGCCCTTTTCCTTCCAATCATGATTAACAGTAAATATCATCATTTTAAACTTACCCTGTGTACTAACAAGCCCCAGGTACAGTATGACCCATGTTCACACGATGTAATCTCATACGGTTCAAAGTCCACTCACTGGCAGCGATGGTTGAAGGTTTGGGTAGAACGTGCCCATCTACGAACCTTCAGGCCTTGCACCGATCCACACAGCCTCAGTAGTTTGCAGTACGAGGAGCTGCAAGCTATCAGATTTTTGGGCGAGTTCAGAAAGTTTTCCAACTCTTTCCTTGTGCAGAGGCACACCCCTTACATCTTGTATGTTTCCAAGTATTTTCGGCTTATTTTAGAAGCTTTGTGAGTCACTTTAGGTAACAATCCTTATCTCAGACACACAATATACGTTTAGTTGCCCCGATAACCCACATTGCTATGAGATTCTGCACATGCGCACGGAGCATTCTGGGGTGGATTACGTCATTCCATTCTGATAGTCCCGTATAGTCCAGGAAACACCAAGGTTTATATTTATTTTTCGACACCAGGAACAAATTCCAAATTTCTGCCCTGACTTCCTATGTAGGAGCGGCGTGTTCAGTACATATACAGTCACGTGAAAAAGTAAGTACACCCCATGTAAAGTTTTGACTTTTTCAGCATATTTCAACATACAGCTATTTGATCTTCATTTCAACAATATTGCTAGATAAAGGTGATATAATATAACAAATATCATGAAACATTTACATTTTGTAGTCCATTGTATAATTTAAATAAACATAAATGCAAATTTCGCATGTGGAAAAAGTAAGTACACCCCTACATTTAACACTACTTCAAATACCTAAAATTAGAATCAGGTGCACCAGCTCAGGTGCAAATGATTAGAACATCGTTAGAGAGGATCTTGGAGGAACCTGTCTTAATTAAACCTCAGACATTTAGTTTGGTTTGCTCTTTGTTGTTGAAGTGTGTGGTGTCACCATGCCTAGATAAAAATAGCTCTCTGAGGCCTTCAGAAAGAAGGTTATAGATGCCTACGAGTCTGGGAAGGCATTTAAAAAGATCTTCAAACAATTTGAAATCAATCATTCGACTGTACAGAAATTCATGTACAAGTGGAGAAGATTCCAAACAACTGCCAACTTATTCAGGCCAGGCCGCCCCAGCAAGTTCAGCCCGAGAGCAGACCGCAAGATGCTGAAAGAAGTCTCGAAGAACCCCAGAATGTCATCACGGGACTTACAGGTAGCTCTTGCCACTGTTGATGTCAAAGTGCACGAGTCTACCATTAGAACGAGGCTGCACAAATTTGATCTACATGGGAGGTGTGCCAGGAGGAAACCTTTGCTGTCCAGAAAGAACATCAGGGCAAGACTAAAGTTTGCCAATGAACATCTAGGCAAAGACCAGCACATCTGGAACAATGTGCTCTGGACAGATGAGTCAAAGGTAGAGCTATTTGGCCACAGTACCAGAAGACATGTTTGGCGAAAACCAAAGACAGCATTTGATTACAAGAACCTCATACCAACTGTAAAGCATGGTGGTGGAAATATTATGGTTTGGAGTGGCTTTGCTGCATCAGGGCCTGGGCAGCTCACCATCATATAATCCACTATGAATTCTTCATTGAACCAGAGGGTGCTTGAGGATAATGTGAGGCCATCTGTCGGAAAGTTGAAGCTCAACCAAAGGTGGACCTTGCAACATGACAATGACTCTAAACATCCACCAAGGAATGGCTGAAAAGAAAGAAATGGAGGGTTCTGGAATGGCCAAGTCAAAGCCCGGATCTAAATCCCATCGAGATGTTGTGGGGGGATTTAAAACGAGCTGTGCATGTAAGAAACCCCTCAAACATCGCACAGCTGAAATAATTCTGCATGGAGGAGTGGGCAAAATTTCTCCCAGTCGATGTCAGAGACTGGTAGACAGTTATAAGAAACGCCTACTTGAGGTTGTTTCTGCCAAAGGGGGCAATACCACCTATTAGAGCCAAGGGTGTACTTACTTTTTCCACATGCGAAATTTGCATTTATATTTATTTAAATTATACAATGGACAACAAAATGTAAATGTTTCATGATATTTGATATATTATATCACCTTTATCTCGCAATATTGTTGAAATGAAGATCAAATAGCTGTATGATGAAATATGTTGAAAAAGTCAAAACTTTACATGGGGTGTACTTACTTTTTCACGTGACTGTAACTTGCTAGAAAATAATATTTCCAAACTAATTATATATGTGCTGGTAGGATATCCGATAGAGATGTATATTCACCTTTGAGCTGTCTAGCAGAAATTCCAATCTCGACTCAGCCTCACATTACAAAGTCACCCTCGGGTTTCACATGCTGGTCTATTTGTAACCATGTGTCCGCCCATTGGATGAACGGTCATCCTGCACCTTTAACGACCATTAAGGGACCTTCAACGACCATGAACAACAAGCGCAACAATAAGCCGGTGTCTTTTGCAAATAAGAGGTGACTTTTGCAAAGTCCTGCTAAAGTCATTCAAGTATCCTGCAACGGAGTTTTTATCTGTCCAGGATTGGTTGTAGTGTTGAGACGTTTCTCGAGTTATTGTGAAATTTCCGAAGGTCTGTTCAGACTTTGTTATTCAGTACTGCACACATACTTACATATTGAAATATACATAATTAGCATCTCTCGCAATGCGGCTGAAGCATGAGGACTATTGCTCTGACATCGCGGACAAGTTTGTGGCCTTTGATTTTGTGGCCTCTCTTCCAGTCTAGCTCCTAGCTCCCTTGTGTTTCAACTCTGATGTTGTGGCCTCTCTTCCAGTCTAGCTCCGAGCTCCCTTGTGTTTCAACTCTGATTTTGTGGCCTCTCTTCCAGTCTAGCTCCTAGCTCCCTTGTGTTTCAACTCTGATGTTGTGGCCTCTCTTCCAGTCTAGCTCCGAGCTCCCTTGTGTTTCAACTCTGATTTTGTGGCCTCTCTTCCAGTCTTGCTCCTAGCTCCCTTGTGTTTCAACTCTGATTTTGTGGCCTCTCTTCCAGTCTTGCTCCTAGCTCCCTTATGTTTCAACTCTGATGTTGTGGCCTCTCTTCCAGTCTAGCTCCGAGCTCCCTTGTGTTTCAACTCTGATTTTGTGGCCTCTCTTCCAGTCTTGCTCCTAGCTCCCTTGTGTTTCAACTCTGATTTTGTGGCCTCTCTTCCAGTCTTGCTCCTAGCTCCCTTGTGTTTCAACTCTGATGTTGTGGCCTCTCTTCCAGTCTATCTCCTAGCTCCCTTGTGTTTCAACTCTGATGTTGTGGCCTCTCTTCCAGTCTAGCTCCTAGCTCCCTTGTGTTTCAACTCTGATGTTGTGGCCTCTCTTCCAGTCTAGCTCCTAGCTCCCTTGTGTTTCAACTCTGATTTTGTGGCCTCTCTTCCAGTCTTGCTCCGAGCTCCCTTGTGTTTCAACTCTGATTTTGTGGCCTCTCTTCCAGTCTAGCTCCGAGCTCCCTTGTGTTTCAACTCAGATTTTGTGGCCTCTCTTCCAGTCTAGCTCCGAGCTCCCTTGTGTTTAAACTCTGATTTTGTGGCCTCTCTTCCAGTCTAGCTCCTAGCTCCCTTGTGTTTCAACTCTGATTTTGTGGCCTCTCTTCCAGTCTAGCTCCTAGCTCCCTTGTGTTTCAACTCTGATTTTCTGGCCTCCCTTCCAGTCTAGCTCCCTTGTACTTCATGGACAGCCCTCTGGTCCCGCCACAGTAGCTCCAGGATGCACACATCTTTCAGTAACATCCTCTGGGTTAAACTCCCCAAATCCAGACAACAGCACACCTCTTATTTTTTGCTACTCTTTTATCACACTTGTGGAACCCCCTTCCTGCAAAGACTATTCAATCCAAATCTTCCTTCCGGAACTTCAAGCAGGCAGCGCCACCATTTCATGTCATCCCCCGTCTTTACCTGCAATCTAATCATACCTATCTTCACCCAACCATCATCTTGCAGGTTTGTTCGTTCATTCCTTTGCTTATTATGTCCAACTGTTGCACCACTGTCCCACTATCAGTTTCCTTTTTATCCTGTCGCTTTGCTCTTTCATGAGCCTCGATCATGTAAAAATACATAAAACATACAAAATATAGAAAACTTGAATATACATTGGCATTTCTTTAACCATTGTGAGCAACTCGTTCTGAGACCTTTATGAATCCCACACATGTATATAAACTCCAAAATACACTTTTGACACAGATTTCAAAAGGTTTGTGGAAACCTGAACGGGCTATCGAGGAGGGACTTTTACAAACTCCGGGAACCAACAACTCAACCTGAAATTGTCGAGCAAGCTTCACACAGACTTTATTAAATGGCAATGAGTTCACACATATTTTGAATACTTGATCTTCCCAAAGTGCTCAGTGACCTTTGACCTTGTCAGTCTACAACATTGCCAAGAAAGCTATCACCAGCTATGTGACCTTTGTCTACTGCCCTTGAATACTAATACACTATCACCTTGCCAGTCAGAAAGAAGATTAAGTTAAATGCTTAAAATAAGAAGTGCTTAACGAAAAAGAACCTTGGTTCTGAAGGCTTCAATCCATTGCAGCAGTTTGTTGAGTTTTTGATCTTTATGATTATGCAATAATTTTAAAAGTAGATAGAAACAGATGTCTATTCAATCCCTATTTGGGGAATGTTTGTTCTCCTAATTAATGGCAAAAGGCCATATATTCATTGCATAATACAAAAATACCAGCTAGGTACTAGGCTTACATACCAGCTACATGTACTAGGCCTGACAGGATAGTTCAGATGTGGCATGCTCACCTTTTAGCTGTCTGGTCTGGATTTCAATGACGGCCCAACTACAAAATGTCATCCTGTCCCCTCATGGGTCAAAGAGTATGGATAACACATCAAACAGTATGGTGTCCATTGGAAGGGATGTTAAGCCAGGGACCTATTTCACAGCATTTATTGGTGGACGTTGAATATCCAATGGTGTCTTTCGCAAGAGGAGGCCATTGTGTAGCCTACTGGCACACTGAACAAATTCCGAATTGAGGCTCCAACCAGCCGAGTGGTTTATTCGGGACGTCTCCCAGTGGTGGATCTCTAAAGACATTCTCAGTGTATTAAATAACATGCAGCAACCTACAGTTCTGTGTTTGTTCCTCAATGGACTTAACAAGTTCTGCCGGTCAAAGAGTTGACACACACGCACACCGATCATTGAAAACAACGAAGTAACACTCACATAAGATTTGATGATCCCATCGTGCATGAATATAGAATGCAAAGCATTGCAACCGGATATAGTACTGGGGTACAAAAATAATAAGGCACTGCTAATTTAGGTGTCAGTCCCCAGTAATTTTGGACTAAACATCGCAGAAATCCAGAAAATGACGAAATACCAAGCCGTCAAAAATGAAGTGAAAAGATCCTGGAAGCTGAAGAACGCCAAAATTGCACCAATGATTATTGGAACAACGAGAATGATTTTAAAAAATAACCTTACAGAGATCTTAAAAACCATCCCTAGGAATATTACACAAACAAATGAACTGCAGTTGGAAGCTGTCCGGGGCTCATGCAGTGATGATACTGAAAAGAACCCTCTGAACAAAAATTTGTGAACAACAAAACTTCACAGTTTGGTCCATGAATCATGATCTCTTACCAAGATGGAGGTGGATACTTCGAGATCCGGAGAGGGAGACCCAGCATGGGTAAGGAGACGGCTTGGTCTAAGAGCCATGGTTCCTTGCTTGGGTGAAGATTTATGCTTCAGGACCGGGGAAGACTCCATGGAATGGAGCATGGATAAGGAGATGGCTTGGTCAATGAGTCGTGGTTCCTTGCAGTGTTGAATATGAATGCTTCAGGACCAGGGAAAGCTCTATTTAGTCTTAAAGACTCACAAGTGGACATGACAACCGGTGGCGGTTTGTGATCATACACAATACACATATTGTACATGGGATATTATACATACATATTGATATGTGCTCATACACATAATATAAGTGGCATATTATACAAATTACATACACAATTGATATATGGTTATAGACATATACATATTACACAATTTCACACACAATTACATCTCCACGCACGCACGCACGCACGCACGCACGCATGCACGCACACACACACACACTGATACTTTGAGACTGGGACAGTCTCTGTTCCATCTCTTGACACCCAACCACGTGTGAATATACAGTGCATTCAGGAAGTATTCAAACCCCTTGACTTTTTCACATTTTGTTGTGTTACAGCCTGAATTTAAAATGGATTTAAAATGAGATTTTTTTTTCCCATTAAACTACACATAAATACCCCATAATGTCAAATTGGAATTTGCTTTTTATAAATCTTTGCAAAATCATTAAAAGTGAAATACAGAAATATCTAATTCCCATAAGTATTCAACCCCCTGAGTCAACACTTCATAGAACCACCTTTGGCAGCGATTACAGCTTCGGGTCTTCTTGGGTATGTCTGTATTAGCTTTGCACATCTGGATTTGGGGAGTTTCTCCCATTCTTCCTTGCAAATTTGCTCAAGCTCTGTCAAGTTGGATGAGGAGCGTCGGTGAACAGCAATCTTCAAGTCTTTCTACAGATTCTCAATGTAATTTAAGTCTGGGATTTGACTGGGCCATTCAAGGATTTTCACGTTCTTGTTCTGAAGCCATTCAGTGTTACTTTGTATGCTTGGGGTTATTCGCCTGTTGAAATGTAAATCTTCACCGCAGTCTAACGTCTTTTGCACTGGGAAGCAGGGTCTCCTCAAGGATTTGCCTGTATTTGGCTCCATTCTCTCTATCCTTACAAGTCTCACAGTCCCTGCCACTGAAAAGCATCCCCATAGCATGATGCTGCCACCACTATGCTTCACGATAGGGATGGTGTTAGATGGGCGATGAGCTGTGCTTGGTTTCTGCTAGACGTAGCATTTTGCATTCAGGTCAAAGAGTGAAATTTTCGTCTCAACAGACCACAGAATATTTTGCCTCATGTTCTCAGTGATTCACATGCATTTTTATAAACTCCATGTGGGCTGTCATGTGCCTTTTTCTCAAGAGTGGCTTCTGTCTGGCCACTCTCCCATAAAGCCTAAATTTGTTAAGGGCTGCAGAGACGATTGTCCTTCCGGAAGGTTCTCCCACCTCAGCCAATGATCTCTATAGATGTCAGAGTGGTCATTGGGTTCTTGGTCACCACTCTGACCAAGGTCCTTCTTGCTCGTTTGATCAGTTTGTTCGGACAGCCAGCTCTAGAAAGAGTCGGGGTAGTTCCATATTCTTTCCATTTCCTAATAATAGAGCTCACTGTGCTCTTGGGAACTTTCAACACTCTAGAAATTGTTTTGTACCCTTCCCCAGATCTATGCCACCTCACAATTCTATCTCGGCGTTCTATGGAGAGTTCCTTGGACTTCATGGTAGACTGGTAGAGTTTCTGCTCTGACATGCACTGTTGGCTGTGGGATCTTGTATAGAAAGGTGTTTTTCTTTCTAAATCATGTCCATTCAGTTGAATTGGCCACATGTGGACTCCAATCAATTTGTAGAGACATCTCAAGGATGATCAAAGGCAAATGGATGTGCCTGAGCTCAATTTGGAGTGTCATAGCAAAGGGGTTGAATACTTAGACACAATACATTTCACCTTTTCATTTTTAATTAATTAGTGATTAATTCTAAAAAAGAAAAACTACTTTGACGTTATGAGGTATTATGTGTAGATCAGTGACAAAAAAGCTCAATTAAATCCATTTTTAATTCAGGCTGTAACACAACAAAATGTGAAAAAGGTCAAGGGGTGTGAATACTTTCTGAAGGTAGCAGGCAACAACAGCTTACATGCACACACACACGCATACACAACACATACGTGCACAAGTTCCTACATATACATAAATACAAAGGTAGATACTTTGAGTGAGAGGGCTCCATTCCGTGTTCTGAAACCCGCAAATGGAGATATCAACACACACACACACACACACACACACACACACACACACACACACACACACACACACACACACACACACACACACACACACACACACACACACACACACACACACACACACACACACACACACACACACACACACACACACACACACACACACACACACACTCTTAGTCCATGGTCCAGATTGTACAATTCCCGTCATAACCCAGTGGTGTCTGTTGTCCATCTCCACACCACATTCCATAGGCTGCAGTTCATCAAGCCAGCACGAGAGATACAATAATCTTCCAGATGAAAAGCGTGTGATGCTCATTGGAATTTGAGCAATGGCACTTGCTCCTGGATGGTTATTTATTTTGTTCCCAAAGGACATGTTTATGCTCTTTGGGTCTGAACCAAACAATGAATGCATCCCATAAAAACACTGAGCAGCCTACTACAAGTACTATACCAGCCTACTATACTCATACTATTAGTACTATACTAGCAGCCTACTATTTAAAAAAATTACTAAGGATAACTAACTCACTTAACAGCACAAATAACAACTTTATGTCTATTCACCCTATTGTGAGAAATACTCAGATGTTCGTGTGTGTGTGAGGCGGGGGGGGGGGGGAGGAGGAGAGGGAGTGTGTCTGTCTGATTGTCTGTGAACAAGTTATCTCAAAAAGTAATGGATGGATTTGGACGAAATTTGGTGGACAAGTTCGTATGTGATAAGGACGAAATGGTGAGATTTTGGTGAAGATCCAGATACGGACACTGGATTTATATAAGTCATTCTTCCCCGTTAAGAAGCAAGGTGAAAAAGGCATAAAATGGCATAGTCCCCATGGTTTTAGTAATTTTGTTGTATGGAGTTAAAGGCCGCCAGTCGCCCACCTTTGGTCAGATTACAAAACCAAATCTTCTGCATAATATGTACACTCTCATGTATTGTATTTGTGGCAAGTTTGAAGAAAATCGGTCCATGTATGTCGAGAAATGGTTGGGGACATGTTTATGTAACAAAATGGCTGCCAAGCGGCCATATAGGGTCTGATCTTGAAAGAAAATGACCTCCATATGTAAGCTATCATTCGTTATTTGTGTGCCAAGTTTGAACAATATCGGTAAATGCAAGTCTGAGAAATGGTTAAGGACGTGTTCAATATCGGATTTTTTTACAATTAAAATGGCCGCCAGTCGGCCATCTTTGATTGCATCGTGAAAACTAGAGGTTCCAGGGAACCTGAACTCAACTGGTCTATATCAATATGGTTAGAATATGCATCATAGAACCACAAACTATATAGTTTATATGTGCTAAAAATATATGGCAAAAATTGATTTTTCAATATGGCCACCCTGCCGTGCCCATTTTTGGGCGTGCAACGCCCAAATGCAATCCCAAACTAGTTTATGTCTTAAAGATGCTGCATAAAAAGTTTCATCAAATCTAATCAATATTTGTGACTTTTAGAGCGTAGACGTCGAATTGTTTACAGACGACAGACAGACAGACAGAGACAGACGGACGACGGACACTGGGTGTCGACAAAAACTCAGCTGGACACTGTCCAGTTGAGTTAAAAATGATACACATATGTATACCATCATGCATTGAATTTGTGCTAAGTATGAACAAAATCCGTCCATACATGTCTGAAATATGGTTGTGGACGCAGACGGACAGATGGATGGACGGACGAGACCCAATCCATATGCCCCCATTTCCAAGTCTATCTGTGGCTAATAAGGCAAAAAACATATATATATATATCAGGATATCTCAAAAGGTTATGGACGGATTCGGACAAAATTTAGGTGGACAAGTTGGTATTTGATAAGGACGAAATGGTGAGATTTTGGTGAAGATCCACATCCGGACACTATAATTTTTAAGTGATTCTTCCCAGTTAAGAAATTGGGCCAAGAACGATGTATAGCAGGATATCGCAAATAGTTATGGACGGATTCGGACAAAACGTGGTGGACATGTTGGGTGTGTGATAGATCCGAGAGGTATTTTTTTAGTTGTTTTTAAGTGATTCGTCACCATTGAGTGATAGTCTATGTTGATCTCCGTAAAGTGTTCGATTCGGTGAATCGGGATGCCCTCTGGAGGATTCTTGGTCTTCGTGGGGTGCCATCAACGCTGATCAATCTGATCTCTGAACTATACTCTGGTATTGAGAGTGCTGTGAGGTGTGGTGGCTCCATCTCTGACTTATTTCCAGTTGTTACTGGAGTTCGGCAGGGGTGTGAACTGGCTCCCACACTCTTCAGCGCTTGTATGGACTGGATTCTGGGGAGGATGTTGGAGAGGTCAGGCTGCGGTGCATTGTTTGGGAGTGTCAAGATCTCTGACCTTGATTTCCCAGATGATGCAGTCATCTTTGCGGAGATGCTGGATATTCTTACGGAGGCCTTCCAAGCACTGAATGAGGAGGCAGAGCCACTGGGATTACAGATGTCCTGGGTCAAAACCAAGATCCAGGCTTTCAATGACATCTTGGATGCTGCTGTCTTGTCTGTGCCTGTTTGTGGCGAAGATGTTAAGGTCACAAAGAGATTCACTTACCTTGGCAGTATTATTCATGTCTCCGCATGTTGCGAGCCAGAGGTTGATAGACGTCTGGGTCGGGCCTGGGAAGTCATGGATTCACTGGATCATGGGGTGTGGCGTTGTCGGTATTTATGTAGGAGGACGAAAGTCAGAGTCTTTAAGTCCTTGGTGCTTCCAGTCTTGCTCTATGGATGCAAGACTTGGACCCTTACCAAGGGCCTGAGAATGAGATTTAACACTTTTGGAACCAGGTCTCTTATGGAGAATCCTTGACTATCGCTGGTCGGACTTTGATCCAACGAGCGATTGCTGAGAGAGACTTAGATGAGATTTGTTACCTGTATGGTCCGTGAGAGTCAGCTGCGGCTGTATGGACATCTGTCTCGTTTTCCGGACGCTCACCAGCTGGACCAGGCCAGCAGCTCTGGACCAGATACTCTCAGCTTGGGAGCCTCGTGAGTGAAGGAGGCCAACGGGCCGACCGCGTGCCTTGTGGTTGCCGCAGGTTGATCGACATCTCAAGGAGATAGGGATGGGCCAGGAATCAGCCTGGGGGATGGTCAGATGGAGGCCCCTGGAGTACCTTTGGAAAGTGGATGCAGCGACGCGCTGCTCCCGCGCATGCTCCCATATCGGACCTGAGTGATAGGGCCAAAAACGATATATAAATAGGATATGTCAAAAAAATTGTAGCCGAGTTATGACAAACCTAGGTGGATGAGTTGGGTAAGTGACTGACAAGAACAAGGCAATTCGATTTTGGTTCAGGTCTGAATCCAGATCTGGCCTATCAGTGGGACACAAAATGTCAACTTCTCAGTCTTGCCGAGGTATGCGCTCTGCCGAGTGCCGTTCTAGTTTATATCGTAAATAATTGAAATATCGTGGTACTCATGTACATTTATTATATTAGCAGCATATTGAGGATTTCTTCACTTAAAAGGGCGTTCGAAATGTGTTTCCCTTCCATTAGGAGACGTGAAACAAAAATAAAATCATTTTCTCTGCAAACTTTAGGAGAGGAGGGGAGCAAACAAAATTGTGCACATGGACAATTGATGGGATGAAAGATGGATTTACAAAAGGAACGCTTATATTAGTGCCTCATGGAATATCTTTTTGCATGATTCGTGACATGAACCAGCTATGATTGATCCATAAATAGATGAGTGAGTAATAACATTGATGCACACTGATTTCAAAGATCATGGAATATCTTTTTGCATGATTCGTGACATGCACCAGCTATGATTAATCCATAAATAGATGAGTGAGGAATAACATTGATCCACACTGATTTCAAAGATCATGGAATATCTTTTTGCATGATTCGTGACATGCACCAGCTATGATTGATCCATAAATAGATGAGTGAGTAATAGCATTGATGCACGCTGATTTCAAAGATCATGGAATATCTTTTTGCATGATTCGTGACATGACCCAGCTATGATTGATCCATAAATAGATGAGTGAGGAATAACTTTGATGCACGCTGATTTCAAAGATCATGGAATAACTATTTGCATGATTCGTGACATGAACCAGCTATGATTGATCCATAAATAGATGAGTGAGGAATAACATTGATGCACGCTTATTTCAAGGATCATGGAATATCTTTTTGCATGATTGGTGACATGAACCAGGTCTGATTGATCCATAAATAGATGAGTGAGGAATAACTTTGATGCACGCTGATTTCAAAGATCATGGAATAGCAGGGAGGATGCATATATGATATTCTCTACCTATACATGGACACTGCATACGGAGCACAGTTCTTGGGATGGGAATCTTCAGAGGTCGAGGAAATAAATATCTGACAGTTATGCTCGATAAAGGTCCGGAGAGGATGCATATGAATCGAATGGATAAGGGATGGGCGTGGAGACACCATTGTTCTTGGAATGAAGGACTTCGTGCCTTGCTTCCTGCAGAGACTCTGACCTCGTCGGAACCTGTTTCTCTGCAACCCGGTCTGCAACACGCCTCGATAATTACAGCCGGGCCCCACTCTGTCTGAGCACCAAAGGCTGCCCTGTAGCCAGTAGGAATGGGGGATGCTCAGGGCAGAACCGGCTCCACTGGTGTCCCTGGAATGCTGTTCTTATTAACCAATGGCTTTCAGGAGCCTCACGCTGTTTTACAAGCATCTCGGGGAGGATCGCGTATAATCGCGCCAATTTCATTGGAATCTGGTATTTTTTTTACTCATGATCCATGTTTACTTCAATCAGTTCAGATGTACTTCTCGCAAAATCTGTTTTGCAAAAAGAAAGTAAGCTACAATCACAAACATTTGCAAGTGAACGCAATATGTCCACCCCTTGACCCCTGTGAAATCAGATGGAAGACGCCAGACCAATGTTTACCTGCTTCGTCTGATGGCGGCTGCGGCAAGGTATTTCTGCGCCCAGTCTTGTTTGCCTGCTTTAAATATAAAGGCTCAGCAGGCCAAAACCATTAATATCGTGACCCTTTTGACCTTTGACCCCTTTGAAATTGAAAGGGGGACAAAAATAATATCTGCCTGTGTTTTTTTTCCCCCCTCTGTCGGGCTGTGACAAGGTATTTTGAGCCAGGTGTTACCCACATGGTGAAAAAAGAAAGGCAAGCCCAACCAAATACAGTAATTTTAGCAACATTTTGAACTTTAAGCCATGTGAAATCACCAAAATAACTTATCTGCAATCTTTCTATGCACCCCCAATAGGAGCTGCCTGAATGCACCCCCAATAGGGGCTGCCTGAATGCACCCCCAATAGGGGCTGCCTGAATGCACCCCCAATAGGGGCTGCCTGAATGCACCCCCAATAGGGGCTGCCTGAATGCACCCCCAATAGGGGCTGCCTGAATGCACCCCCAATAGGGGCTGCCTGAATGCACCCCCAATAGGGGCTGCCTGAATGCACCCCCAATAGGGGCTGCCTGAATGCACCCCCAATAGGGGCTGCCTGAATGCACCCCCAATAGGGGCTGCCTGAATGCACCCCCAATAGGGGCTGCCTGAATGCACCCCCAATAGGGGCTGCCTGAATGCACCCCCAATAGGGGCTGCCTGAATGCACCCCCAATAGGGGCTGCCTGAATGCACCCCCAATATGGGGCTGCATGAATGCACCCCCAATATGGGGCTGCCTGAATGCACCCCCAATAGGGGCTGCCTGAATGCACCCCCAATAGGGGCTGCCTGAATGCAAACCCAATAGGGGCTGCCTGAATGCACCCCCAATAGGGGCTGCCTGAATGCACCCCCAATAGGGGCTGCCTGAATGCACCCCCAAGTGGGGCTGCCTGAATGCACCCCCAATAGGGGCTGCATGAATGCACCCCCAATAGGGGCTGCCTGAATGCACCCCCAATAGGGGCTGCCTGAATGCACCCCCAATAGGGGCTGCCTGAATGCACCCCCAATAGGGGCTGCCTGAATGCACCCCCAATAGGGGCTGCCTGAATGCACCGCCAATAGGGGCTGCATGAATGCACCCCCAATAGGGGCTGCATGAATGCACCCCCAATAGGGGCTGCCTGATTGCACCCCCAATAGGGGGCTGCCTGAATGCACCCCCAATAGGGGCTGCCTGAATGCACCCCCAATAGGGGCTGCCTGAATGCACCCCCAATAGGGGCTGCCTGAATGCATATTTGTGCCAAATTCCATGTCAATCGGTTCAAACACAAGGGAATGGCAAAGCAAAATGATCCGTTATAATTGGAAATAGGGGCTTAAATGGGGGCGGGGGGGGGGGTAAAAAAACCGGCCTGGATATATTTGGCAAAGGTATTTCAACTTGGA
This sequence comes from Myxine glutinosa, assembly GCF_964187855.1. Classification (NCBI taxonomy): domain Eukaryota; kingdom Metazoa; phylum Chordata; class Myxini; order Myxiniformes; family Myxinidae; genus Myxine; species Myxine glutinosa. The sequence goes on along the minus strand of NC_136264.1, from coordinate 137,403,127 downwards.
ATTTGAAGAGGATCGTCTCAGAAAAGAAGGGATGGTGCACAATGGATGGCCGCAACTTTAGGTCACTTCCACGCATGGGTTTACCAATACCGTACAGTAAAATATATACACATGAAACAGGTCAAAATACCTAATGCAGGTAAGGAAAAGTGTATGAGTGGATATGTGCCAGAGAGTTGATGGTAGGGGGTAAAAGAGGACCCCTTGCTCACCAGAGGAGACCAGTGGACTTCTGTTTCAAGATGGCGGGATCCGGTGCAGGGTAGTGCCTTGCTGTTGGCTACAGCAGATTGTGAACCCTGAAAAGTATTGGTTATTGAGGGATGGTGGAGGAATCCCACTTCCCTACCAGGGTGGTTGGGCGGGGTCTATATGACCCTGCGTTCGAATCCCGGTCTATCGTTGAATTAACACCAGGGGGTTGACTCAGCCTGTCACCTTTCCGAGGTCGGAAAATTGAGTACCAGCTCACTGGTAATTGGGGCATAACGACACGAACGCGCTTCCAGAAAAATGATGCAACCAGCAGCCACAGGCCGCATACGAAAAAACAACAACAACCGTAAACATCAAGACAAGCTTTGACGTCGCCGGTTTGGCCATTATAAGGCACAAAAAGCACAATAACAATAACTTTTGTACTTCACCTCATCGTGATTGGGCATTCCTTTGTCCTCCACTTGTACTCCAACATGGCCGTGGGGTCGTGTGTGTTCGCACAAATTAATGACGTCACACAAACAACCTCGGTGAACTGTAAAGCCGGATGTAGCGCAGGGTGGGCGTGGCATTGAGGTGGACGTTTAACTGGGTGTCCCTTCTGCCTGCGTTCATTGGTGTATGTTAAAATCGCACCGTGTTGTTTTCGAAGGGTAGGCGAGTTATCGCCGGCACTGTACCCAAATTCCAAATTGCTGATCTAACCTACAGGGGCACTGCATCATTAACACTGCTGCGCCCCTGCGAGAATTGGTGCTACTCCACTATCATGTGCTGTCTACGAAGAATGACGAAAACGCAGTAAAACAGATTTTTGTGCCACAAATCCAACGAATGGAATTCTTGATTTACTCAAAAAGTTTTTCAATCCCGTTGTTGTTGATAATAATTTCACCGCCATTTTTTCACCACTTTTCTACAATGCCACCCGTGTCCTCTCCAGACCCAACCCTTCCGTTTCCATACAACACGTCGTGTAGCTACATAGACATTTGGAAAATAAAAAATAATGTTTTTTATTATTATTATTATAATGGAGTATAATTCTTGTTCTATCCTAGAATGTTCTTTATTTCAAGAATCCCCCGGCGCCGCCATGTTGAATGAATATTTACTCCCGCCAGGGAGTAATGCATTCGATCGTGTCCGTGTGTGTGTGTGTGTGTGTCCGTGTGTTTGTGAACAAGATATCTGGAAAAGTTCTGAACGGATTTGGATGAAAGTTGGTGGGATGATTGCCCTTGGGATAAAGAAGAATTGATTAGTTTTTGGTGAAGCTCAGGATATTATTCCGGATCCGGGAATTTTTTGAAGGATTGTTTACCATTGGAAGATAGGGCTCATTTTTTTAACATTATCGTCTATATATTCTATATTTAACATTGTGATATGAAAATAGTTTTCATATTTGTTGTAAATGTAGTTTAAACTCGTGGTTATGCGTTAGAGCGGTGTATTTTCTTAGCAGCGTCGTCTTCGAGGTTCTTTTTTTTCTTCTAATAAGGACATATTCTGTCATTTTAAAACCGCGAAAGTGTGTATTCGGTCTCCCCGTTTCATAAAATGTATCGTTTGCTACGTATAATGCTTTAAAACTGCTTTTTTTTTTCATTCTTTTTTTTTACCTCAGAAGAGATCAACATTTACCTCAGCGAATGTCAATCGCGGTGTCAGTATTTGATGAACTTATAAAGACTTAGGTGAGTTATAAGTGTGACAAGCATGTGCACGGGATTCTTCCCAGAAGAATGAGTGGTCGCATTAGCTTGTACGACTTAAAATGAGCGAGTTTTGTTTTGACGTTTGGGCCAGTTTTACATGTTGTATCCCTAAGGAATGAAACGAACGTTTTTCCTGGATTACAATTTTATTTGAAGTCACACATGCCTCAAAATACACTCACTTATATAGAATTGAACGCTGAATCCGAAAATGTAAGTGAAATTGCCTTTTTGTTTTTTACATTATCTTCTATATATTCTAAATATATATCTGTGCAGTGTCTGTCTTGTGTTGTCTTGTCTTGTTTGAATTATTATAGGCATAGGTATATACATACATACATTATAAGGTGACTTAGTTAGAGATATAAAACAAAGTAACTCGAGCGGCACTCGGAGGAGCGCATACCTACGCCATGGTGAACAGTTTGTATCCCACTCATCGGCCGGATCTGGATTCGTACCTGTACCTAAATCTAATGGCCTTGTTCTTGTCACCTGCCCAACCCATTACCTCTGCCACCAAAGGTGGATGGAGGTTGTGTTTTCACCCCTGTCTGTCTGTCCGTTTGTTTGTTTGTGAACAAGATATCTCAAAAAGTTGTGGACGGATTTGGACTAAATTTGGCAGAGATGTAGCGTATGTGACAAGGACGAAATGATTAGATTTTGGTGAAGATCCGGATTCGGATTCGGCTACTAGAATTTTTAAAGTGTTTCTTCACCATTTGGAGATCGGGACAAAAATGATACGTAGCAGGATATCTCAAAAACTTATGGACGGATTTGAACGAAACTTTGTGGACCGGTTGGGTGTCTGACAAGAACGAATCGATTCGATTTTGGTGAAGATCTGATTATGGATTCGAATATGAGAATTATTTAATTTTTAAAGTGATTCTTCACCATTGGGAGATAATGCCAAAAACGATACATATCAGGATATCTCAAAACGTTGAGGATGGATTTGGACGAAACTTGGACAGGTTGTGTGTGTGACAATGAAGAGTAAATTAAATTTTGGTGAAGATCCGGATACGATAATTTTGTTATTTTAAACTGCTTTTCACCATTGGGAGATCGGGCCAAAAACAATATATAGCAGGAGATCTCAAAATGTTATGGACGGATTTGGACGAAACTTAGTGGAGAGGTTGTGTGTGTGTGTGACAAGGACGATTAGATTTTGGTGAAGATCCTGATCTGGATCCGACTAGTAGAATATTTTAAGTGATTCTTCACCATTGAGTGATGTGGCCAACCAGGCAGAGGATGCTCTCTAATGAGTGCCGTTCTAGTTCACCAAGTTTCGTCCAAATCCGTCCATAACCTTTTGAGATGTCTTGCTACATATCGTTTTTGGCCCGATCTTCCAATTGTTACATATTTATGTGAATGTATGGGAATTACCATTCAGGTCTTTGCTTATCCGTGTGGAGTATATTAAGTTGTTGTGGTTGGAGGGTCAGGAGCCCTTCGGAGGGAGTGGCCGGAAACGGAAGTGGCCGGAAACGGAAGTGACCGAGGAGGGAAGAAGAAAAGACACGAGGGAACAGGACGAGTCTTCTTCTTGATCTTCCTCGCCCCGCGACGACAAAAGGTGGAATCGACCTCGCGCTGCGTGGAAAACAGAGGCGTTCCGAAACCCGTTTGGCGAGAGGAGTTACCTGGACACGTAACTACCTTTTGACACGTCAAGTCCCCGTGAGTTTGTGCACGGAACCAAGCGGTCGCACGTTGGGCCACGCGCGCGTTGCAAACCGCGCTTGGTTTTGCCCCGTCTACAAGGACGCGTACGGGTCGCACGTTGAGCCTCGCACGCGTTGCAAACCACGCTTGGTTTGCCCCGTCTACAAGGACGCGTACGGGTCGCACGTCGAGCCTCGCACGCGTTGCAACCCGCGCTTGGTTTTGCCCCGTCTACAAGGACGCGTATGGGTCGCACTTTGGGGCCTCGCGCGCGTTGGAAGCCGCGCTGGATTTTGCCCCGTTGCTTGGCAAGGAGGGGCGCTGCAGCAGCTGTCCCCGGTACGAGACGGCACGTTTGGAGCACGTCCGCCCGGGGTTCGTTCAACCGCCCGTGTGCGGAGACGAGAGACATTGTGAGAGACATTGACCACGGAGGGAGTCGGGAGTGGGGCTCACGTGAGGAATATATAAGATGGCCATCTTAGAGTTAGTGTAGATGAGTTTGCATCTTTGTAATATTGATTGTGCATTGTTGATGGTTGTTGATTGCTCAGGGAATATATTATTGATTATTCCGGATCCTTGGTGTGGGGTTTCTTCTTGACCGGAATTCATATGGGTTGCGTTACGAAAGCTCATATATATCATCCTACTTGCTGGCGAAGGTCCTCTCACGGTCCGGGGGTCACCGAGACCAGGTAGTCACCGAGGGGACCATGTAACAGAATTGGGGGCTCGTCCGGGATTTAAAATTGTATAAAATAATAAAATAATAATTTTTAGTAATTAAAATTTATTAATTAATTATTAATTGGTAAATTTTTTTGTTTTGAGAAATTGCGGTAAAATCTTGGGTGAAGGTTAACAGGTGTTAACGATAGGCACCATGGCGTTTGTGGCACAGAACTTTGGGGTAACACCGAGTGAGGCACAGTTCCGAGCGTTGCTAAAGTCGGACCTCTTGAAATTGGCCAAACATTTTAACTTGGAGGTCCGAACTAATTTGAGGAAGGCAGAGTTGCAGGCCACGGTGATACAATCTATGGTGGGATTAGGAACATGGGACGAGTTAGCCTGGGAGTGGCTACCCGAAGAACCAGAAGACGTTGAGCTCCGGAAACTGGAGTTGCAGTTACGGAGCCAGGAACGGATTAAAGAAGAAGAAAGGAAAGCAGAAGAGAGGAGGGAAGAGAAACAAGCGGAGGAAAGGAGAGTGGAACGAGAACTCCAGGAAAGGTTAAAAGAAGAAGAAAGGAAAGCAGAAGCAGAGGAAAGGAGAGTGGAACGAGAACTCCAGGAAAGGTTAGAAGGGAGAAAAGCAGAGGAGAGGAGAGCTGCAAGGGACCTCGAAGCAGAGGAGAGAAAAGCGGAAAGGGAATTAAAGGAACGTGACATGGAGCTTCAGCAAGAAATCAAATTCAAGGAGCTGGAGTTAATGAGAGAACGGGGAGAGGCACCACCCTTGCTGACGGGGTCGACACCTAACTAGAAAACCTGGGATGTGGGCAGACATGTGAGGCTGGTTCCACCGTTCAGTGAAAAAGAAGTCGCGAAATTTTTTCCACACTTTGAGAAAGTGGCTCGACAATTAAACTGGCCGGAGGAGGCATGGACCATACTCGTGCAAAGTGTGCTGGTGGGGAAAGCTCAGGAAATTTATTCGGCGCTACCAATGGACCAATGTGCAGATTATGAGGTACTGAAGAAGCACATCCTCAAGGCCTATGAGTTGGTTCCGGAAGCTTACAGGCAAAAATTCAGGAATGCCAGGAAGGGGGAGAGTGAGACCCATGTGGAGTTTGCCAGAGTGAAAGAAAACATGTTTGATCGGTGGTGTGAGTCAAAAGGAGTCGGGAAAGACTTCGAGGCATTGCGGGACTTGATCCTGGTGGAGGAATTCCAGCAGTGTGTCCACGAGGACATCAAAGTGTACCTGCAGGAAAAGAAGGTACCAAAGTTGTGGGACGCAGCCACCATGGCAGATGATTATGCCTTAACCCACCGAATAGGGGTCCACGAACCTAACTCCTCGCCTAGATCTCCGCAGGGGAGGTGGGGAACAGCAGGTGCGGAGAACGACCATACATGGCGGCGGCCTCGAGATGATTATGGGGACAACTATGATACCCCACCGGTTCGAAATCAGAGGGATGCGGGCCCAAGACAAACTTATAGTTCGGGGGGCCCGAGGCAGACCCCGAGTTTTTCCTCCGGACCTACTTGCGCGTTTTGCAAGAAACCTGGACACTTGATGTCCAGTTGTTACCTCATGAAAAGGGACAACCCAGAGCGGAGTCCGACTATTACAACTCCGAATGCGATGGCTAGCGTAAGAAATCGCCATCAAAAGGGTTACCAACCATTTATTTCAGAGGGGTTTGTGTCACTGGATGGAGCCTCGACTAACCGGAGACCGGTTAGGATATTGAGGGACACAGGGGCCCATCAATCTTTAATGCTTGAAGGCATTTTGCCATGGTCCGAGGAGACGGCAACGGGGGATAGTGTTCGTTTACAGGGGATCGGGGGTGGTGTTAGTGCTCCCCTTCAGGTCATCCAGTTGGAGTCCGATTTGGTGTCAGGACCGGTCACCGTCGGTTTACAAGCCACGCTTCCTGTAGAGGGTGTATCTGTGGTTATCGGGAATGATTTGGCCGGGGGTCAAGTTTATGGTAACCTGAGGGTTGGTAAAGAGCCCAGCAGGGAGAATAACACCACACCAGCTCGGGATGGCGACAAAAGTGCCAAGTTGTTTGTAGGGGGACTGAACTTCAAAACAGAGGAAGAAATTCTGACCTCTGTCTTCAACAGATATGGGCCGCTGGTGGAAGTGCGGGTGGTAAGAGACTGGGAAACGCAACAGTCAAGAGGGTTCGGCTTTGTCACGTTTGCCAGCACAAAAGACGCCAGAGAGGCAGAGAAGAATTGGAATGGCAAGGATTTGGAGGGTCGGACCATAACAGTAGGGAAGGCATTTCGTAGGCGTCGAGAGGTCTACAGGAGAGGACAACTGGGCGGTAGTTTTGGTGGGGGCCGCAATCAAAATTATTATGGAGGCTCCCTGAGTTACGGCCGCTCCCGAAGGAAGGATTGGCAAAGTAGGGGCCGAGAAGGAGACCGCTATTCATGGGACTACAGGGACCAGTGGTCCCACCCTAATTATTAGGGAAGTTCTGAGAAGTTGAAGCACTGAAGGCGGCGGAGCCGCCGAGCCAAGATTCCTACACGAATTAACCGTGAACGCCGTTCCTAAAGGCGTCCATGTAGTGAACTTTCATGCACGGACTAACCGTGAACTCCACGTTCCTCAAGGCGCCCCTGTAGAGAACTTTCCTGCACAGACTAACCGTGAACTCCGCGTTCCTAAAGGCATCCATGTAGGGAATACTCGGCTTGGCCTCCCGGAGAAAGTGTTATCGAGTTGCTTAACTTTGGATCTTTGATCAACCCCTTAACCTTCATTCCCAAGAAACTCACGGTCAAAGTCAGAGGGTCATGAGATGGAGTTTGATTTGGCAGGGACAATGTCGTTGTTGGTACTTAGTCCAGAGGGAGTAATCTGGAGGGGTTGAGTTATCTGGTTTGTTTCTCCAAATTGGCCGGCGAAGAAAGTTTTCGCTGGGTTCAAACTTTCTTTCTTGAAGGGGGGGAGTGTTACATATTTATGTGAATGTATGGGAATTACCATTCAGGTCTTTGCTTATCCGTGTGGAGTATATTAAGTTGTTGTGGTTGGAGGGTCAGGAGCCCTTCGGAGGGAGTGGCCGGAAACGGAAGTGGCCGGAAACGGAAGTGACCGAGGAGGGAAGAAGAAAAGACACGAGGGAACAGGACGAGTCTTCTTCTTGATCTTCCTCGGCCCGCGACGACAAAAGGTGGAATCGACCTCGCGCTGCGTGGAAAACAGAGGCGTTCCGAAACCCGTTTGGCGAGAGGAGTTACCTGGACGCGTAACTACCTTTTGACACGTCAAGTCCCCGTGAGTTCGTGCACGGAACCAAGCGGTCACACGTTGGGCCACGCGCGCGTTGCAAACCGCGCTTGGTTTTGCCCCGTCTACAAGGACGCGTACGGGTCGCACGTTGAGCCTCGCACGCGTTGCAAACCGCGCTTGGTTTGCCCCGTCTACAAGGACGCGTACGGGTCGCACGTCGAGCCTCGCACGCGTTGCAACCCGCGCTTGGTTTTGCCCCGTCTACAAGGACGCGTACAGGTCGCACTTTGGGGCCTCGCGCGCGTTGGAAGCCGCGCTGGATTTTGCCCCGTTGCTTGGCAAGGAGGGGCGCTGCAGCAGCTGTCCCCGGTACGAGACGGCACGTTTGGAGCACGTCCGCCCGGGGTTCGTTCAACCGCCCATGTGCGGAGACGAGAGACATTGTGAGAGACATTGACCACGGAGGGAGTCGGGAGTGGGGCTCACGTGAGGAATATATAAGATGGCCATCTTAGAGTTAGTGTAGATGAGTTTGCATCTTTGTAATATTGATTGTGCATTGTTGATGGTTGTTGATTGCTCAGGGAATATATTATTGATTATTCCGGATCCTTGGTGTGGGGTTTCTTCTTGACCGGAATTCATATGGGTTGCGTTACGAAAGCTCATATATATCATCCTACTTGCTGGCGAAGGTCCTCTCACGGTCCGGGGGTCACCGAGACCAGGTAGTCACCGAGGGGACCACGTAACACAATGGTGAAAAACAGTTTAAAATAACAAAATTATCATATCCAGATCTTCACCAAAATTCCATTTACTCTTCCTTGTCACACACACAACCTGTCCACCAAGTTTAGTCTGAATTCATCGTTAACTTTTTGAGATATCCTGCTCACAGACAAACAGAGACAAACAAACTAGCATGAAAAAACTTGAGCCCCGTCCACCTTCAGTGCGCAGGTAACCATGATAAAACAATGCTGGAGGATGATGGGTCGACGCCCCTCCGCCTTCGGGTATCAATCGACGCCCATGATCGTTCGATAGCCGTTATCAGGTGCTTCCAATGTGCGAAGTGTTTTGAAAGTAAACGAGGAATGGTCTTGTCATTTGTCCCGCATGTTGAAGATTATTGAACAATGAAGCAATGAAATTGAATATTTCATGTTCATTTCGTTGGAAACTAAATGTGTCTCAGAAAGAGTCCGTTTAATCATTAAAATACAGCAGGTACTTAGAAAACTCCGTTAAGCCATCACCTGGAGGGTATGCACATCGTTTATTAATAAATTCATCCCTCTTTAATTGGTTCATTCCTCCTACACTCCTGAGTGCTGCAATTAAGGCATAAATGAGGTGAGAACGTCATCGGTTTTCAACGACTCCGTTTTCCTCCTCAATGGATAAGACTTGGATTTGAATGTAGAACATGTGGGTTTGCTGTTCGGAGCGCTGTTCAGTAGTTTGCTCCTTTCGTAGCCCACCTCGGTGTCATATCAAATACAAAGTCGAGGCTCATGGAAGAGGTAGCAATACACACATATATATGACATAACACATTATATATATATATATATATATATATATATATATATATATATATATATATATATATATCTATGATACTAGCTGAAAGCACCCGGCGTTGCCCGGGTTATTTTTGAATGAATTTACGACTATAATTCAGCTTTTACTCGCAGCCGTAGAAGATTGATTACTATAATGCAGCTCAGCTTTTAATTGCGAAATGGCCCCAGCCAGGCCGATGCGGCCTCGACTGGCCTCACCACCTAGCCTATAACCTTCCTGGGGCCCGTCCCGCCATTTTTGGTTCTTTTTGAATGAATTTACTACTATAATTCAGCTTTTACCCTCGGCCGTAGAAGATTGACTACTATAATTCAGCACAGCTTTTAATTGCGAAATGGCCCCAGCCCGGCCGATGCGGCCTCGACCGGCCTCACCACCTAGCCTATATCCTTCCCGGGGCCCGTCCCAACATTTTTGGTTCTTTTTGAATGAATTTACTACTAGAAATCAGCTCTTACTCACGGCCGTAGAAGATTGACTACTATAATTCAGCTCAGCTTTTAATTGTGAAATGGGCCCAGCCCGGCAGAGGCGGCCTCGACCGGCCTCGCCACCAAGCCTATAACCTTCTCAGGGCCCGTCCCGACATTTTTAGTTCTTTTTGCATGAATTTACTACGATAATTCAGCTTTTACTCATGGCCGTAGACGATTGACTACTATAATTCAGCTCAGCTTTTAATTGTGAAATGGGCCCAGCCCGGCCGAGGTGGGCTTCGACCAGCCTCGCCACCTCGCCTATAACCTTGCCGGGGCCTGCCCCAACATTTTTGGTTCTTTTTGAATGAATTTTCTACCATAATTCAGCTTTTACTCGTGACCGTAGAAGATTGACTATAATTCAGCTCAGCTTTTAATTGCGAAATGGGCCTGGCCCGGCCGAAGCGGCCTCGGCCGGCCTTGCCACCAAGCCTATAACCTTCCCGGGGCCCGTCCCGACATTTGTGGTTATTTTTGAATGAATTTACTACTGTAATTAAGCTTTTACTCGTGGCCGTAGAAGATTCACTATAATTCAGCTCAGCTTTTAATTGCGAAATGGGCCTGGCCCGGCCGAAGCGGCCTCGACCGGCCTCGCCACCTAGCCTATAACCTTCCCGGGGCCCGTCTCGACATTTTTTGTATTAGAGGTTTCCTCCTATCTTTCACCGTTCAGGAAATTAACTTGCGCAGTCAAACAAACAAAAACTTTCTTTTATAATATGGAGAGAAGAGAGATACAGACTTGGCATTTAATATGGAATATTTTTTTTGTGGGGGTGAACTTACTTTTCAAGATGACTTAGAACCAAAAGTTCATTGGAATTATGTTGAAATTATTCTAGATTTTGTTAATGTGACCTTTAAAAGAAACAAAAACCACATTTGACATTTCGAAGCAAATAAATTGATCCTTGAAAGTGATGTAAACTGATATCGAACTCAATTCACAGACAGTACTGTGTTAAACATCTGTGCGTTTTCCAGAAGTATCTCTTTATTTTGCACATTAGCCAAAAAAATTTTGAACAAAAACAAAAAGTTAAATTACGACTGGGATTACAGACAGTAAAATTACATTTCAGTACTTCGTGTAACCCCCACGAGCATTCAGGAGAGCACGTACACGTCGAGGCATGCTGTTCACGAGATTTGCCAAGGTTTGGACAGGAATCGCTTGCCATGCAGTTACAATAGCCTGCTGCAATTCACGCACAGAGGTCGGCTGCTGGTCCAAGTGGTCGATTTGACGCGTTAATTCTGCCCACAAGTTCTCTATCGGATTCATATCCGGGGACATGGCAGGCCACTCCATATGCTCTAAACCACGGTCAGCAAGAAAGTGTTGGATCACGCGAGCACGATGAGGCCGTGCATTGTCATCTTGAAAGACAAAGTTTCCTCGAAAGGCTGCACGAGCAAATGGAAGCAATGTTTCTTCCAGAATGGTCCTGTGCTTGAACTGGTTCAGGTTTCCATTCAGAACAACCAGGTCAGTTTTGCCCCCTGCATGAAAAGCAGCCCAAACGGTCACCCCACCACCTCCAGCTTGGACTCTTGGCACTATACAATCTTCGTTGTAGGCTTCATGCACTTGCCTGCGCACTCGGACGCAGCCATCTTGACGATAGACCAGAAATCTAGACTCGTCACTGAAGATCACGTGATTCCAGTGTCCTGGCTGCCATTGACGGTGCTCTCTGGCCCACTGCAATCGGCGCTGGCGGTGTTGTCTGGTCAGACGTGGCTTTCTCAGGGGATGCCTGGCACGATAGCCTGCTTGAACCAGTCGTTGGTCGACTAGCCTTCTGGATACAGGCACATTTATCAGTTGCTGCCACTCAGCCCTAAGCCGATTAGCTGACTTGGTACGGCCATTGCGGACTAACCGGTGCAGCTGGCAATCATCTCTCCTTGTGGTTCTGCGGGGACGTCCTGGCCTCGGTATTGGAGTAGGGACACCCCTCTGAGCATTTCGTTTCAGGATCTTTGAGACCTGCCCTTGAGTGATGCCATATTGCCGAGCAATAGAACGCTGTTTCATGCCGGAATTTCGTAAAGCCACCACTCCATGACAAACAGCATTGTCGAGTTGACGGACCATCTCCAGGGGAAGCGGCAATAACTTTTGTAGACGTGCAGCAGTTGTTTTCCACTAGTACAGAACGCAACAACCCTTATATACCCGATTGTGAAGCCAATCGTCAAATGTACCTGTCCGTACATTTTGTCACGCCACCTGTGATATAATCCTGTTGTTGACTTCTTGCTGCGACAATCAGTGACATGGTTCTTTTGACAAAGAAATCACCGAAGCGTAAAAGAAACTCACCAGATTGATATACCGAGTTCAGAAATTAAACCCAAGTCAAGAAAAAAAAATATTCCATATTAAATGCCAAGTCTTTATATGTAATATATTGTTACGGACGCGGTTAAAGATGTTATATTTGCCGAGCGGAGGCTCCGCGACCGAACAGTTATTCCCCGACTCTAAAACCCGATTGACCCCAAACTTTGGCCGGATCGCGCCACCGCTATTCAATCGGGAAAACTCTAAAGCGACCGAATGCAAAGAGGAAAAGGAATAAGACGAGAAAAGGGTTGAAATACTACTAAATTTATTTACTATTTACAGGCTCAAAATAACCAAGGAAGAAGGAAAGATAAGAAAATAATTTACAGAAGATATTAGAGACACAGTGCAATGCTAGCTTATCTACAGTCTTAATTAACCCAGGGACAGAACAAACAAGGACAGACTCACGCAGGGAATGATGATAGGACTGGCAGGAGGTGAATGGCTGGAGGGAGAGGAAGGTCCACGGGTACTGCAGCACGATCGGCGCGTTTAGCAGCCGTCGTTCTTTCGCGGCCCTGCTCAAGAACTGCTGTCAAGGCCCCAAGCTGCTGTGGCTGCTGATGTGGCTCGAGCTGCTGTAAATGCAGTTTCGGTGGCTCGAGCTGCAGCTCAACTCTGGACTTCTCTCGGACTCAACTCAAAGCGCCTCTCTTGGACTCAACTCAAAGCGCATCTCTTGGACCCAACTCAAAGCGCATCTCTTGGACCCAACTGCTTGGACTCCCTCTCGTCTGCACTTGGGAACGCCCCGCCGGCGGGTTATATAGGCCCCGCCCCCCAACCTTTTCGAACCTCCCCCAAACGTTCTCTCTCCGCCCTCTCAAGCCAAACCCCTGGCTCATGGTTGGTCGAGTGGGGCTGGCTCACTCCTCCCCTCTATGACGAGGTGGAGACACGCCTTTCTTCTCCGACCCTGCCTCGTGGTCAATGGCGGCAATTGGAGGGGAGGTAATTGCCAATCGACGAAAGGGGGAATGGAGGTTTTGGGAATGGTGGTGTAGGGAATCTATCTCTTTCACTTGGAGCAATGGAGTATTTAAGTTAATGGGAGACACAGCCTTACTCTAAGACACATAATAAGATATAAGCTACTGAACAGGGGTATTCTATGATTGGCTGACATGTATGCTTTTGGACTAATTATGGGACGCCCTTTGACCTTTACACAACTCCGGAGGCAGGAGGCGCAGAATAAACAATAATAATAATACACACAATCAAAAAAATACAGTCCTCATATCCGCAACAATATATACACTAGCAGAAGTACCCGGCATTGCCGGGCGGGCGAGGGGAGGGGAGGGGGAGGGGAACGGGGGGGGGGGGAGCGAGCCCCTTGGCAAAGCGAGTGGTTTTTTTTTTTCATAGCGTCATAGCGTCATAGCGTTTCATAGCGTCATAGCGATTTTTTTTTCATAGCGTCATAGCGTCATAGCGTTCATAGCGTTCATAGCGTCATAGCGTCATAGCGTCATAGCGTTTTTTTTTTTCATAGCGTCATAGTGTCATAGCGTTTCATAGCGTCATAGCGATTTTTTTTTTCATAACGTCATATCGTTCACAGCGTCATAGCGTTCATAGCGTCATAGCGTCATCACATGATCGCTCTGAGCGAATCAGCGCCCACCTGCTCTGATTCCGTTGATTCCGTGCGCTGAAATGCGCTGAGGTAAATATGAATAAAAAATATGGATCGTCAAATATTTTGAGTTCAGCCATGTTCGTCCCACGCTCAATGGCCATGTCTATGTCAAATATCAAGCACGTAAGCCTCTCCGTTTAGGAGTCTATCGGTAACATTACACACACACACACACACACACACACACACACACACACACACACACACACAAACTGTGTTTTATTTAGATATAGATATATATATATATATATATATATATATATATATATATATATATATATATATATATATATATAATTAATTATATATATAATTAATTATATATATACTAGCAGAAGTACCCGGCATTGCCGGGCGGGGGAGGGGAGGGGGAGGGGGAAGGGGAGGGGAGGGGAACGGGTGGAGAGCGAGCCCCTTGGTAAAGCAAGCGATTTTTTTTTTCATAGCGTCATAGCGTCATAGCGTTCATAGCGTTTCATAGCGTCATCGCGTTTCATAGCGTCATAGCGTCATAACGTTCATAGCGTCATAGCGTTTCATAGCGTCATAGCGATTTTTTTTTTTCATAGCGTCATAGCGTCATAGCGTTCATAGCGTCATAGCGTTCATATCGTTCATAGCGTCATAGCGTTCATAGCGTTTCATAGCGTCATAGCGATTTTTTTTTTCATAGCGTCATAGCGTCATAGCGTTCATAGCGTCATAGCGTTCATAGCGTTTCATAGCGTCATAGCGTCATAGCGTTCATAGCGTTTCATAATTACCCTTGATTGTTTTTTTTCATAGCGTCATAGTGTTTCATAGCGTCATAGCGATTTTTTTTTTCATAGCGTCATAGCGTTCCATAGCGTCATAGCGTCATAGCGATATTTTTTTAAAGCGTCATAGCGTTCATAGCGTCATCACGTGATCGCTCTGAGCGAATCAGCGCCCACCTGCTCTGATTCCGTTGATTCCGTGCGCTGAAATGCGCTGAGGTAAATATGAATAAAAAATATGGATCGTCAAATATTTTGAGTTCGGCCATGTTCGTCCCAGGCTCAATGGCCATGTCTATGCCAAATATCAAGCACGTAAGCCTCTCCGTTTAGGAGTCTATCGGTAACATTACACACACACACACACACACACACACACACACACAAACTGTGTTTTATATATATATATATATATATATATATATATATATATATATATATATATATATATATATATATATATATATATATATATATATATATATATATATATATATATAATTTAATTATATATTTTCATGACATTTTATATTTATTTATTTTGCGATGGTAGAGGACGCATAATGGATTTAGGACGTACCAAAACAAAATGAAAAACAGAAATTGAGGGGTATGGAGGGGGAAACAACAACATGGGGTTGAAGGACTAAAGAGAGGGAGACGGAGAAATAATGGATGAGGAGTAGGGAAGAACACACAGGAGCAAACTCCCAAAAAGGAAAAACGGAAATCTTGGGAAGAGGTGGTCTGGTGGGGGGAGGGAGGTTACACGAGGATAGAGAAGATCATGGTTTTGGATGAGGGATGATCTGAGATGGTGAGGAACAGTTGTCTTGAAGACCTGGAAGGAATAATGAGGTTGAAGAGAATGTGGAAGTTGGTTCTCCAGGAGCAGGAGAAAATATGAACGAATGAGTGGAGGTGAGCAGTGATCCTGGATTTAGGTAGTTTCACCTGAAGGGGGTTGATGGTGGATCATGTGAGCCCTGCGGAAAGTATGGAGATGGCAGGGGGTGCAAGACCAAAAAGAAGGCAGAAGAAGACAGAGAGACCAACGACCTGTCTGTGAAGGGAAAGTCATAGACACCATAGACCCGGCTTCATCACGTGGGAGACACCATTTTCTTTTTAGGAAAGGTGGAGGGGGTTATAGGGCGAGGAATAAACAAAGCCAAATGTATACAGCATCCCATACAAGTTCTGCCAAATATCCCAATAATTCCTTCATCTCCAGGGCTTCTAGATACCTATCCGATTCTAATTTAAACCTGTGTAGTGTTTCTTCTGCCACCACCTTTTCAAGGAGACCATTCCATGCATTAACGACTCTGAGTGAAAGACCCCTTCCTTGCCTTAATACAGTCCAGACTCCTCTTCTTTATTCAATGATCAGATGGACGATTATTTGGTTGTCCCTGGCCCTGCCCTGTCCCATTCTGTCCCATTCCGCTGAAAATGTCTTCCACGTTCATTCTATCGATACTCTTCATCATCTTAATTAAACATCTCAATCAGATACCCTCATAATCACCTCCTTCCTATGAAATGTACCAATCCCTGTCTCCAATAAGCGACTCCTCGATCCTCATGTTTAAGGTGATTGGCTGTGTCCACATCCGCCCATTGGGGATATCACCACCTGCGCAGGTGTGTCCCTGGATCTGTATTCCCTGCGGGAGGGTACGTTGGAGTCGGTGTTCCCAGAGGATTGCCGCCAGAACGCTCGAGGCCATAACCCGGGTGTTAGCACCTTTGGGAGGCTGTCTCATGATCTGGTGCATAATGTCGGGTTTCCTTGTTTTCCAGTTCACCACTGGAGCCACACCGAGCCCGGCATTCCAGGAGGCCCTACCGAGGCACTGCCGGTGCCATCTGGAACACTCCATGTTTATCTGCAAAGTTTCCCTGCGGCCCCTCACCCGCTCTTCATATTACTGTGGGCCAATCATGTGCGGAATCCCCAAAATTCCCCATCCTGATATTTTCTCATCTTTCTTTGCTTTTCCACCCAGGGGATCCCTGTTGGATTTTTGCGCTCGACCCTTGCGCTGCGATGCTAATAAAAATAAATCTCAGTCTAGCTCCAGATTCAATGGAGTAACCGTGCGCTGAACCCCCTCTATCGCAGCCAGCGATGTCCATCCTCAGGTGTAGTGACCGAAACGGAACATTATTACCTCCGACACCAAAGGTGGATGGAGGTTATGTTTTCACCCCTGTCTGTCCGTTTGTGAACAAAATATCTCAAAGAGTTGTGGACGGATTCGGACGAAATTTGGTAGAGATGTAGCATATGTCACAAAAACGAAATGATTCGATTTTGGTGAAGATCCGCATTTGGATTCGACTGGGAGAATTTATTTAATGATTCTTCACCATTGAGAGATCGGGCCAAAAACGATGTATAGCAGGATATCTCAAAAAGTTGTGGATGGATTTGGACGAAACTTGTTGGACAGGTTGTGTGTGTGACAAGGAATAATCGATTCAATTTTGGTGAAGATCTGAATATGGATTCGAATATGAGAGTTATTTAATTTTTTTAAGTGATTCTTCACCATTGGGAGATAGGGCCAAAAACCATACATACCAGGATATCTAAAAAAAAGTTGTGGATGGATTTGGACGAAACTTGTTGGACAGGTTGTGTGTGTGACAAGGAATAATCGATTCAATTTTGGTGAAGATCTGAATATGGATTCGAATATGAGAGTTATTTAATTTTTTTAAGTGATTCTTCACCATTGGGAGATAGGGCCAAAAACCATACATACCAGGATATCTAAAAAAAAGTTGTGGATGGATTTGGACGAAACTTGTTGGACAGGTTGTGTGTGTGACAAGGAATAATCGATTCAATTTTGGTGAAGATCTGAATATGGATTCGAATATGAGAGTTATTTAATTTTTTTAAGTGATTCTTCACCATTGGGAGATAAGGCCAAAAACCATACATACCAGGATATCTAAAAAAAAGTTGTGGATGGATTTGGACGAAACTTGTTGGACAGGTTGTGTGTGTGACAAGGAATAATCGATTCAATATTGGTAAAGATCTGAATATGGATTCGGATGAGAATTATTTAATTTTTTAAGCGATTCTTCACCATTGGGAGATCGGGCCAAAAACTATACGTAGCAGGATATCTCAAATAGTTATGGATGGACTTGGACGAAACTTGTTGGACAGGTTGTGTGTGTGACAAGGAAGAATCGATTCAATTTTGGTGAAGATCTGAATATGGATTCGGATATGAGAATTATTTAATTTTTAAAGTGATTCTTCACCATTGAGTGACATGGCCAACCAGGTGGAGGTACGTACGCTCTCTACTGAGTGCCATTCTAGTTCCATATGAGGCCTCACGAAATACCTGCAGAGTGTTAAACTACCTCCCTTGATTTATTATTGACCTCCCTATGGAATTCAACCCAGAAACCCCATTTGGTCCACCTATGGCTACCTAACAATGGCTAGAGGTCGGACCCCAATAAGCGAGTTTGAACTCCTGCTGGAACACCTTCGGACACCTGGAAAGGAGTCTTTGGGGAAGGGAAATGTTCCTAAAGAGTGAAAAGACTTTGTGAAAATGACTCATTATTTACAATCTTAGGATATTGATTGTGACTTTATGTGACTGTGCGTGACGCGGGAGGATTCAAAATAACAACTTTGTCATTACTTTAATCTCACGTGCTACATCGTACTACTTACTACCTGATTACAGGGATTCACCTTGATGTCGTCATCACCACGATGAATCGTGCTTGGAGTCACGTGACGAGCCTGATGACCTGTTTAAAATTTAAATCCACATCGTTTATGAACGGCCTCGGGCTCTTGGTGCTCCCTTTTGACGTTTCACAAATGCTGATGACGTAATAAACAGGCTACAACGTCACATTATGAAGACTCCAGACGGATGTTAAACCAAGGTAACGGTAACCTCGGCCATTAAAAAAAAAAAGTAAACTACTTGCAAAGTCTCGTTGCTTAAGAACGACGGATATAACTCGAGATCTGAAGGACCCTGGTTCGAGTTCAGTCCGTCATGCATTATCTCGCTTCGCTGAGCCACCATTGTCCACCAGCCGCCCAGCACGATGTAGGGCGTGTCTAAGAAGGGGCGTGTCTCAGACGGGGCGTGTCTATAAAAGGGCGGAGATTGCTTGAGCTATCATCGATACTTGAGGCTGGATGCTCATTCCGTGGTGGTGGATCAGAGCTCTCTGCAAGTTGGACCATGGAGATGTTTACGAGGAGGCGCAGCCTGTTCGACCCAACCTCACCTTGGAAAGGTAAATGCACCACGAGCCTGGTGCTTTATGAGATACATATTGCGCTTGTACTTTACTTTATATAAAAAGCTAGAGATCAATTGCGAACTGGTGTTTAAATATTTTAAGCGTTTTATAGCTTGTGCAGCTTCGCAGGTATGCTTTACTCGTGCGACCTTTGCATCAAGCAGGTGACTGTCCGTATTTTGCAGCGCAGTACGAAATACGCACTAAATGAGGCTTGTGCACCTTTTGTTATCCCATGAGTCGAAGTGTCATGTCCGAATATATATGGTGCACTACAAGTTGCTCTATTCATCAATTGGCGTGAGATAAAGTTTGCAATAAAGTTAAATTATATCTTCATTTCGCGGTGATGATCCTCGAGGTTTTCGGAGTTCGGACCTATCTTGGCCCCGCCTACACTTCCATGCTCCGCCCCTCGCCCCGCCCCTCCAGGGTACCTGGTGCTGGTTTGTTATTTTAAAGTTCTGGTGCGGGATTTATCCTGACTTAGTTCATGTAAATTACACATGTGGGGATTCAAGCTTTGTTCTGATCGCTTTATTGAACACTCATTATTTCGTGTGTTGCACGTGGCTGTTGTTTTGCTTCATTGCTGGGAACATGGCTAGGTGTGCTGCTGATGCAGTGCTGCTGCATAATATCACTGTCAGCGCAGAGGGTTGGAATTTGTTCATGGTGCAGGCGATAGCTTGCCTACTCTTCGAGAAGGACACCGTGGGGTCTTTAAGATCCACCAACTAAAACCAACAGACATGACACCTGGCTTAACATCCATCCGAGGGACGGCACACACATTGATGAATCTACCTGTAAAACACTGGGATAAACGTTTGTAGCTGGGTCTGGATTCGAACCCAGGCTCGGCAGCTCAAATGCAGGTGTGCATTCCTCGAGGCAAACCTGGACTTTCATTAAGCACTTTAAGAGTTTGTTCTTGAGTTTGTAATTGATTGAGAATTGATGCATTTGATTGCTTTTAGTCGTTTGGTGGTTAATTGGGTGAGATGTGTCGCATCATGGTGGTGAATGGTGGTGATTGGTGGTGATTGTTAGTGATTGGTAGTGATTGGTAGTGATTGTTGTTGATTAGTAGTGATTGGTGGTGATTGTTAGTGATTGGTGGTGATTGGTGGTGATGGTGAATGTTGGTAATTGGTGGTAATCGTTGGTGATTGGTGGCGATTGTTGGTGATTGTTGGTGATTGTTGGTGATTCGTGGTGATTAGTGGTGATGGTGAAAGTTGGTGATTGGTAATTGGTGTTAATCGTTTGTGATTGTTAGTGATTGGTAGTGATTGTTGTTGATTAGTAGTGATTGGTGGTGATTGGTGGTGATTGTTAGGGATTGGTGGTGATGGTGAATGTTGGTAATCGTTGGTGATTGGTGGTAATTGGTGGTGATTGGTGGCGATTGTTGGTGATTGTTGGTGATTCGTGGTGATTAGTGGTGATGGTGAAAGTTGGTGATTGGTAATTGGTGTTAATCGTTTGTGATTGTTCGTGATTGGTAGTGATTGGTGGTGATTGTTAGGGATTGGTGGTGATGGTGAATGTTGGTAATCGTTGGTGATTGGTGGTGATTGTGAATGTTGGGGATTGTTGGTGATTGTTGGTGATTGTTGGTGATTGTTGGTGATTGTTGGTGATTGTTAGTGATTGGTGGTGATGGTGAAAGTTGGTGGTAATCGTTTGTGATTGCTGGTGATTGTTGGTGATTTTTGGTGATTGGTCGTGATAGGTGGTGCTTGTTAAGGATTGTTAGTGATGAGTGGTGATGGTGAATGTTGGTAATTGGTGGTAATCGTTGGTGATTGGTGACGATTGTTGGTGATTGTTGGTGATTGTTGGCGATTGTTGGTGATTGTTAGTGATTGGTGGTGATGGTGAAAGTTGGTGATTGGTAATTGGTGTTAATCGTTTGTGATTGTTGGTGATTGGTAGTGATTGGTGGTGATTGTTAGGGATTGGTGGTGATGGTAAATGTTGGTAATTGGTGGTAATTGGTGGTGATTGGTGGTGATTGGTGGTGATGGTGAAAGTTGGTGATTGGTAATTGGTGGTAATCGTTTGTGATTGGTGGTGATTGTTCGTGATTGGTAGTGATTGGTGGTGATTGTTAGGGATTGTTAGTGATTGGTGGTAATTGGTGGTAATTGGTGGTAATTGGTGGTAATCGTTGGTGATTGGTGGCGATTGTTGGTGATTGTTGGTGATTGTTAGTGATTGGTGGTGATGGTGAAAGTTGGTGATTGGTGGAAATTGGTGGTAATCGTTTGTGATTGCTGGTGATTGTTGGTGATTGTTAGGGATTGTTAGTGATTGGTGGTGATGGTAATTGGTGGTGATTGTTGATGATTGGTGGCGATTGTTGGTGATTCGTGGTGATTGTTGGTGATTGGTGGTGATTGGTTGTGATTGGTGGTGATTGTTAGTGATAGTGATTGGTGGTGATGGTGAATGTTGGTGATTGATGATAATTGGTGGTAATCGTTTGTGATTGTTGGTGATTCGTGGTGATTCTTAGTGATTCTTAGTGATTGGTGGTGATTGTCAGTGAATGTTGGTGATTTGTGGTGACTGTTAGTGATTGGTGGTGATTGTTGGTGATTGTTAGTGATTGTTAGTGACTGTTAGTGATTGGTGGTAATGGTTTGTGATTGGTGGTGATTGTTAGTGATTGTTGGTGATTTGTCGTTATTGGTAATATTGGTAATTGGTGGTGATTGTTTATGATTGGTGGTGATTGTGAATGTTGGTGATTGTTGGTGATTGTTGGTGATTGTTGGTGATTGTTGGTGATTGTTGGTGATTGTTAGTGATTGGTGGTGATGGTGAAAGTTGGTGGTAATCGTTTGTGATTGCTGGTGATTGTTGGTGATTTTTGGTGATTGGTAGTGATTGGTGGTGCTTGTTAGGGATTGTTAGTGATGAGTGGTGATGGTGAATGTTGGTAATTGGTGGTAATCGTTGGTGATTGGTGATGATTGTTGGTGATTGTTGGCGATTGTTGGTGATTGTTAGTGATTGGTGGTGATGGTGAAAGTTGGTGATTGGTAATTGGTGTTAATCGTTTGTGATTGTTGGTGATTGGTGGTGATTGTTAGGGATTGGTGGTGATGGTAAATGTTGGTAATTGGTGGTGATTGGTGGTGATGGTGAAAGTTGGTGATTGGTAATTGGTGGTAATCGTTTGTGATTGGTGGTGATTGTTCGTGATTGTTGGTGATTGGTAGTGATTGGTGGTGATTGTTAGGGATTGTTAGTGATTGGTGGTAATTGGTGGTAATCGTTGGTGATTGGTGGCGATTGTTGGTGATTGTTGGTGATTGTTAGTGATTGGTGGTGATGGTGAAAGTTGGTGATTGGTGGAAATTGGTGGTAATCGTTTGTGATTGCTGGTGATTGTTGGTGATTGTTAGGGATTGTTAGTGATTGGTGGTGATTGGTGATGATTGTTGATGATTGGTGGCGATTGTTGGTGATTCGTGGTGATTGTTAGTGATTGTTGGTGATTGGTGGTGATTGGTTGTGATTGGTGGTGATTGTTAGTGATAGTGATTGGTGGTGATGGTGAATGTTGGTGATTGATGATAATTGGTGGTAATCGTTTGTGATTGTTGGTGATTCGTGGTGATTCTTAGTGATTCTTAGTGATTGGTGGTGATTGTCAGTGAATGTTGGTGATTTGTGGTGATTGTTAGTGACTGTTAGTGATTGGTGGTGATTGTTGGTGATTGTTAGTGATTGTTAGTGACTGTTAGTGATTGGTGGTAATGGTTTGTGATTGGTAGTGATTGGTGGTGATTGTTAGTGATTGTTGGTGATTTGTCGTTATTGGTAATATTGGTAATTGGTGGTGATTGTTTATGATTGGTGGTGATTATTACGCATATATACGCGCAGGGTGGCCTAAAAGTCGCTTTGCCCTCCCCCACTCCCCCAGTGTTAAGCATTGGTTGTTAAACTCTTTTGATAATACCGGTTTTATTATGCATGCAGTACAGTACTTACAATAATTAATGAGTGATTGTATCTGTATGATGGAGCTCATCCAGATACAATGACTGATTAATTATTGTGAGTACTGCACAATACAATCTGTACAGGTATAAATAATTAAAACCGTTTAAGAACGGATGCTTTGCTGGGGGAGGCATAAAGGGACTTTAATGCCACCTTGTAGATGCATGTATTTTTTTTTTTTATATATATATATAAATAAATGAATATATATATACTGTATGTTTTTGGCCTTTACATGCTAATTGATCTCTTTAGTGGCTGACTAGATGGCCGAGAGGTATGCACTCGTCTCTAAGCTGTCTAGCTTGGCTTCAAATCCAGACTCCGCTATAAACTGTCATCCCTGTAGGGTTATTCATCAATGTGTGTTCCGTGCCTCAGATGGATGTTAAATGGGCATCTGTCTGCCAGCATTATTGGTAGACGTTGAAGATCCCACGGAGTCCTTTGTGAAGAGTAGGCAAGCTATCGCCGGCACATTGAACAAATTCCATATACCAGTCCTAAACGACAGAGGGCATTGTATCAGCGTCACAGCCACGCCCTCAGCCAATGATGCGACCCCGCAGTGTTGAGCTGCATATGAAGAAGATTCTCTCTCGTGGAGATTGAGTGACAGACATGTACTGTGGTTTCTTGCAGGGTAAAGGGGAAGTGCGGGTGGGGAGAGGTAAGGGAGGAAGTTGGAATCTCATTTCGGTTTACTCAAATTCCATATTGAACAAGAAAGAGCAATCAGATATTGCAGACCCTCGCCAATATGCGTTTTTAGTGGTTTTTAAGGATGTCGTGTTAAACAAATATGGCAGCCGAACCACGTGACCGATGACGTCATCATTTTTTCTCCACCAATTTATCCATAGATGACACAAGAAATTTCATCTTGATCGGATGAAGTTTTGTACTTGTTGAATTAGGACGTCATAATGGAGGAACCTATGACATCATAACATGTTATTCCCCATGGAGACTTCTGTAAAATGAGGCTTGTCTGAATTTTTTTAAATGCCACACTTTCAGAGATATAGAGATACAAAGTTTTTCGGTTTTTCCAAGATGTTGCCCATACCACGTGAGCTATGACGTCATAATTATCATTTTTTTAAAACAGGAAGAGTTGCACCTATGGTGAAAATTTTCGTGTTAATCGGACCAACGGTTGCAGAGAAAATCATATTTATTCTGTGTGGACAAACAAACAAACAAACAAGAAATATGTCGTGCACGATACTTGTGAAAACCCTAATATAAGTTGTTGGCCTATGATGACCTTACAAATAATTGGTGGTTGAATTCAGTGACCATATGTGCAAATTCTCTTAAAATTTCAAGTCAATCGGATGAAAATTGAGGATTTTAGAAATTTGGCAAAGTGGTTGACCATTGGGCTATGTTAACCTTTTAACCTCAAATTCAATAGGCTTATTTCTTATGACCAACTCTATCATTTGGTGAAGTTTTGTAAAGATCGGTTTAAAATTGCGACCTGTAGGAGATTGACATACAAACAGAAAGACAGACAGACAGAATAACGCACAAGACAAACCAATATACTTGAAAAAATCTTCGATTTTCACAAGTAAATAACGGAGTCAAATGCAATACCCTCTCCTTTGGCGAGGGTAACAATGCTGAGGCCATATATTTATTACGTATGCATGGGTGGGGTGATTTTATTCGTAACCGCTCGATTCTTTCTACCCTGAATATGATAAACCATCGATTTATTTAGCTTGGAATATCTGATCTGGGATCAGACTATACTCATGATCAGACTATGTCTATCACTATCATGAGACTAGATCAGACTAGATATGACTATCAGACTGGAACAGACTATATGCTATACTCTGTTACAGAGCACTGATGTTACGGAAGAAGTTTATTGGCACAGGTTGTCCTGGGGGTTTGCCATTGCCTTCCCAGCAGTCAGTCAGTGCAGAAATTTGTAATTTCTTCAGGATACCGGTGATAGCTCGCCTACTCTTCGCAAAGGACAACTTGCATCTTTAACGTCCATCAACTAATGCTCGCAGACGGAACACCCAGCTTAACGTCCATCCGAGGAACGACACACATTGATGCCTCACCATACCTGCGATACACCAGGATGGCAGTTTACAGCTGGGTCGGGATTCAAACCCATGCTAGACAGCTCAGATATAAGTACGGACATCTCTAGGCCATTCTGTCAGCTTATATAACCTAATAGGACGTCATTTAGGCCTAATAGGTCATTTAAATCACCCGTAAGACAAGTACGAAGTATTGTCTATGAATAACGCTCTGTACTTTTAATGAATCATTTGTCGTTCTTTTCATCTCAGCTACATCAATGTACTCTGGCTCATTAAATAATGCAATCCAAGGTAACTACTAATCAGGGTGAACCGTGGCCAGAGTCACATGGCATCCCTGATTCAGAATTAAAGTTTGTTAGCCTATGATTGAACGATGTAGCTTCAGACGTTCCACCAATGTAAACAAGGAAACATTTGCCAATGACGTCACAATGGTTGTAAGTTGTAACTATATGATTGTTCTTACTCTGACGTCACTCAGCCATTGCACCTGAGCCAAATAAGAGCCGTTTGGTAAATGAAAGACTCCGCTCCCTTAAAAAGTTAACTTTGTCAGTGAACTGCGTGCATATTTACATCTTCATTTATCAGTATTTCATTTGCTGGAATTGGCGTTAAGCTCAAAAAACCGTTAAGCTTTAAAAACCGTTAAGCTTAAAAAGTACTTTTGTGTGGATTTCTGCTTCTTGGCAAACTAGTGTGGAAATAAATCTCCCCGGCCTTGGCAAAATATCCATTTTGTAAAGTATAAATCCAGCCTGCTTATGAATAACGATTGCGATTAATATTGTTGTGGCTTCTAAAGTGTAAATTTTAAATATCTCTACTTTTACCTCCGCCACCGACGTAGGTTATATTTTCACCCCTGTACATCTGTCTGTCTGACCGTGAGCAGGATATCTCAAAAAGCTATGGATCGATTCGGACGACATTTGGTGGGCAGGTTGGGTGTGTAACGAGGACGAATTGATTCGATTTTGGTGAAGATTTGGATCCGGGTACTACAACTTTGAAAGTGATTCTTCACCATTGAGTGATGGGACTGAAAGCAAGATATAGCACGAGATCTCAAAAAGTTGTGGACGATTTATGACAAAACGTGGTGGATGAGTTCGTTAGGTGACGAGAACAAGCCGATTCGATTTTGATTCAGATCCGGATGCAGATCTGGTCCATCAGTGGGATACAAAACATAAACTGCTCAGCCTGGCGGAGGTGTGTGCTCTACCGAGTGCCGTTCGAGTTCCTATCCTGTATTTTATCCGAGGAGGGGTTCCATGCTACTTGTTTGTGCGGTATTACATAATAGAGTACTGTGAATATGATTAGTCAAAGGATGGCTTCACGGAAAGCTGATACAAATATGTTGGCTGCTGGTTGCCTCTTTCATATTCCTCTTTGTTCTTTAACACTCATTTCCATTTCCTCTAAGAAGCATCTACAAATCACGCATGAAAAAATGCTCAATTTTGATGCCTTCCCTCATCAATTCCATACATTTCCTGTTTCCATCCAATAACTCCTGAAAAACCTGCGTCATGGTTGTCTACATGTTATGTGTTGTCAAACAGCATTTCATGAGTTCTCTGGGCAAGCTTTTGTAGTGTCTTGCCTTTTACTCATAGGTGTAACACCGAGGCAAAGCGAGCTTTCTTTTCCCAAATTACTATGTACAATGGTGAGGCTGAAGAAGGTGAAGAGGAAATGTCCCATATGTCTGCCCCTCCTGGACGGAGCCAAGTGGGTTGACTGGGTCTGCTTCCCGCCACAAGGGTTCCCGGCCAATCGGTAGTGTCGTGCTCCCGGAATTCATGAAAGCATTGCCCGGTGTGACTCCTCCACTCCCCCTCTGACCCACCTGCATAAGCACTCGCCTTCCTTCGACTGCCAAAACCCGTAACGGCATTCTCATGGGCAGTGCTCCCCGGCCAATAACAACATGCTTGTGCTGTTCCACGAATTGGCACAAGTACGTAACAGCACGTGTTGTCTTTGTGTCGTCCCTGTGCAGTGCTCGCACTGTTCTCGTATGACTCACGAGCAAGCATGGGCCCATAAAAGTGTTCTCTCACTCATGTGTTGCTCAGGCCGTCCTGCAGGTTAGCACAAGCTCGTAACAGCATGCACTTGTGTGTGCTGTCCTCGATCTGTTCTCTGCACCGTGTTTGCGCTGGCTCCCAATCATGCAGCACTCACACTGTTCCACAGGTGAGCACAGACCTTAAACAGCAAGTAGTCACACTGTCACAAGGTCGCTGCACTAACTATGAGGATGCACCAGGACCTGGCATTGCTGCTGACTTGTTGCAGGCCCATCTTAGCAGACTTGTTTACAAGCTTGACGATCCTCTCCTAGTTCTCTTCCCAACATCAAGACCATAGGATTTTCACATCAAGCTCTCAAATATATTTGCACTTATCATTCGCCAGCCAATGGCTGATCAGCTACCTGCCAATTTGCTTGTGCAGTCAGCCAATGGTAGGTGACTTCCTGCTGCGGTGATCCACACATTTACTTATGCAGGCAGCGATTGCTATTATCAAAGCCACCCTTGCATTGTAAGCTCAGTTTTGTCTTCTTGATAAACCCTGAAGGCAAAAAGACCAGATGTCTTGAATGAATGTATATCAAAGACTAAAGCTAAGAATTCTGGGTAATACACATCCCCGGAGGTATTATTGTCCTGGTAAACGAAGAAGATGCCTCTTTTCCTATCTTTTCCCACTCTTCCCTTTCTTCCATAACCCCATGGGATGAAAAAGCTTATTTGATCCATTATTTAAAAATGTGATGGAGTTCATAAATAAATTTTAAACATTTTTAAAAGCCTGTCTCGGCATAGTGGGTGCTCAACCAATGCTAGGGTCTTCTGTCGTAACATTGTGATCGACAATAAGATGAATAAACATTTTGAAGATTTCATGATTGACAATGGATGCTGAATGAAGTTTGTTTCTGTGTCTCCCTTCCTTCCTCTGAAGGTCGTGGGCCTTTCCTGTACCTGCATGTTAATGTTGTATTCTGTATTGAAGAATCGAATACAAATTTAAGTTTATAACCTCACTTTGGTGATTGATCATTTGTTGCAACATGTCATGTTCCTTCAGGTTCTCGAGGATGTGCTAACATGGAGGTGGTTCTAACCAAGATTTGTTCATTAGAAAATGGATGTGAACAAATGAATTATGCCCAGCAAGCTGCCAGCAATGTTGAAACATCTAAATCGTGCCTCCCTGATATAATGGAGGCCAATGAGGCCCTTGTTCACAGCTTGATCAAGCGCAGATCTCAGGACTCTGGATTGGAATTGCCGAACCTCGAGTGTGCTCTGTCAGTACTCGAGCCATCAGAAGGCATGTCCGACACGCAGGAGCACCACGTGGCTCTGGAACCTCCAGCCTCTGACGTGGCTGATGCGCTTGATGGAGATGTTGGTGGAGACTCGTCAACCTCTCAAACGAACAGCCCTGCAAAAATGACACCAGAAACACCAGAACCAGAGGACAGAAGAACATTGACTTCCCCTGCTGATTATGATAAGCAGGATGTAGCAGGGGAAGGAGAAGACTCCGATGAGAAGCAGCACCAAGCTATAGGTGGAGTAAGCAGCAAAAAGCTGTCATTGCAAAAAACCCAGCAGGATTGGTGTGATCTGGAAAGAAAATGGGATGATTTTGCACAAAAGCAGATGCAACGCAAACAGGTGCATTCGCCGTTCATTGCTCCAATAGAACAGTAATATTCTGTGTGCTCCGTACGCATCCGTCCATCCTCATATGCATCCGTCCTCCTCATACGCATCCGTCCATCCTCATATGCATCCCAGTCAGGCATATTTTGACTATGGGGTGGAAACTTCTTTAAATTAATTTTCAATGGGTTAGCAATGATCTTTCTCTTAATGTTAGTTAGCAATGTTTAACTTTCTTTAAGTTTAACTTAAAGTTAGCAATGACTTAATGCTTTAACTTATGGCTCAATTGTCAGGATTTGATCAATAATGGTTAAAATTAATTAACCAAAATCAACATTGGTTTATTTGTATTTCAGAGTTAAAGTTTTATATTGGTCTTTCTAATTATATTAAAGTTTTATATTGGCCTATTATAAACCGAGTGGTAACATGCATCTGGATCTCTCTAGATCAAGGCTGGGAACCATCTCGGCTCAGGCATGGAACACTTGGATCAGCTGTGCCGCCTGATGGAAAGACTGGGAGAGCTGCAGGATGGTAACAAGAGGCTGCGACATGAGATGCACAATCTTAAAGCCCAGCTGCATGCCTCACAAAGCCAGCAAGTGAGATCACTGACAAAATGCCACACTGTGCACCGAGGTCATTCTGGTGTGAATAGAGATATATTTAATATTGGGCCTCTAATTTGAGGTGATTTCTCAAGAACTCTTGCTTGGTTTTACAGGTTGCAATGATGGCACAATGCAGCTGTCCTGTCCCCAAGGTTGATCATCTGCAAGCAAGGAGCACAGCGACATGTCGTTATCGCTCCCATTCTGAGACCGAGGTGCACACCATGGAAAAGAAAAATGGCCTCAAAGGTAAGGATCGGTTGACTGTCTTTCATCTGATTGGCAGATGGCCGTTGATTGGCCGTCCCTCTGTCTGTCATGCTCTTTTTGTTGGGACATCCTTATGTCCGGGACATCATTACGGTGTTAACCTTTAGTGCTCGGCTAGGCCTCTATAGATGTGTCTGTCATTCTGGCATCCAGCACTCAACCTGTCCCGTCGCTTCGCAGATGGCAGTTGAATGCCATAACCCATATATCTGAATATCTGGCGTCTGTAGGTGACGGGATGAATGCCAGATGCTCGGCATCAGGATGTCGGATTTAGTAAGATGGTGGTTTAGTAAGATGGCATTACATCTGGGATGTCATTACGACATTGCGTCTAGCGCTAGCCTTTTTGGTGGTGTCATAACCACTACCATGAGCGAAGCGACGGGCTCAATGTGAGTATTTTACAATGATCGAAGGTAAATTGGTGGATGTACATAAATCCTAAGCAGGACAAAGACATTACTGCCATCAATGTATTTTTATATGTATTATAAGGACATTCAAAGAACACCATTACTATAGCTTTGCCACTATTACTAAAGGTGGATTGAGCCACAAGTAGCAGTCATACATAAACAGCGTGCAATGGATTCTGTTTCAGGCTTGTATTCACGAAGCAGCTCTTTGAACAGGGCCTTTCAAAAATCACCGGGCTCCCGGCTTTGCCTGAGCAAATCACGCTTAAAGGTGAGGATGCTCAATATTGTGGAACATATTACAGATGAAACTTCTCTGAAAGATTATTTTACCTATCCGTGTTTTGCTTATTTGCTCCTTAATGGCAAAGTGAAGTTTTATGCACTTTCTCACCGCTCCCCCCTATCCTTCTATTTGTTCCAACCCATTCCACATTTTGTTGCAGTTTCAGTTTTGAACACATCCATTCGCTTGATTTGGCATCTCTGTTGATCAGGATGTTTTTGCTTCTTCTGTGACAACCAATAGAAATTGGCAAGAGGTCACCGAGTCTGTTTTACGGAGTTCCTGATTGGCTATAATGGTCATCCATTGTGCTTGTTGCCTCATTTGTACATTGAAACGGTTTCTTTTTGTCACATTTTAGAGCTTTGGATGCGTATTTTAACATCACTGCAAGAACAAAAGTTATTTTCTTTTCTTTTTTTGGACAGAAAAGGCAGGAAAAAAATATTGTACCATGCTTCGAGTATTTGAAAGGACACATGAGGTAGTGCTATTGAGACTTTATATGGTAGTGCACAGTTTGAGAATCTTGAACCGTTATGCAGGAAAATGGATGAATGCTGAAACCGCTATTACACCAAAGATTATTTACTATTGTGTCGGACTTAATGGTACAGTACGTGTTTCAGGTAAGGTAACTGTCTAGCGTATCCCTTGTTTTAAACGTGCCATTAAAATTTATCACTTTTGCTGGAAGATAAGTAGTTTTATTATTTTTTTATTAATTTTTTTTTTTTTGTCATTATTAGAATTCTTAGCTTGACCAAAGCAGGAGAAATGCTTTAGCTCAGATGGAAAGATTGTTTGGGAAAATGGATAAATGAATACTTGTAAAGAAAGATGTTTGATATGGCATAATGACTTGTTACAAAATTGTGGCTTTCAACAGTTATTGATACGGATGCATTTTATTCAAAGGACATCTGTAGAAGATGTAACTACGTTGTGAAAGTGATGGTGCTGTGGTTAAGAATATGCTGCAACTTTGTGCTTTTATTTTTTGTAATTTTTTTAACCAAATGTTGCCAGCACAAGTTATTAGTGCTCATGACTTGAACAGTTCTTGAAGCCATCAAAGAAGCAACCTCTTGATGTGCAATATATGATGTACAGTATATTATTTTTGATTTATAAATAAAGTATACTGATGAAGATACAGCAGCGTTTTTATTTGGTAAGGGGGAGTGTAGAGCATGACAAAGTGGGGTTGATTTGCAATCATAAAAATGTCATTGCTTGCTGATTCAGCAATGCAAATGTGTCATTGGGTAACATTAAAATTCAGTTGTTTTTTGGGGGGGTTTTTTGTATACAACACCGAGGCTCGTGAAAGAGCTAACATCAATCACAAAAAAGGACAAACAGACACATAAAACATAAAGGGAGTGAGAGACAAGATGGGGAGAGAGAAGGAAGCACACAAGTACAACAGCAGAGAACAGGGACAATGGAAGATCTGTGGGAGGGCAAGGGCTTGGGGGGAGGAGGCACAGGAAGGGGAGGTGAGGTGCGAAAGGTACAAAACACATGGACATTGCTAGAACTTCCAGGAAAGAAAGAAGTCGGGATTTCCAAAAAAAAAAAGTGGATTTGGGGTGAATTAACGGGGGTAGAAGAGATCAAGGTTTTGGATGGGGGAAGATAAGAGATGGTGGTGAACAGCTGTTTTAAAGACCTGGAGGGAGGAGTGGGATTGAAGAGTGAGGGGAGTTTGTTCCAGAGGTGGGATAAAAGGGGAATGAAGGAGTGAAGGTGAACAGAGTCTTGATTTTGGCAGTTTAACCATAAGAGGGTTGCTGGCAGATCTTGTGCGACCGGCAGGAATATTTGGGGGACAGAGCCCAGAGAGGGCTGGGGGAGCAAGGCCGGAGAGGAGTCGGTAGAAGACAAAGACCACCAACCTGCCTGCGGTGAGTGACTGAAAGGCCCTCAGAGATAGCTTCATCGTGGAGATTCCAATGATTCTGAAAGCTTTGGTTTCAACAGCGTGAAGCTGAGCTAGGTGTGAGGCAGGAGCACTGGCCCAGAGGGGAGAGCAGTATTCCATTGAGCTGCGGATGAAAGCCTTGTATGTGGTGAGGAGCTCAGGTGTGCCAAGGAAGGACTTCACACGACGGAGGATGCCCAGTCGGCGACTGGCTTTGAAGGCCAGATTGGAAATGTGGTTTTCCCAGGAAAGATCATGGCTGATAGTGAGTTCATTTTGCAATAAATTACGTGGGTAATCAATACAGTGTGGCCCACATGTCAGGAGTAAGATAGCATTGGGTCACCAGACCTTACGCTTCTTGATTTCTTTCTGTGGGGGCATCTCAAGTCAGCCGTCTATGTTGACCATCCCAGAAAAATAGAACAATTGAAGAAAAATATCGTTTATAAGTTTGCAAGAATCAGTATGGAGATGATAAGAAATGGCCAAATATCATGCGTACGTAAAATCCAAAAGTGCCTGCAAGTTAATGGCCAACAATTCATTTATTGCAATAATTAGCTGTAATTTGTACGTTTGTACGTTCCACATAGGTTTGGGAAGACAGCAGATATATATGACACCTGAAGCTCATCAAAGGAAATTCTGCCTAATGTTTCGATATGTAGGAAATATAGTTTATTTTTATCGCACTCTTGAAAGATAAATTTGAATGTAAATTGTTCAGAAATTAAGGTTTCATAGTCAGAAGGAGCTGTCAGTGGAAATCCCGTCAAATGTTTCGATCGTGGTAAGTATCTCTTTATATTTATCTTTAAGTACATAATAAAATTAGAAATTCCATATAGATAAGGTTTACTTCGATATTGATTAAATTTAATATAGAATACGTTTAATTAGATGCAGATTATTTTAGTGGAATTTCCATGGGTTCACCGAATTTACTGCAATTTACTCTATCAGTGGTAATCCCGCATGGTAAGCAATTTAAAAATTACAGAGTTCATAGAACACGGTACCCACTGCAATGTTAAGGTATGTACTTCAATTTAAATAAAATAATGATTTTAAAGAAAGTTTTAAAATTCGGGAAGTTTAACACTATTGAAGCAGTATTAAACACCACTCTATTTAAACATGTCCAAGTGCTGCTAAACTAGAGGTCATTGGAAGTGATAAAGAAATTTGTGTCTGTAGTGTTCACGTATATAACTTAAATTTAAATAAAATAAAGATTGCAAAAGTCAGATAAATATATGAATTCCAGAATTTACCGCCATTGATTACACCAGCCTATCCAACACATTACATTAGTTATTCGTGCCTGTTTGTGCCCTTCGAACATCCATAAAAACAGTAAGTTTCCTGTTTGGAATGATTCTCAATTTTTATAACTGCCAGACTTACCACTACAATACACACAATCAAAAAAATACAATCCTCATATCCGCAACAATATATATATATGTATATATATATATATGTATATATATATATATGTATATATATATATGTATATATATATATATATGTATATATATATATATATATGTATATATATATGTATATATATATATATGGCTGTGCAGCTGCTGTAGATAAGAGGTCCTTGCGTGTCATAGGCAAAAGTTGAACAGACACGGGGAACAGCATAGCCAGGAGATGATCGGATTCTGCAGCTGCAAACATTTCCATGTGGTGCTTCAATTCGGGGTGGCAGGTGTTTCTTGGTTCAACATGCCAAAGTGCTTGGCAAACTTTTGTAGTTTGTACTGTTGATGGCCCTAAAATGG
Source organism: Myxine glutinosa (assembly GCF_964187855.1). Taxonomy (NCBI): domain Eukaryota; kingdom Metazoa; phylum Chordata; class Myxini; order Myxiniformes; family Myxinidae; genus Myxine; species Myxine glutinosa. Next base: position 137,369,314 of record NC_136264.1, on the reverse strand, counting down.
CAAGAATGTCGTTCAGAAATCTATGTTTGAGTATATCAATGTGGAAGAAATTAAATATGAGTGTGCAGTTCCAAAATATACAATCAAATTGCGGTGTGCAGGTTGTGCTTGGAATAAATGCATTGCTCAAATATTATAAACGGTTTATTTTATTTTACATTCTTAAGAATCCAATGATCAACACAGATTAACATTTTTATTACCCTCGCCAGAGGAGGGTATTGCATTTGAGTCAGTTTGTTTTTGTCTGTTTGTTTGTCCACACAGAATAAATATGATTTTCTCTGCAACCATTGGTCCGATTGACAGGAAATTTTCACCATCGGTGCAACTCGACCTGTATAATTTTTAATGATAATTATGACGTCATATGTCACGTGGTTCGGCCGCCATCTTGGAAAAATCGAAAAAAATTGCATCTTTATATCTCAGAAAGCACTGAATAGAAAAAATTGAGACATGGCTCATTGTAAAGAACTCTCCATGGGGAATAAAATATGTTAATGATGATGTCATAGGTGCCTCCATTATGACGTCATAATTCGACAAGTACAAACTTCATCCAATCAAGATGAAATTTGTTGAGCGCCATGTGGGCATACACTGGTGGAGAATTTTTTTAATTATGACGTCACCAGTCACGTGGTTCGGCCGCCATCTTGGAAAAATTGAAAAACTTTGAACCTCTATATCTCCGAAAGCGCTGAATAGATAAAATTGAGACATGGCTTATTGTAAAGGACTCTCCATGGGGAATAAAATATGTTAATAATGATGTCATAGATGCCTCTATTATGACGTCATGATTCGACAAGTACAAAACTTCATCCAATCAAGATGAAAGTTCTTGATCATAATCTAGGAATAAAGTACCTATTGATTTTTGTCTTTTTGCACTTGTTTTTTGTACTCTGTCAAAGCGCATTTGGGCTTCTTGAAAAGCGCTATGTAAAATAAATGTATTATTATTATTATTATTATTAAAGTAGTTTAGAAAAAAAAGAATTATGACGTCATTGGTCACGTGGTTCGGCCGCCATATTTGTTTTAACACAAAAGCCTTAAAAACCACTGAAAATACATCCTGGCGAGGGTTTGCAATCTCTGATTGCTCTTTTTCTTGTTTAAAATATTTTATCCTGTTGCTTGAATGTGAAGTGTGTGTGTGTGTGTGTGTGTGTGTGTGTGTGTGTGTGTGTGTGTGTGTGTGTGTGTGTGTGTTTGGCATAACGGTTAATTGTAAGGTTTCAGATTTTAATATTGGATGAGGGCTATCCCAAAAGTAATGCCTAATGCTTTTGTTTTCTCTTTTTTAATTGTTTTTGAAATCAGCATAGGCATGAATACATCTTCCTCTTCTTCTTCTTTTGTATGCAGCACAATGCTGTGTGGTAGGATCATTGCTGGGAGCATTGTTGTGCTGCTGATGCGATTCCCTCTGTCGGTTCGGGCAGGAATTTTGCTGGGGTACAGGCGATAGCTCGCCTACTCTTCGCGCAGGACATTGTGGGATCTGTAACGTCCACCAACTAATACCGAAAGACAGGACGCCTGTTTATCATCTATCGAAGGGACGCCACACACATTGATGAATCACCCTGACTATGAAGCTCTGGGATGACAGTTTATAGCGGAGTCTGGATACGAGCCCAAGCTAGACAGCTTAGAGGTAAGTGTGCATACCTCTACGCCATCTTGCCGGCCCATGACCATAAGCAATATAGCATGAAGGCATCTTGGCACATCATCTCTGTGCACATAATGATGCAATTTTGTCCGCATCGGTCAACAACATTTTGAGCTATTTTGTTCACAAACAAACAGACAGGGGTGAAAACATAACCCCCGCCCACCTTAGGTGGTGGAGGTAAGTATAACGATGTGACAGTTATAATTGAGTTTCTGATACAGCCAAGGCTAATGTTTCAGGAAATTGTGCGATTTTAGTACAAGATGGACGAAAGTTCCTTCTATGACTATCTGAAGAAAACGCAACAAAGTGTGCATTATAGGCTTTAACCCTCCAGTACCCCACAAGTAAATAGGGTAAACCATTCAAACAAAAATTGTGAAAGAATACAGATGTGTAAGCAAGTGAAAAACGTTACAGGAAGCTGCCTAAAACAGCTGTTGAGGGTTAGTGTAAAAATGGGATATGCTTCGCCAAAATTCCAAACGTTATCACATGACCAGGACAATATCAAACTGAAACATCCCAGATCTTATAAATAAAATAAATATTTGAAATACTCCGCAATGACGTCACTGTTCTGACATGTGGAATGCATTGGTTACGCGTATTATGAAAATAACACAAAATAATAAGTTTAACTCGACCATAGACCGACTAACTTTCACCGGCGAAGAGATTACAATGCTTGTGTGCATTTTCTTCAGTACAAGATCGAGGCTCATGGAAGCGCGACAAGACAGAGCTCAGGACTGAACTGAGAATGGGGGCAGCGGAAGCACATTTGGAATCGAGCAGGGGAATGACTGAACAGAAAAAGTTGGGGAGAGGAGGGAAAGAAGCACACGCACCTGCAAGAAAGAGGGCTGAGCTAGGTCGGATTAATGGGGGTAAAAAAAAATCATGAGAAGGGATTGCTTGAAACATGTGAGGGAACAGTGGGATTGAACGTCCTCAGGATAGTGGTTCTACATCCGTGAGAAAATAGGAACAAAAGAGTCGAGGTGTACAGTGAGCCTGGATTTTAAGAGTCTGTCCCAGAGGGGGTTAGTGGAAGAATGTATGGATCCTGGGGTTGCTGGGGGGAATTGGAAAGCTGAGAAAGCAGAAGAAGGTAGACCGGAGGAGATGGAGTAATAATTATCAGAGAGGCCACCGAGTTTGTCTGCAATGCGAGAGCAAAAGGCCTTGTGCTTCTTCATCATCACAAGAGATTGCCATCATGTTGAATATCTTGGATTGCACAATCCAGGATTGTAATGCTGGAATGCCAGCCCGTGGGGAAGAGCAAGTACTCACTTGAGCGAAGGACAAAGTCTGAGTCTGAGAACTTCAAGATACTGAAACTCTTCCAGTGGCTGACCAAGGAAATGGATATAGAGTACAGTACAACACAGTATATCAAAAATAGTTTAAACATTTATTTTATTGTTTACTTCAAAAATCACCCAAAGGAGAAGAAAAATACCTGAAGTGTGATTCTTTCTTTTCACTAGTAATGCTTCAGTCACATTTGGCTCGGTGGCCGTAGGGTCTGAAAAATCTATGGCCACTAGCAATTATAGGGCGGCCGCAGTATTTCCACGGTCACACAATGTAGCAGTCACATATGTTTTTATTTTTCGGGTAGCCGCACGGGGTATTTAGAAATTGTGGAGACCGAAAACGTGGGGGTGCCGTACGGTCTTTGATTTGATGTCGCACGGTGACCTTAGGGCGTCCCTGCGGCGGCCATAGAATTTTCAAGGCAGACGCAAGGTAGCCTCAAGGTGCCCGCAAGGCGACCGCAGTGGGGCCCTAAGGCGAACGTGCGGCCAGACGGACGGTAACGAGTGGGTATATATACCAGTTCTGTTGCATATGTATATCATATCTCATATCGTCATGGCTACGGCTTGTCGAATTCCTACGGCCAACCTAGAAATGAAAAAAGTTATAACTCCGCGCTATAATTCCACGGCGACCCCTACGGCCTGTAAAAGATAGCCATACGCCCCAGGGCCAACCTGAGGCCACCTCAGAAACTCTGCGGCCGCCGCACGTTTCTGTCAATTTAGGGGGGGTACGGCCGCCGTATCCTAGCCGTAGAGCAAATGTGACTGAGGAGTAAGCTGCTGTAGGCAGCAGTAATTTAATAATTCGTGTGATTTGGCCCAATTTATTTATTATGTTAGCAGTAATGGAGGATACTTTATAACGATTCAAAACACCTCTCTCTGTTATGTTCCATCGATGTTTATTCCCTTCCCTCACTTTACGTCTCTTTCCTCCCAACATTATCTTACTTCTGTCCCCTGTCATCGTCCATTCTCTTCTTTTCCTGAATGGAAAAGTTGTGGACGGATTCGGACGATTCTTCACAATTGAGTGAGTGATCGGGCTAAAACCAACAAATAGCACAATATCTCAAAATGTTATAGGATTCGGCCAAAACTTGGTCAAAAGATTGTGTGTGTGACAAGGCCGAATCAATTCGATTTTGGTTAAGATCTGAATCCAGGTCCAGACACACAAAAAAAAAAATTTCACTGATTCTTCTCCATTGAGTGATCGGGCCAAAAAATGATATATAACATGATATTTCAAAAAGTTATGGACAACTTATGACAAAACTTGGTGGATGAGTTGGTTAAGTGACAAGAACAAGCCGATTCGATTTTGGTTCAGGTCCAGATCCAAATCCGACCTATCAGTGGGATAGAATACGTGAACTCTTCAACCTGGCGGAGGTATGCTCTCTATCGAGTGATGTTCTAGTTTGTTCTGCTTTACCAACAAGGTTCACGCGCTCAGTATTACTATGCAGACAATGCAGATTGTGTGTATCCAGATCCTAATAAACCCTCCAGGGAAGAGAGTCAGAGTTTGGATGCAAGGAGGATTGGATGTGGAGAACACAGGGGGTTCAGGTGGGAGGGGTCTTTTATGATGTTGAAGGAAGAGCTGTGAAGTGCAAGTCACGTACACCATAGGTCAAGAGACATATGAATAGCCTGAACATAATGCGTCTTCCTAACTCAATCGATCAATCAATTTTTTTGTATATGTCTCATTTCATTTCAAACGAAATCTCAAAATGATTTACAAAGAAGGATAATAGAAATATAGATTGAATGGAGAATTAAGAATGGCAATAACAAGGGTAGAGACTAGAAAGCATCACTAAATGCAAAGCCCATCTACGTCCGCTTTGTACTGGAACTAAACTTGACAAAAACAACAGAAATAAATAAATAAATAAATAATGTAAATATTATTAATTAGTGGGTTTTTTTGTTTTGTTTTTATATACAAGATCGAGGCTCGTGTAAGAGCTAACATTAATCACAAAAAAACAAACTGACACTTAAAACATAAGACAAAGGGAGCGGGAGACAAGATGGGGAGAGAGAGGGAAGCACACAAGTATAACATTTGAGAGCAGGGACATCGGGAGATCTGTGGGAGGGAGAGGGCTTGGGGGGAGGAGGCATGGGAGGGGGGTGGAGGGGGGATGCGGGGGGGGGGGAGGTAAAAAAAAAAAACACATGGACATTGCTTGGACTTCCAGAAAAGAAGTCGTTCTCCATCTTCTCTATTTTTCATAATAAAGGTTGCTTGAAAATTTGATGATAAATGGCCTGAAAAAAATGCTCAAATGGTAAAAAAAACCATTGAAAGCATGAAATTTCCAAAATTTCCAAAACAAAAATTTCAGCATGAAATTTGAGCTCAAAGCTCAAATGGTAAAAAAAATAATGGCCTGAAAAAACACACACACATACACACACACACACACACACACACACACACACACACGCACACACGTGATTGCAAAACCTCTTCTTCCGCTGCGTGGCGGACGGGTTAATTAAGAGCAAGCAACTGTAAAAAGACAACACTTTTTTTTAAAAGATTAAAAAACTGATTGATGAGGCAATGCAGAGTTAGTAAAAAGAAGCACTGTTCCCCCATTGCATCACAATATGCAAGAAAATAAATAATAAAAAGTACTGATAAATAATATGAATAATATAAAATTAAAAGGAAAACAAGAGATAAAATATTTTAAAAAATGTAAAGATACCCACAGGAAAAATGAAAACGCTTACAATTAAAAAAATTTAAATCAAATAAATTAAAACAACCAAGAAACAGAAATACAAGGGGAAAAGAAGAAGATGAAAGAAGTAACAGCATGAAAGGGAAAAGCAGGAGGAGGTAGGGAAGGGGAATCCTTTATTCCTTCTTTCATGATATTTTATCAACGATCGTTTGTCAAACTACAATTTCGTTTCCTCTCCAGCATCATGAGCGAAGTGATGCAATGGGAACCAAACTGGCAGCCATTGTTTGTGAAAGTCCTCCGACCCTCAGTGAAATCACTTATAATTCCGTCTTGCGACCGGTTAACACCAGACCCGCTGTACACCTACACGAGCAGGTGAGCAGGTCGGCACGTGACGTTCAATTTGGCAAACGCTCCATGAGATTTAGAGTGAAAAAAATAAGATAAAATCGGGAATAGTTAATGCACCTTCGATTTCAGAGGCAAACGAGTGCACACGGAGGGCAAACAAGCTGGCCACTGCAGATTAAATCCCTGCATAACACTTCCCACGTGCTGAGCTCCTATGAATGGGCTCTTTGTGAGAATTCCCACAGTCCATTCCCGGGACAGGTTCAGCGTGCCTTCTGCTCCGGAAACAAAGGACAGCTGGTGGCAGCTGACACCTTGGCCTTTGCCCCTCGTGCTCTTACAAGCTGTTCCTCTATTGTTTGCACAAAACGAAGTGCACGAGGTAGGAAATGGAGAAATTGACTCGTGTTTAGTTAAGGCCACAATGCATGTCGTGATAAATTGTTGCGATTGCATTGTCTTTCCATAAAGCTACTTCATGTGCTGTGAGAATTTCAACTTTTGCAGGACATGCATGGATGAAAAGGGTCTGCCTATTCCCATGACATCAGGAAGTGATGTGATTAAAAGTCATGAAAATATCCAACAATAAGTATGACCACTTTCTGGGTAATGACAAGAACTTTGGAGCAAAGATTAAATTCAACTGACATTAGGATGTTGAGATGGTTGTGCAGGTGTAACTCCAGAGGATCATGTGAGGAATGAATGCATCAAAGGAACTGCGAAGGTGGTTGAAGCGTCAAAGAGGGTACAAGGAAGTAGGTTGAGATGGCATGGACATGGGATGAGGAGACGGGGTGAGAGTACGTGGGCAGAAGGATCATTAGAATGACACCACCTGGAGAGAGACGGACGTGGCAGACCGACGAGGAGGAGATGGAGTGATTGTGTGGAAGCGGACATGAAAGGGAAAGGTGTGGATAAAGAATGGGTTATATGACCGAACCAAATGGTGGAGCAGGATCCGTGTCAGCGACTCCACTTGAAATGGGATAATAATGCTGCAGAAGATGAAGAAGAAGAAGAGGAAGAAGAAGAGGTATGGATAGTGTCTCCTTTTTATCTACAGAAATAAATCACTGCTGAAGGAACGTTTATAATTCATAAAAAGAGATGCGTGCATGTTACGACAAAACAAGATGGCAGGTGTAAGTGACATGATCTTACATCGTTTTTAGAACGAAGAGCTAAAAAAAAAGTAAAAAAGTGAAATCATGATGAGACAAAATATAAAGAAAGAAATAATAAGTGTGTAAGAATGGAGAGGCCAACTATAGTTAAATTGATTAATTGGAAGTGAAGATGGTAACAATTGAGCCGATTAATAGATGTACTGTAGTTGTAGTATTAGTAGGAGTGTAAGATAAGGTTTCTGAAGATGGGATGGTGCCCTGGACGAGAATTTTATTATTATAAATTTTATTATTTAGATATTTCATTTATTTTAGAATCTATTTTATTATTTTATTTTTATTCTTAATCTTTTATCATTGTAATTTTTATTTATCAATCACTGCAATTGGAATAAATTTAAACGTATTAAGCTTGAGATGCCACTAAATTGTCAAGTTTAACACTGCACCTCAACATTTCCATTTCTTTCGAATCGCAGCAATCGTGAAATAAAAATGACAATGCCCCTGTTTTTTGGCACTGTCGCTTACTGGGAAAACTTCCCTCATATTGACGATTCTAAATTGTATCTATGTTAGAATTAACCCCCATTTCAAAACAATTTGCACCATGTATGCATCAGTCAACTAGAGTTGACTGAGCGCATAACACTCGGTAGAGCGCATACCTCCACCTGGCTGAACAGTTTGTTTTGTATCCCACTGATAGGCCAGATATGGATACGGACCTGAAACAAAATCGAATCAGCTTGTTCTTGTCACCTAACCAACTCGTCCACCAAGTTTATTCATAACTCGTCCACAACTTTTAAAAATATATTACATCTCGCTTTTCGCCGGATCTCTCGAATCACTTCGAAAATTAAGTAATTCGCGTATCCAAATCCATATTCAGATCTTCACCAAAATAGAACCAATTCTTCCTCGTCACACACCCAATCTGTCCACTAAGTTTCGTCCAAATCCGTCTATAACGTTTTGAGATATCGTGCTATATATCGGTCTTAGCCATATCACTCAATGGCTGGTGTTGGGCTAGCGGCTAGGGTGCCAGTTTAGGATAAATATACCAAGTAATCCTGGGTTCGAATCCCGGTCGATCGCTGAATTAACGCCAGGGGGGTTGACTCAGCCTGTTCATAACCTTCCGAGGTCGGCTAATTGAGTACCAGTTCACTGGTAATTCCCTGCTTGTGGTAAAAGGCAACAAACAGGGTTGGCGGCAGGAAGGGCATCCGGCCGTAAAACATTGCTTCAAAAAGGGGACCAAAAAACAACAACAATCCACGGTCCCCGAAAAGGCCAACCCCCGCTTTGCGGGGAAAAATGGCCTCTAAACGGTGGTTTTTACTCAATGGCAAAGAATCACTTCAAATAATTAAATAATTCTCACATCCGAATCCATATTCAGATATTCACCAAAATCGAATGGATTCGGTCTTGTCACACACCCAACCTGTCCAACAAGTTTTGTCCAAATCCATCCATAACGTTTTGAGATATCCTGCTATATATCGTTTTTGGCCCTGTCTCCCAATGGTGAAGATTACTTTAAAAATTATAGTAGCTGGATCTGGAAATTGATCTTCACCATAATCTAATCATTTCATGCTTGTCACATACCCAACCTCTCCTCCAAATTTCGTCGGCATCTGTCCACAACTTTTTGAGATATCTTGTTCACAAACAAACAGACAAACAAACAAGAAGACATCATGCGGAGCACGATACTTGCAAAATCCACCCCTTCCGCCCCCCCCACCCCTCCCCCCCCAAAAGGTTGCCATGGATGCATCAAATTGTCAATTTAGTTCAGATTTAAATTGACGATCTTCATCAAAGCTCGGGTGAATCGGATTAAAATTGATGATTTTTCAGGTGAAAATTCATGATTTTAGAAGTTTGACCTTGAGTTGACCGTTGACCTTTTGACCTTAAGTTGGTTTCTCAAATCAGCGATACACTATGTAATTGCAGTTTCATTTTCAAGTTAATAGGATGAAAATTTATGATTTTTCAGTTGATAATTGATTATTTTAGTTTGACCCTGACTTGACCTTTAAACTTTTGACCATAAAAAATAATAATTGGTTTCCTAATTCAGTGAGGCACTTTGCAATTGCTGTATAATTTTCAAGTCAATCGGATGAAAATTGACGGTTTTTCAGATGAAAATTTATGATTTTGGAAGTTTGACCTTGAGTTGACCTTTGACCTTTTGACCTCAGACTTAATTGGTTTCCCAATTTAGTGACTCAATACAAATGCTGTTCAGTTTCCAAGTAAATTTGATGAAAAATGGCGATTTTAGAAATTTGACCTCCAGATGACCTTTGACCTCAGTATCAATAGGCTTCTCATTTGTGACGACCGCTGCATCTTGGTGAAGTTTCATGACGATGAATTTAGAATTGTGACCTGTAGGCGAATGACAGACAGACAAACAGAATAACAAAAGCAACCGACCAATATACTTGAAAAATCTTCGAATTTGCAAGTAACAAGCAGACTAGAACGGCACTCCGTAGAGCGGATACCCCTGCCGGGCTGAACAGTTTACGTTTTGTATCCCACTGATAGGCAGGATCTCGATTCGGAACTGAAGGAAAATCCAATCGGCTTGTTCTTGTCACCAAATCAACTCATCCACCAAGTTTAGTCATACCTCGTCCATAACTTTTTTTTAAATATCATGTTATACATCGCTTTTCGCCCGATCTTTCAATAGTGAAGAATCACTTAGAAATTAAATAATTCTCGTATCCGAATCCATATTCAGATCTTCACCAAAATCGAATCGAATCGTCCATGTCACACAAACAACCTGTCCAACAAGTTTCGTCCAAATCCATCCATAACTTTTTGAGATATCCTGCTATGTATCGTTTTTGGCCCGATCTCCCAATGGTGAGGAATCACTTAAAGAATTAAATAATTATCATATCCGAATCCATATTCAGATCTTCACCAAAATCGAATCGAATCGTCCATGTCACACACACAACCTGTCCAACAAGTTTCGTCCAAATCCATCCATAACTTTTTGAGATATCCTGCTATGTATCGTTTTTGGCCCTATCTCCCAATGGTGAAGATTCACATAAAAATTAAATAATTCTCATATCCGAATCCATATTCAGATCTTCACCAAAATCGAATCGAATCGTCCTTGTCAGACACCCAACCAGTCCACCAAGTTTCGTCCAAATCCATCCATAACCTTTTGTGATATCCTGCTAAATATCATTTTTGGCTCTATCTCCCAATGGTGAAGAATCACTTTAAAAATTCTAGTAGTCGGATCCGAATCCGGATCTTCACCAAAATTTAAGCAATTTGTCCTTGACACACACACAACCTGTCCATTAAGTTCCATTTGAATCCATCCATAACTTTTTGAGATATCCTGCTCACACACAGATAAACAAACAAACAAACAGACAGGGGTGAAAACATAACCTCCATCCACCTTCAGTGGCGGAGGTAAACATCGGTCAAAATAAATAGATGGTCTCAAAGATAAATTGTGGATTGTGTATTGTAATAGTACAGCAGTAGCCTTGAATTCGCAAACTGGTGTTCAACTGTTCAGCAATTTGAAGTGAAGTTCAGCAATGAAGTTAATGTCCAATAGGTCAAGGATCAATGTGTAAGGATTTGCAAGGCATGGGATTTTGTATCTCTCTCCAGCTGCAAGTCACTGCGAATATCTGCCAGAAATCTTCAGTAATGTAAGGACTACTGGGAGTACATTGTGGATTAATAGAAAAGTGTCACGTGGTCAAATGGATTGTGATTCCACATTGTTATGTCCTAATGGAATGGTGAAAGCTTTGTGATAATCCCATTAGGTTATTGCTTATTTCTGTACTGTTTCAATTTTGCAAGCCATTGGAGAGTTATAATGTTGGAAACCGTTGGACCACAATACATCTTCAGCATCTCAGTGTCTTTGGAACCCAAGTGACCAATGGCAATGGGGACACTCTGACACCATATGAATTCAACTTACCAGTTTATAAGCTGTAAGGGAAGGGGTCATTGGAGGAGTGGGGATGAAAACAGTGTGGCAGGAGCACACATCACCAGGGAGTATATAAACACCAAAAGCCCAATCAAGTCTTTCACCCATAAATTGTAAGGAACAACTAATCAGCTGTCACATAAATCAATTATCCCCAGCTGCGACAAATTAGTGGGTTTCAAACAGAATGACGAGGTTATTATCAACCAAGTTGTTTAGTGTACTGGTGGTGGTGGTGGTGGTGGTGGTAGTGGTTTGTATGTAGTTTGTGGCTGCTTGCCTGCATCATTTTCTGGAGGCTCAGATGTGCCGCTGATGCAGTGCCCCCATTACCAGTAAGCATCTACTCATTTTGCTGACCTCAGAAGGATGACAGGCGGAGTCAACCCACATGGTGTTAATTCGATGGCACCAACAGGGGCTCAAACTCAGGATCCTAAGATCTCAAGCCAGCTACCTTAACCCTCCAGCCAACACCAGACCTTTTAGTGTGCCGAAGGAAAGTTAGCCACTCCGAATTTGATGTGAATTAGCTACATGAACCACCCCAAGGCACCTCCACTTTCTTTCCAGAAGTCAAGAATCTACGCAGTCAGACTTTTTATTCAATTGATAACCTTAAAGCCAAACATAATAGATCACTGCCTATATTTCTGACCGAACCACACCTTACTATCTCTGCTGCTATCAAACAATGGAATCCCCAATTAGTTCCTTGGCTGAGAATTAACTTTTGGTGATCGAACCTTTTTCAAATATGCTCCTTATCTGCGGAACTTGCTGCCCTTGATACTCACACAGACGCAACTATTAAGGTTTAAAAGTTTTCTAAAAACCTCATTTTTAACATTACTTTTGCTTTTTTTTTTTATCCCTCCTTATTGCTTTAATATTCTATTTATAAATAAAAAGCGCGATATATAACTTCATTACTTGATTGATTGATTTTTGATGCAATCATACGCTCAAAGAAAAAGCAATAATAGGTGGGTTAGCGTGACAATCCTTCTTTAGGGTGACAGAATGAGACTGCTATCTTTTCCCATGGTCAGCCACAAGAACAGGTTCAGTTTCTTGAACTTTGAGGACTACCGTCAACCAAGATCTTTCCTGGCCTTACCATAAAGCAAAGCTGGCTTCTAAAGTCAGCCATAGATTGGACATAATCCATCATTCCAAGACCTTGCTGACCTTCGGGTTATGGAGGAGATATGTCAGTATGCTTCGGACACTTTACACTTCTGCAGAGTCCCTCATTAAAGTTAATGGTTTCTTACTCGCACCTCTTCCTTTTGAGAGTGGAATAAGGCAAGGGTGTCCTCTATCTGGCCAGCTACGGTATATTCCTTGTGCATTGAGCCTTTTCTCTGTAAAATGAGACGAAGGTTAACTGGCATCATGGTACCGGGCTGTAATCGTCCCTTATTTCTTTCTGCTTATGCTGATGATGTTCTCGTGTTTGCGGGAAGTGCAAGAGACATGCAAACAGTTTATGACTGTCAGCAAATCTACTCGGCAATAAATTGGCAGAAGAGCTCTGGACTGCTGGTTGGATCAATGCAGATTGGCGATCTCCCTATGCTGTTTCAGCAATACAGGTGTGTACAGCTAGGGAACTCCTTAGCTTTATTTTGTTCGCATTAAGTTTGGAGAAGGTCCTCTCTACCTCTGCAGTGCTTTGTGGCAAGGAGGTCATTTGCAGCATAAAGATCGCGACGTCTTCATACTCAGGAAGGCAGCTCAGAGTCTGCCAAAACTCTGAGCTGTCTGTTTCGAGAAGGTCTTTCCCTCGTGGTCCCCCTGTGCTGTCTTTCCCTCGCAGTCCCCCTGTGCTGTCTTTCCCTCGCGGTCCCCCTGTGCTGTCTTTCCCTCGCGGTCCCCCTGTGCTGTCTTTCCCTCGCGGTCCCCCTGTGCTGTCTTTCCCTTGCGGTCCCCCTGTACTGTCTTTCCCTCGCGGTCCCCCTATACTGTCTTTCCCTCGTGGTCCCCCTGTACTGTCTTTCCCTCGTGGTCCCCCTGTGCTGTCTTTCCCTCGCGGTCCCCCTGTGCTGTCTTTCCCTCACGGTCCCCCTGTACTGTCTTTCCCTCGTGGTCCCCCTGTACTGTCTTTCCCTCGCGGTCCCCCTGTACTGTCTTTCCCTCGCAGTCCCCCTGTGCTGTCTTTCCCTCGCGGTCCCCTTGTACTATCTTTCCCTCGTGGTCCCCCTGTACTGTCTTTCCCTCGTGGTCCCCCTGTGCTGTCTTTCCCTCGTGGTCCCCCTGTGCTGTCTTTCCCTCGCGGTCCCCCTGTGCTGTCTTTCCCTCGCGGTCCCCCTGTGCTGTCTTTCCCTCGCGGTCCCCCTGTGCTGTCTTTCCCTCGCGGTCCCCCTGTGCTGTCTTTCCCTCGCGGTCCCCCTGTACTGTCTTTCCCTCGCGGTCCCCCTATACTGTCTTTCCCTCGTGGTCCCCCTGTACTGTCTTTCCCTCGTGGTCCCCCTGTGCTGTCTTTCCCTCGCGGTCCCCCTGTACTGTCTTTCCCTCGCGGTCCCCCTGTGCTGTCTTTCCCTCGTGGTCCCCCTGTGCTGTCTTTCCCTCGCGGTCCCCCTGTGCTGTCTTTCCCTCACGGTCCCCCTGTACTGTCTTTCCCTCGTGGTCCCCCTGTACTGTCTTTCCCTCGCGGTCCCCCTGTGCTGTCTTTCCCTCGCGGTCCCCCTGTGCTGTCTTTCCCTCGCGGTCCCCCTGTGCTGTCTTTACCTCGTGGTCCCCCTGTGCTGTCTTTCCCTCGCGGTTGTCAGCTCTTTCACGAGCCTCGATTCAGTATCCAAAAAAAAAAAAAAAAAATTAACATGGAGTCACTAGGAACTCAAACATTTGGGGGTCTATTTGTCAATCTCTCGTAATAGCTCATCAATTCGCAATTTGGAGCACTCTAGAAGGGAAAATGCAGGTGAAGCTGAGAGTTTGGAATGGATTATTAAGAATCCTATCTTTATATGGGAGAACTTTTACTGAAACAATTTGTCCTTCCCAAACTGTTGTTCAGGCTTTCTTGCATAAGTGTTCCTGATTGGTTTCTGGCTAAGATGCAAAGGAAGTTGGTGGACTGCTTTTGGAATGGGAAGCATTGGGTATCTCTCGGAATTCTGAGGGTGCCTCTTGCTGAAGGTGGACAGGGCTTTCCCTGCCTTCGAAGCCACTTTTACACCTTCAGGCTGCAGGCAATTACACGACACCTTTATTCGAACCCAATACCACAATGGTGCACGTTGGCATCGTACTTTTTCAGTAAAGTGCTCGGCCTAGGGTATAAAAGGCAAATTTTCAGTATCAACTCCAAAAACATTTCCAGTGACCCATTACCTTCTATTTATCAGGCAATGCTGAAGGCCTGGTGTACAATTGAAATGATGAGAACAAACGGTCCCCACCCAGGGAAAGACCTGCTGGAAGGGCTGCTTTTCTTGAACCCTCTACTACAAGCCCCACTGCTAGCTTCCATCAGTGTAAGGAGAAAACTCTTGTTGAAAAATATATCGACAGTGGGCGATCTCCAAAAGGATGGGAAGAATGGCATTCTCTCACCTGAGGATTTTGCAGTGAAGATAGACCTGCAGACAATAAGAGTTCCTTTTAGGATACTCCAAGAGTTTAAAAATGAATTGCTTCCTGATTGCTTGGATTACCTGGAGAACCCTTACAAAGGTGAGGAAGCTATGCAGGTTTCCCCCCCTACTTACATGGCTTTCACAATGAAACCGCATGGATGCGATCTTTTCCTTGCGCCACCTTCGCATAATATGAGCAAGGTCCCTGGCATGGCTGCGTGCCCTTCTGTGATGCATCAAGGAAGGAAATATATGCACAAGTAATCCACTCACTCCACTTTGTTGCGTTAGCAAATCGCATGGACACTCCATGGCGTGAGGTTCTTCTGCCTCCCTTGCCTGTCCATCCAAATTGGGAATCACTTTATCTCTACCCAACACCAAGGGTGGTTGGGGACCTAAGTTGGAGGCTGCTTTACGGGGCACTAAGCTCTGGAGTTCAACTGCAACCCTTCACAAACACTCCTCGTGGATGTTGCTTCTGTGGGCGAGCAGAAAACATTTATCACATATATCTACAATGTCCGCATCTTCAACTGGTGTTTTTGCCACTGCTGGTGAAAAACATGCTCTTGCGTTTTTGGCTTCATTTCTCCCCAACACTTTTTAGTTTTGGTCACCCAGTGAAGAAAGAGAGTCGATCACGGGATCTCTTGGTTAACTTTGTTTTGGCATCTGCAAAACTTGCAATATATAAAACTAGAATGTGGAAGATTGAAAGCAATGTCGTGCAGTGTAGTTTTGTATGCCTGGGAACTTTGTTACGTTCACGTATCACTTTGGAGTTTAAGGTGGCACAATATTCCCGATCTATCGGGAGTTTTAAAGAAATATTGGACAGTAAATAATGCACTTTGTAGTGTTTCCCCACAAGGTACCTTGCTATTATTTGTTTGAAGGTGTCATTTCGGTTTTTTTTGGGGTGGGGGGGGTTTGGGAGGGGGGGGGTTGTATACATAATCGAGGCTCGTGAAAGAGCTAAAAATGTCCATCTGTGAAAGAGCATCTGTCCATCTGTCTTGGTAGTGCTTTCTCTTTAAAATGCTCTACCTTGTCTACTGCAGTTCAAACCATGGACTTGCAGGGATGAGGAAGTTGAGCGACATTAAACAGGAAACTTATGTTTGCCTGAACTTTCCTGAGTCCAGAGCACAAACCTCTATTGTCTTTCCAACAAAAGTACAAGTACAAGTACTACTACTGCTACCACTACTACTACTACTACTACTACTACTACTACTACTACTACTACTACTACTACTACTACTACTACTACTACTACTAACATAGAGGTGTGTTTGTTACTCCACATAAATGTGATCTGGGATTTTGGGTGCAATTTTCAGGAAATTGGTGTTTAAGGATCAGGATGTATTTAACTTCCCACCATTGTGCACCATTCGCCATGCCACTGATTTTCCAAGCCCAGCTCCCTCCTGCCAATTCCAATTTTTATTTCCCGGATCTATGCCTGGTCAAAAGCATTGCAATTTACCATTATTATTTCTTTAAAAATAACGTAAAATTAACTGGAGACAAGGAGCCACATTTAAACCGTTGGACATTATATCACTATACAGTATGTCAATTAAATTTGTTCCTATGGCCATAATTTAAATAAAATCAAACAGATTTGGAACTCCACACTTCATTATCACTTCACTGGAACTAGAACGACACTCAGTAGGGCACATACCTCCACCAGGCTGAATGGTTTACACTTTGTATTCCACTGACAGGCCCGATTTGGATCCAGACATACAAAATCTAATCAGCTTGTTCTTGTCATTTACCCAACTCATACACCGAATTTCGTCCGAATCCATCCACTTTTTGGGATATCATGCTACATATATCTATATTATAATCTCCGTAGGTGAGCCTGTCTGTCTGTCTGTCCGGGGGAGTGTCTACACCTGATCTGGGAGGAGCTTCAAAAACAAATATCCACCATTTTGTTGACTCGCATAGCTTTGAGGCCTCTTTTGTGAGGCCAGCGGTGTCTTGCTCTCTCCCACAGTTTTATTTCAACTCTAATTCGATGTCTCATTTCATTTTTCACAGTCGCTGACATGGTTTTAGACTAGGTTGAAAAAAAAACGGGAATAAAATTCAATGAAAGTTACCGTTTATAGAACAACATGCATTTTCAAAGGCCTGTAACATAAAGGTCATTAATTGAGTCTCCCTCACGCTTTATCTCGACTCGAATTCATCATCACAGAAGCTAGGATGGTTCAAGTCTCAGTTTCAGCAAAGGTTGAGAAAAACGGCGACATGTATTCCAACAGCCGTTTTGAATGTGTTGACTGTTATGTGGGCATGGGGAAGGAGAGGGCAGAATGAGAGAGGAGAATGAGAGAAGAAATGAGAGAAGGGAATGAGAGAAGGAAAGAAGAGAGAGAAGGAGAGAGGAAAAGTAGAGGAGAGAACATTCCCAGGACTTCGTTATTTATATTATTATTTATTACACACTAAAAGTACAGCGACTGAATACTGAAGTTCGGGATCGAACCGAAGTCTAATTATATTTTTCCATATCCCTGGGGTATATATACAGAGTTTGTTTTAAGCAAGTCAACTCTTTTCCAACCATGGAATTAAACAATACAGCACTTCAAAAATGTACATAATAATGTAAACTAACTATGGAATACAATATTTATTAATAACGTTTGGTTTTAATCTATTTTTACTTTGTAAAGCGAAAAGTTCTCGGTACATTCAAGTTTTAAAATGAAGAAGAGGCATGGGCTCCATAGGCCGACGATCGGCCTCTGATGTGGATTTTAAGACTGAATCAACACGTCTTCGATCATAAATTACTTTTTTAAGAAACAAAGGTACAATTTGATTACATCTCAAGCAAAGGAAACCATGTAATGCCTGTTTCGTTCGGATCAATTGTACACCGCCCAAAGAAAATGCGTTTCATAGCTACAGGAAATAAAATCGTGAAATCTTTATTAATTTTTTTTCCTTTTTTCGCACGAGTTTCCACGTGTGTGCGTGACCCACTCCCCCGTGTGTGTGTGTGTGTGCGTGTGTGTGTGTGACCTACTCCCCCCCATGTGTGTGTGTGACCTACTCCCCGCCATGTGTGTGTGTGACCCACTCCCCCCTCCCCCCCCCCCAGTGCGTGTGTGTGTGACCCACTCCCACCACCCCCCGTGTTTGTGTGACCCACTACCCCCCCTCCCGTGTTTGTGTGACCCACTACCCCCCCCCCCCCTCCGTGTGTGTGTGACCCACTTCCCCCCCCCCCCCTCCCGTGTGTGTGTGGGGCCCTGCTCCACCATGTGTGTGTGTGACCCACTCCCCCGTGCGTGTGTGTGTGTGCCTCACTCACCCCCCCCCCCCCCCGTGTGTTTGACCCACCCCCTCGTGTGTGTGTGTGACCCACTACACGGTGCAGTGTTCGTGATGTGGGAGGGATGGGGGTGGGGCGGGAGAGAATTTGAGCTCTTGAAGTCACATTTTGCATGAGATGTAATTACACATTTCAAACTGTATTTCCCATGTGCACGCACATGCATGCACATGTTATCAGAAGTAAATAAATTGTGTGGATTACATCATTTGTGAATCAGATAAATTTCCAGTAACCATTTTGTAAAACTGAATGTGCAGCATCGAAATGAAGATGTCCAAATGTCACACACGTCCATGCCTGTGGGATTCCCACGGGTGACCCCACTAGTATATATACAGCGGAAGTGAGGACGAGTTCAGCGGAAGTGAGGACATCTTCACCTCATATTCATCATCATCCTCATCATCCTCATCATCATCCTCATCATCATCATCCTTCATCATCATCCTCATCATTATCCTTCATTCTCATCTTCCTTCAGGACATCTTCAATCAGTAGGTTACTTGGGGACGACTAAGAAGAAGACCTTTGTTGGTCGAAAGATTGTCGAAAATTAAAGATCGACGTCCTGAAGCTACGTCCGCGTCTGATTTAATCTCCCGATTATTTATTTAATGCAAATGAGGCGCCCTGCTCGTACTGTGGAGTTTCTACTATTTCTCACAGTTATATATATATATACAGTCACGTGAAAAAGTAAGTACACCCCATGTAAAGTTTTGACTTTTTCAACATATTTCAACATACAGCTATTTGATCTTCATTTCAACAATATTGATAGATAAAGGTGATATAATATAACAAATATCATGAAACATTTACATTTTGTAGTCCATTGTATAATTTAAATAAACATAAATGCAAATTTCGCATGTGGAAAAAGTAAGTACACCCTTGGCTCCAATAGGTGGTATTGCCCCCTTTGGCAGAAACAACCTCAAGTAGGCGTTTCTTATAACTGTCTACCAGTCTCTGACATCGACTGGGAGAAATTTTTGCCCACTCCTCTATGCAGAATTCTTTCAGCTGTGCGATGTTTGAGGGGTTTCCTGCATGCACAGCTCATTTCAAATCCCCCCACAACATCTCGATGGGATTTAGATCCAGGCTTTGACTTGGCCATTCCAGAACCCTCCATTTCTTTCTTTTCAGCCATTCCTTGGTGGATTTACTGGTATGTTTAGGGTCATTGTCATGTTGCAGGTCCACCTTCGGTTGAGCTTCAACTTTCCGACAGATGGCCTCACATTATCCTCAAACACCATCTGGTACAATGAAGAATTCATAGTGGATTCTATGATGGTGAGCTGCCCAGGCCCTGATGCAGCAAAGCTGCCCCAAACCATAATATTTCCACCACCATGCTTTACAGTTGGTATCAGGTTCTTGTGGTCAAATGCTGTCTTTGGTTTTCGCCAAACATGTCTTCTGGTACTGTGGCCAAATAGCTCTACCTTTGACTCATCTGTCCAGAGCACATTGTTCCAGAAGTGCTGGTCTTTGCCTAGGTGTTCATTTGCAAACTTTAGTCTTGCCCTGATGTTCTTTCTGGACAGCAAAGGTTTCCTCCTGGCACACCTCCCATGTAGATCAAATTTGTGCAGCCTCTTTCTAATGGTAGACTCGTGCACTTTGACATCAACAGTGGCAAGAGCTACCTGTCGGTCCCGTGATGACATTCTGGGGGTTCTTAGAGACTTCTTTCAGCATCTTGCGGTCTGCTCTCGGGCTGAACTTGCTGGGGCGGCCTGGCCTGAACAAGTTGGCAGTTGTTTGGAATCTTCTCCACTTGTAGATGATCTTCCGGACAGTCGAATGATTGATTTCAAATTGTTTGGAGATCTTTTTAAATCCCTTCCCAGATGCGTAGGCATCTATAACCTTCTTTCTGAAGGCCTCAGAGAGCTCTTTTGATCTAGGCATTTTGACGCTGCACACTTCAACAACAAAGAGCAAACCAAACTAAATTTCTGAGGTTTAAATAAGACAGGTTCCTCCAAGATCCTCTCTGACAATGTTCTAATCATTTGCACCTGAGCTGGTGCACCTGATTCTAATTTTAGGTATTTTAAGTAGTGATAAATGTAGGGGTGTACTTACTTTTTCCACATGCGAAATTTGCATTTATGTTTATTTATATTATACAATGGACTACAAAATCTAAATGTTTCATGATATTTGTGATATTATATCACCTTTATCTATCAATATTGTTGAAATGAAGATCAAATAGCTGTATGTTGAAATATGGTGAAAAAGTCAAAACTTTACATGGGGTGTACTTACTTTTTCACGTGACTGTATATGTATACAGCGCCAGCACCATATATTGGTATCGGTAGATGGTGCAGGCATCGGTAGATTGCGCAGGCATCAATTGATCGTGCTCTATCGACCGATCACGCTGTGCGGCACAGGCATTGATCATCGTGCTCTATCGATGGATTAGTTTTTAGAGCAAAGTTTTTAGAGAAAATGATGGACTCTCCAGTTTTGGAGGGGATTTTTTAAAAATCTTTTCATCACTCACCCTTTGTTGTATTTTTGAGATACTTAATTATATCCCTTGTTCTGCTGTATTAATTATATCCCCAATGAATATTGCCAACCAACATGATCACTCACCACTCATTCTGTATGTAATTTCAATCCTATTCTTTTCCTTACTCATGAACTTAGTCTGAAATGAATGGTTGGTGATGGTGAAAAGCAAAGAGAATAGGTGAACTAGTAGTATACAATAATCTAAAAAGAAAAGAAAGGACAAGCATGCATGAATGATTAGTTCGGGTACACGCTAGAGACTAGGGTGGTAGGTAGGGTTACATCCGACACCAGACAAACATTACACAGATACGAAGGCATGTCACTAGAAAGGAAGAAACAATTAGGAAAAAAGGTTTTTCGAAAAATTTCGGAATATGTCCTGCAAACAATCTTTACGATTTCTCCATCCCCTCCTGACACAAATCGATCAAAGGTGCTGCACTATCTACGGATGATACACATCTATCGATGGTGCAAAACAATGCCTGCGCCATCTACCGATGCCTGCACGAACGATGGATCCATTGATAGCGCAGCGCAATTGGTTGATAGCGCAAATATATCGACGGCGCATAACATATATATATATATTTATTTATTTATATATATATATATATATATATATATATATATATATATATATATATATATATATATATATATATATATGTATGTATATATATATACATATATATATATATATATATATATATATATATATATATATAATTATATATATATATATATATATATAGATATTATTATATATATACTGTAGATGCATATATATATATACACAAACACACATATACAGTATATTAATCTCTCAATGGTGACAAATCACTTTAGCAATAAGACTGATTTTTGGAAATTGATTTGTTAAATGTTACACAAAGTTAATAATGCGCAGTGAATTAACACTTTGCATAATAGAGGTGTGAACATTTCAGATAGTATCTATAAATATGGGTTTAATGAGTTTTCATCGTATTATTATAAGATAAATGGTTGCTGAAACACCAGTGAGGTTCCACAGAAGTGCTCACAATTCCACGCAGCCAACAATTCCAACACCTAAGGAAATGCTTGGGCATGACATGGTTCCTCTGGAATGCAACAAATGTGCTGTGGCTCTGATTGCCTAGCACAAGCATGAGATGGAAGTTTGTCCTGGATAATCCTACACGGGTTAATCAGCTACACATCTATAATCCCAGAACAAATACATTCACGCTAGGTGTTTAGGATCACTGCAAAATAACTATACTCAAGGTGTGTGCAGGTGCGAAAAAGATTTCCAAATATTACCACAAAGGTTCCATACTAGTCCACATTCTCCCACACAGCTAACAATTTGTTGTTAATTTGTTTAGCATTCATATCTGAACCCATGGCTTATGATGTATAAAATTAGGTTCAAGTCTCATGTTCTGTTTGCTTGTCCATTGTAAATTTATGTCCTTGAAATTTAAGTGAAAGTTCACAGATGTTTACTAAGGTCTGTCTTGCATGTTATTTATCCATTAACTCCACCGTGTGCTTGAGATCAAGGTTAAGCTGTTAAACACCTACCTTTTCACATTGAGGTACACTATACTCACAACTGGCCGACTCTTTAGACCAGATGTTGGTAGAAAAAGCTTGGGTTTCACCTCCACTAGCTTAATAACTTTTGTTTCATAAGGATCTGCTGTGTGATGCGGAAAGGGATTAAATGTTCGGCATTTCATCCCTCCACTCTGTAAAGAGACAAATGTGGCTGCAACTGAAACAACAAGACCCACAAAGAAAATTGTTGTGGAATTGTTATGAGCTCATTGTACCAGCTTGCAATGTCACTCTTGTCACTTTAAATGTGCACAGAAAACACCCAATTACATATATCGTAAAAAGAATAGACATTGCCAAAGCTTTTCGTCTTCCACTCGTTGAGGCTTCACCTGATTAGCTTATTGACTGATTGGCAAGATTACTGAATATGGAGACTCAAAATAATTTATGCTCAGACCTGTTTCCCGATTGGCTCTTAAATTCTTAAATTATAAGAGCAAATCAAGAACAAGGTATGAGCATAAATTATTTTGAGTCTCCATATCCGGTAATCTTGTGTGTGCCCCGAAAAATGCAGGACGAAAGCTTTGGCAATGTCTGTACTGGTACTTCATACGATATTTCGATCTTGTACCACCAAGCGATTATCCATTTACATCTATTTGGAAAAAGGAGAAACGTGCAGAAGTATGAAGCGAAAATTAGAGCAGGTGGGGTGGAGAAAATAGAAACAAAAATACAGTGCCTTCAGAAAGTATTTACACCATTTGACGTTTTTCACATTTTGTTGCGTTACAGCCTGAATTTAAAATGGATTAAACTGAGATTTTTTTGTCAGTGATCAACACATAGTACCGCATAATCTCAAAGTGGATTTGTTTTTTTTTGAAATATTTACAAAGTAATTAAAAATAAAATACATAAACATCTCATTCACATAAGTATTCACCCCCTGAGCCAATACATTATAGAAGTGCCTTTTGCAGTGATTATAACTTCAAACCTTCTTGGGTATGTCTGTATCAGCTTTGCACATCTGGATTTGGTGAGTTTCTCCCATTTTCCCTTGTTCATTTGCTCAAGCTCTGTCAAGTTGGATGGGAAGTGTCAGTGAACAGCAATGTTCAAGTCATTCCACAGATTGTCAATGGGATTCAAGTCTGGGAATTGGCTGGGCCACCCAAGGACTTTCACATTTTTGTTCTGAAGCCATTCCAATGTCACTTTGACTGTGTGCTTGGGATCATTGGCCTGTTTGAATGTAAATGTTCGCCGCAGTATAAAGTGTTTTGCACTGTGAAGCAGGTTCTCCTCAAGGATTTGCCTGTATTTGGCTCCATGCATTTTTCCCTCTATCTTTACAAGTCTCCTAGTCCCTGCCGCTGAAAAGCATCCCCATAACATGATCCTGCCACCACCATGCTTCATGGTAGGGATGGTGTTAGATGGGTGATGAGCTGTGCTTGGTTTCCACTAGACGTAGCGCTTTGCATTCAAGCCAAAGTGCTCAATTTTCATCTCATAAGACCAAATAATATTTTACCTCATGATCTGAGTCTTTCACATGCTTTTTTGCAAACTCCAGGTGTGCTGTCATGTGCCTTTTTCTTAGTAGTGGCTTCTATCTGGCCACTCTCCCATAAAGTCTAGATTTGTTAAGGGCTGCAGAGACTGTTGTCCTTCCACCAGGTTCTCTCATCTCAGCCAAGGAACTCTGTAGTTCTGTCAGAGTGGTCATTGGGTTCTCGGTCACCTCATTGACCAAGGTCCTTCTTGCCCGGTTGCTCAGTTTGTTCGGACAGACAGTTCTAGGGAGAGTCTGGTTAGTTTCCTATTCTTTCCATTTCCTAATCATGGAGCTCACTGTGCTCTTGGGAACTTTCAACACTTTCAAAACTATTTTATACCCTTCTCCAGATCTATGCCTCCTCACAATGCTATCTCGGAGTTCTATGGACATTTCATTGGACCTCATGGTAGAGTTTCTGCTCTGGCAAGCACTGTCAACTGTGGGACCTTATAATGAAAGGTGTGTTTCTTTCTAAATAATGTCCAATCAATTGAGTTGACCACAGGTGGACTCCAATCTAGTTGTAGAGACATCACCAGGAAGAGCCAAGTAATTTGGATGCACCTGAGCTCAATTTGAAATGTCTTAGCAAAGGTGTTGAATACTTATTGACTCGATATTTCAGCATTTCATTTTTTATTTTTTTTGTAAAAAAATACATTTACAAATTTCCACCTTGACAATAACGGTGTATTATGTGTAGATCAGTGACAAAAAATGTCTATTTAATCAATTTTCAATTCAGGCTGTAAAACAACAATACTTTCTGAAGGCATTGCATACAAAAGCAAATATCTGTGTTGTCAATCTTGTCGCCAATAATAGAAAATTTAATCTACATGGACCAAAAACTGGAATGGCACTCGGAAGATCGCATACCTCTGTCCGGATTAACAGTTTACATTTGGTATCACCCTGATAGGCCGGATCTGCATCCGGATCTAAAACAAGATCTAATCGACTTGTTTTTGCTTATCCACAATATTTTGAGATATCGTGCTATATATATCGTTTAGGCCCTATCTCTCAATGGTGAAGTATCACTCAAAATTCTAGTGTCCAGATCCATATATTCACCAAAATCTAAGCAATTTGTCCTTGACACACACACAAACTGTCCACTAAGATACTGTTACGAATTTGGAAGAACAAAATGTAGAGCAGAGTAGATCTGAGTAGGTAACATGCTTCGAGATGTCGCGATAAGGAACACTTCCTGTAATAAGTCCATGTTTAGGCATTTTGTCGGTTAAGGTGTATAATTGTGAATCTACCAGGAGATTCGTGTATTAGTTAGTCTAGGGGTTAATCAGTAGAGCCCTTGTATGTCTCACCTAGTAGTCAAACCTTTGTCTATTATGGCACTGCAGACCACATAAACATTAGTTAGGACCTTTAGTACAACACTAAGTGACGCCTTTCCCCCCTGACATGACTTAGGAAGAAATCAGGCTGGAACACCGCCACAATTGGCCGCCACCATTTACACCTCCGAGAGGCCGATCCGCCTCGCATAGCACGTGCTATGACCGAGGAGCAGGAGTGGGGAGAGTTGGAGTGACGCAGAGGGCGTGACCTGGACGAGCCGGCGAATCATGGGAGGCTCTGATTGGCAGAGCAGCGCGCCAATGTGACGTCATCGGCCGGAGATATTAGCGAGGGCAGGACGCCATTTTCGGCAGTTCAGATGAGATCAGAGCCCCGACCCGAGTTGGAGTCCCAGTGCGAGTGAGTGGAGTTCAGTTAAGAGTTCATGTGCACCCGAGTCGAGTTCAGTACGAGTTGAGTGAGGCAGTCTGGAGAGTTGGATCCCGAGTGGAGATCCTGAGTTGAGTTGAGTTGAGAGTGAGCACCGGACGCCTTTGCAAGCAGTTGGATTCCTGGCAGCGCATTTCAGAGACCCCGACCCGAGTTGGGCTGAGGTGTAGCCTGGGTGGAGCTCGCTGTCCTGTTGTGGGACCTCATGGTGCTTCAGAGCTTGGAGCGGGACCTCGGGTGCGGTGGCGAGGGCGTTGGCTCGGGCCTAGCGGGGCGTGCGAGGCGGACGGAGGATTCGTCCAGGCCGGGAAGAAGATGACGAGACAGATAAGCCCGAGTTCCGCATACATTGTGAACCAAAGACGTGTTTATTTTCGTATTCATATTCCCCCGTTTTGTATTGAGGTCTGGTGTGCGGGATCCCGATTAGGATATTTATTACCGGCTTTTCCTGTCTTGTTCTTCCCAATAAACCCTCATATTATTTTTCTTGTACATAATACCTGAACGCAGTTTCCTGTTTGGTTTTAATCGATAAGGCTGCGGGGCTCTTGCCGTTTCCCTCCATTCCACGCGGTTAGATTTTGGAATCCACTATTGAGCTTCCGCCTCGGGAGTTAAAGCCTCGTAATCGGCAATCCGCAACTCTGATGTTAATCGGAGTTGTGTGACAATACGTTTGGAATCTCCTGCGATGAAGCTAACTCCGAGGGCCTTTCACTCACTCACCGCAGGCAGGTTGGTGGTCTTTCTGTCTTCTACCGACTCCTCTCCGGCCTTGCTCCCCCAGCTCTCTCTGTGCTCTGTCCTCCAAATCTTCCTACAGGTTGCACAAGATCTGCCTGCAACCCTCTTATGGTTAAGCTGATAAAATCTAGGCTCTCTGCTCACCTTCACTCTTTCATTCCCCTTTTCTCCTGCCTCTGGAACAAACTCTTGGTTATGACAAACTTCCATGAAAATGTCTGCTGCTCTTCTTCTGCTCCAATCGGATCATCTGATCATGTGCTTGTTAAAGTGGACATCTCTCTGACCATTCTCAGGGAGCCTGCTCAGCGTCGACGAGTCTGGCATTTCACTCAGGCCAACTGGCACGGTCTTCAAGCAGCCATCAATCATCTGGACTGGTCTCCCATCTCTACCGCCTCTGACATCAACTCATCCTGGGAATTCTTCCAAAGTAAATTGCTCTCTCTCATGCACAGATTTATCCCATCTCGTCTTCAGTTGTCATACCCTTCCTCCCGTCCATGGTACACAGAATCTTGTGGTGAGGCTGTTGCCCAGAAACAACTTGCCTTCGTCTCCTGGAAAGCAAATCCAACGGAAGGAAATCTCATTTCCTTTCACAAAGCCCGAAACAAGTGTGTGTCCACCCTCAGGAGAGCCAGGAAACAATATCTCTCCGTTCTCAAGACCGAACTCTCTTATCTGTCTCCCTCTTCCAAATCCTGGTGGCGTCTGGTCAAATCTGTTTCTGGTGTTTGTTCCCCCTCCATCCCCTCCCTTACCTCAAACGGCTACACAGCTGACTCCGCACGTGAAAAAGCTGAATGCCTCAACTCTGTGTTTGCCTCTAAATCTTGTGTCCCAAACCCATCCCTCTCTGTACCCACCATACCCAGTTGTACCCAGCTGCTCCTGGATTCCGTGTCCTTTCCTCCTGACAAGGTGGAAAAGTTTCTGTCAACCCTCGACTCTGATTCGACAACTGGACCTGACTGCATCAGCCCACGGGTCCTAAAATCCTGTTCTTCCGCTCTTTCACTCCCTCTCTCTGTTCTCTTCACCCTCTTTTGCTCAAGGTCAACTGCCATCTGCTTGGAAATCAGCCAACATCACCGCTTTGCACAAAAAAGGTGCAAAAACAGAAAATAGCAAATTGAGACCAATCAGCCTTCTCCCAATTATCAGCAAAGTCATGGAATCCATCACTGCTTCAGATATCAAATCCTTCCTCTTCTCCAATGGCTTGATTTCTGATCATCAATTTGGATTCAGACCAGGTCATTCTACTCTGGACATGTTGCTTCTGCTGTCTCAACAATGGATGGATGTCCTCAATGCCAAACAGGAAATCAGAGCTGTCTCACTTGACATATCACGTGCCTTCGATACGGTCTGGCACCCAGCTCTGCTCACCAAACTCACCTCCTATGGTATTCAGGGAAATCTCCACTCATGGCTTGCAGATTTCCTCTCTGGTCGTAGGCAACGTGTGGCCCTGAATGGATTTCTCTCATCTTACCTTCCTGTTCTGGCTGGAGTTCCCCAAGGTAGTGTTCTGGGCCCTGTGCTATTTCTGGTCTTCATCAATGATCTCTCCGACTCTCTGGAAAATCCTCTCTATCTCTTTGCTGATGACTCCACTATCTGCCGCTCCATTCCTCATTCCTCAGATCGGCAGTCTGCAGCCTCCTCACTCTCTGCAGACCTGGACAAAATCACAGACTGGTCAAACAAGTGGAACATGTCTTTCAATCCTGACAAATCTCACACTCTTACAATGTCTCTCCGAAAGGACCGACTGGACAACCCTCCCATCTACTTTCTCAACAATCCTCTCCAAGAAGTTCTGTCGCTCAAGCTTTTGGGTCTCACTATCTGCCATGATCTTTCTTGGGAAAACCACATTTCCAAGCTGGCCTCCAAAGCCAGTCGCCGACTGGGCATCCTCCATAGTGCGAAGTCCTTCCTTGGCACACCTGAGCTCCTCACCACATACAAGGCTTTCATCCGCAGCTCAATGGAATACTGTTCCCCCCTCTGGGCTGGTGCTCCTGCCTCACACCTTGCTCGGCTTCACGCTGTTGAGGCCAAAGCTTTCAGAATCATTGGAATCTCCTGCGATGTAGTCAACTCCGAGGGCCTTTCACTCACTCACCGCAGGCAGGTTGGTGGTCTTTCTGTCTTCTACCGACTCCTCTCCGGCCTTGCTCCCCCAGCTCTCTCTGTGCTCTGTCCCCCCAATATTCCTTCAGGTCGCACAAGATCTGCCTGCAACCCTCTTATGGTTAAACTGCCAAAGTCTAGGCTCTCTGCTCACCTTCACTCTTTCATTCCCCTTTTCTCCCGCCTCTGGAACAAACTCCCCCACTCCCTTCAATCCCACTCCTCCCTCCAGGTCTTTAAAACAGCTGTTCACCACCATCTCTTATCTTCCCCCATCGAAAACCTTGATCTTTTCTACCCCCGGTAATTCACCCCAGAGTCCTTGCAGTGTTCATATGTTTTATTCCTCTCCCACCTCCCCCCAAGTCCTCCCGATGTCCCTGCTCTCAAATGTTGTGTTTGTGTCCTTCCCCCTCTCTCCCCATCTTGTCTGCCGCTCCCCTTGTTTTTTGTGTTTTGTGTGTCGGTTTGTCTTTTTGTGTGATTAATGTTAGCTCTTTCACGAGCCTCGATCTTGTATACAAAAAAATAAAAAAAATTAAAAAAAATCCAAAACCTTGATCTTTTCTACCCCCGCTAATTTCACCCCAAATCCACTTTTTTGAGGTGACTTTTGACTTATTTCTTGGAAGTCCTTGGTGTCCTTGCGTTTTATACCTATCCTGCCTCCCCCCAGGCCCTCTCCCTCCAAAAACATCTCCCGATGTCCCTGCCCTCAAATGTTGTGTTTGTATGCTTCCTCCCCTTCTCTCCCCATCTTGTCGACCGCTCCCCTTTTTATATACTTTGTTTGCTTGTTTGTTTTGATTTGTTTGTTTGATAAATGTAGGAAGGGCATCCGGCCATAAAACATTGCTTCAAAAAGGGGACAACTGTGCCTGAAAAAGGCCAACCCCCGCTCTGTGGGGAAAAATGGCCTCTAAAGGTGGTTCAATTGCATTATATACTTAAATATCGATATTCCCACAAAATGGAGGCTCAAAGGAAATATATACCATATTGTGCTCAGAAACACAAAGCAAGAGTTTAAAAGACCCTTCCAATGTCCCTTTTTTCAAGACTACGTGGGGCAAGGTGTTTTCTGAATGATCTAGTAATGTTCAGGATCACTATTGACTTTACATTGGTGCCAGACGAGCTATTCTTGCCATAACAGTAATTGATTACCCATGTGCCCAATGTGGCGTGTCTAAGCATTCCAAATTCAGCTTTTGCCCTTGTGAAATGAGAAGTCAGTGCTTGATGACAAATTATCTTTATCACTTACCTGACACTAGCTTTTTATTTTTCTGATGATTTATGCAAAAGGACGATGGAGTTAAATTGTATTTTTGTAAGTAATGTCCATCCCATCATTTGAAGAAGGAATTTTGATGAAGATGAGAACGATATTCCAGGTCACGTGACACTCTGCTACTGCGTTTATTCGCACGAGGATCACAGTTACTGCCCCTTTGATGTGTTTTGTGTTTATACACATGCAAAGCAGCAAAAAGTCGTGGGATTAAACCGCCATTGTCATTGCAATAACGAGTCGACTTATCATTGGTTGGACATGGTTTCATATTGATAGGAGAAGGGAAGAGTCAAAGGTGATAACGAGGAAAAGAGGGAAATTGATAAAAGATCATGAAACACTCGACACCTTTTTCGCAGGAGAACTCGGTATGAAAGGAACAACCGCTTTCTTCTTGACCTCCTTGCGTTTCAACTTCAATTGTGGAAGTGGTTTCTCTGATTAATAAGGATTACAGTCAAAGGTCATCTGTGGGTACACACTAAGCTGGAAGGCAGGGCCTCTGAGCAGCTTATGGTGGGTCTTCAGCTCTTTCTGTCAGGGGATAAGAAGGAACCAACAATGGCATCACCTCCAAGTACAAATCACCAAAAGTACATTGCAACATCAGCTGCGTCACAAAGACCACTTCATTGGAAACGTCACGGTTGGAGTCCCAAACCTCCCATCTGCTAATATAACGTTAACATTGGCATAGTGCTGTTTGTGCGTCTTACCATGTAATTGCACATTATATGAAAAACACTTGCTATAACGCCATCAACTACAGTGTTGGTAAGTGTATCCTATTTATGTGATTTATGATAACAATACATAAATACCACAACAACAACAACAACACAACAACAACAACAGGCATTTTAAGGCCATTTTCCCTGCTAGAGCGGGGGTTAGCCTTGCGGTCCCCATGACAATCTTCTCCATCTTGCCCTATTTTCTGCATCTCTCCTTGTTAACCCCCTTGCCCGCATTTCTTCTTCCACCATCTTTAGCCAAGTCTTTCTCGGTCTTCCCCGTCC
Organism: Myxine glutinosa; assembly: GCF_964187855.1. NCBI lineage: Eukaryota > Metazoa > Chordata > Myxini > Myxiniformes > Myxinidae > Myxine > Myxine glutinosa. Next base: position 137,338,473 of record NC_136264.1, on the reverse strand, counting down.
TCTACTTCCTCCTACATTCATTTCCATCACTCTTCTCAACCAGTCACTTTCATCCTTCCTCAACACATGACCAAACCATCTCAACCTGTTCCTCTTCACAGCATCAATCACAGGCTCTATTCCCATCATCTTTCGCAATTCATCATTTGTCTTCCTCTCTCTCAACGATACTCCGCACATCCACCGAACCATTCGCATTTCCACCCTTTCCAGCCTAAGTTTCTGCCACAAGTAAACTTAATTTCTTTATTTAAGTTCACCAGGCTGACAGGATGGCCGAGAGGTACTCACACACGCCTCTTAGCTGACCAGCTTGGGTTTGAATCCTGACCCAGCTATAAACAGTCACCGCTGTGTTTCACAGGCAGGATGATTCATCAATGTGTGTACCAGGTACCGTCCATCGCATAGATGTTAAACTGGTGCCCCATCTGCTGGCATTAGTTGTTGTACGTTAAATATCACATGGTGTCCTTTGCAAAAATTAGGTGAGCTATCCCCGGCACCATGTCCAAATTCCAAATCCCTGCCCTAACTATTTTTGGGAGAGAGATAGCAAATTGCCCAGCTTGAACTTCAGCCAAGAAACTGTGACACAGAGTATGGTATATCAGTAAGCTTAACTTCACCAAGTCACTTTACTCCTTTCTTCCATCTCCTTTTTCCTCCTTCTGATGTGACCTTTAACCAGGACAATTAGCAACACCTATTGCTGTGCAAATTCTTTGTGCAATCCTCTTGAGAAAGTACCCTCAGAGCCTTTACTCTATCCATTTATCTGGCACTACATCAGGGTGATAACCATTGTCAGACATGAGGTCACAGAATAAACTTGCGCGGCCTACTAATGGAACGGATTACTGTGAGGACTTCTCATCAGCTATGCACAGCAATCATTTGCACAGATTTTCAGCAACAATTAGCTTTAACCAGCCTCGATGGCGAAATGCGGTTAGAACGTTAATTCGCTCTGTATTTGGGATTTTGACGTTTCAATCCATGACCGAGTCATACCAAAAACGTAAAAATCCCTGACCGAGTCAAAAAAAAAATCCCTGAACCTGGTTCGATCCCTGACCAAGTAGGTGCTGCTTCCTTGCTTGATGCTCAGAACTCAAAAGGATAGAGCACGGACAAACAACCATAAGTTGGCAATAATATCAAAGGCTTTTATTGGCCTAACTGCCTCCTTCTGTGTCAAAGTTCCTCAAAACGGATGTCATAGTATTATAACAATAACAAGATGTGACAATTGATGTCAGGAGTGGGAATCGGACCCTGAGCACAATTTAGGCTCAACATTGGGATTTTAAAACTCAAAATGTAAAACCATCACTCATGACCGGCACGACATGTGTTTATCAGGAGGGGGGATCTTAGAACCTGAGGACTTCTAAATTAAAGTTTATTGGTGCGCAGGGTATTGTGCTGCAAATTAATTTTAAGGATATATATATATATATATATATATATATATATATATATATATATATATATATATATATATATATATATATTGTAACGGATTGGGGAAACCGAGCACTGTGTATGTAATTCATTGTAAATATACCCCCATTGTAAATAATGTAATGATTCCTGTAAATACCTCCATTCATGTAAAGATCAAAGGTCGTCCTTTAGTTAGTCCATCACACATACGTAGGCCATCATAGGACCTTCTAAATAGTTATTTCTTTATTCTGTGTTCAGTATAAGGCTCTGTTTTCCACTAGTTCATTTGCGTTGCATCGAATCAAATAAGACAGGCCCCCTTCAACCCCTTCATTTTTGCGACAGCGATCGCCATGCAAATGGGAGCAGATGCTCTTCTTTTCCGCATGGGGGCCGCCATTGACCACGAGGTTGGCTAAAGATCGAGAACCAAGGTATGGCTCTGTCAGCCGCTCGTCAGGAGGTGGAGCCAGTGAGTCCTCGCCGGCCAACCCGAGCCGAAGTGAGGGACCGATAGGCGTGTCCTGGAGGACGGCGGCTTGATCGCGACTCGCCTCATAAAACGAGGAGAGAGGGACTGCTTCATCAGATGAGTGAGAGAGCACGAACCAAGAGTTCAGAGGGAGACGAAGCTGGCATTCAAAGGCTGAGTTGAGAAGGTTCAGGCTGAGAGACTTTGAAGTTCCAAGGTTCAGGCTGGAGTCAAGTTCCAAGGAAAGGACGTGAGCTGGAGCTGGGCTGGTCAAAGGAATTACAAGCTGTGCTGAAGCTGTGTCGATTGAAGGAGTTACCAAGCTGAGCCCACGCTGCGACGACGCAGCCGCGGAGCTGCGTCCCGCTGAGTCCCGAGGCCCCAAGCCGTTCCTCCTGCCTGGACCCACCCTTGCTGCCATCCCATGCCATCGATCCCTGGCATCCATCTACCCCATTCGTGTAAGTCTGCTTGTCGTCTGTCCTCTGTGTTGTCTGGGGTATAAGTTAAGCTTGTTTTAAGGATTGCACTGTGTCTTCTTCTTCTTCTGTAAGTTACTTTCGTTTCTTTCATTCTCCTTTGGTTTCTTTGGTTGTGTAAATAATAATAATAAAAAGCTGTTCCCCCTTATTCTTGGGTTTTCATTCACATCCGATCGTCTTTGTGATTTCCCCCATTGAGTACCTGTGGTGCGATTTCGGCCAACACTTTATAATCGGGTTTAGTCTTTGCTACTGGCTCGAACTTCGGACTGCTAACCCGCTCGGCAAATACCATCTAGAACCGTGGTTCGAGCAGAAGTTATTCCCTCGTTCCCGGCTGGCGGTAGTAATTAGGTACGTAGCGAACCCCTAGGCCTAACAAACCCTACCTACCGTCGGTCCGGGAAGGACGTTGTAGCTTCGAGGACTCACGTCGGTCAGTGACAGACAAGGCTAACCTTGGTAAGGGGAGAGGCTGACCAAGGCTAACCTTGGCTAACCCCCCCTTGGTAAGGGGAGAAGGCCGACGTTGAGATCCGTAACAATTGGTGTCAGGAGTTGGGATTTGGACCCGAACCAAATTCTTTACATCTAAAAAAAAAATTCGGTCAAAAATTACGAGTGGCCGAAATTTTATTTTTTTAAATCCAAATTAAAATCGTGCCATGGATAATCAAGGCGACCGGATGCCGGTAGGGGAGTTAGAAGAGGAGTTAGAAGCAGCCCAGGACCACAAAAGGTGGGAATCATGGAGGAGGAAGGCAATACGCATTGGGTAGCGGAGGTTTCAGGTGCACAAGATGGCGGCCTCGTGCACGAGGTGGCAGCAGCACCAAGTGGTGCCGCGCACGTGACCGCGGCAGCCACGCCCGCGGCACCGATGGACTGGGGCCTATTTATGGAGCAAATAAGGGCCTTTATGGTCAAGTCGGGTGAAGACATGGAAAAGAACAGGGAGCAGATGGGAAACTAAATTGAAGGGATGGAAAGCAGAATGAGGGACGAAGCGAGGGGTACCAGTGAACGGTTGGGCAATCAAATTGGGGAATTGAATGATATGGGAAGCCAAATAGGGGGGCTCGACGGCAAAATCGGGGGGCTATAAGCCAAATTTGAGGGGTTAGACAACAAAATTGAGGGGTTAGACAACAAATTTGAGGGGTTAGACAATAAATTTGAGGGGTTGGACAATAAATTTGAGGGGTTAGACAATAAATTTGAGAGGTTAGACAACAGGTTGGAAGGGCTAGAAGGTAAATTGGGGGGCCAACTGAAAGACGTGGGTAATCAAATTGGGGAAATGAAGGATGGGTTAACGGAGTTGGAAAATAGAATGGCCACCCAGGAGAACCAAATGGAAGGGGTGAAGAATGGGTTAGGGGGGTTAGAAACACTATGGAAGGCAAATTGAGGGAAATAGGGGAGCAATCCGCCCGGGAAATTAAACAGATGGGGAATCAGATAGAGGAGGTGAAAATCGGGTTGGAAGGTAAATTGGATGCCCAGAGGAATGATTTGGAACAGATGAGGGCGGCATCTACCAAAGAGATGGGAGAGATGGGGGAGGAGATAAGGCGAGGTGTGGGCGAAGAGGTCGCGGGGGTACGCGAAGAGGTGAAGCGGGGTGAGGAGCGTATGGAGAAAGAGGTGAGAAATAGTACGGCTAGGTTACAGGGGGGCATAGAAGACCTGACACGGGGAGTAGAACAGTTGACGGTGGGACAAAAGGAATTGGGGGAGCAAGTGGAAAAGAACACGGTGGTAATCGGGGGGTTGAAGGCGACCCAGAGGAAATAAAATAAGAACTTATAGCGACGAAGAGGGAATGTCAGATGGTACACGAGGGGTTGACAAAGAGGTTGGACGAGGTGACAGAGGCAATGGAGACAAAAGAACGGGAAGTAAGGACGCACATAGAAACGACCAAGGTGGCATTAGAGGAAGAAATTGAGGGGGCGCACTGGGAAATAAAAGAGGTGAAACAAAAATTAGAGGAAGTGGAAGAGGGGGTAAGTGAAATTAAGAAGAGACAGAGGGAAACTAAGAGGGAGATAAAGGAGGAAGTGATGGATTATGTACAAGGTCTGTGCTCAAATCGTGATGATGTGCTTACTGACCAAATAAAGAGTTTGCAGGTGGCGGAGGAGGAGCGAAGACGAGGTGCCGAGGTGAGTGGCGATATAATCAGAAATGTATATGGTGTGAGGGGAGATTCAGTGGGCTTGGGTGTTGGTTTGGACCCGGGCGTTCGTGAGAGGCCGCTGGCAAGGTGTGCGACAGGTGCAGAGTGTGTGGAAAGAGGAGGTGTGCAAGGATGTCTGACTATGGGGAGTGCGGAAGGTATTTGTGAGCCAGGGTGTGCGGCGGTGATCGGGTGTGTGCAAGAATGCACCCCCATGAGTGGTACGGAGTATGTACCGGGAGAGAGTGCGCAAGAAGGTGTGTGAGAAAGGTGTGGAACGGGGGTGTGTGTGAGGAAGAAGTGTGTGCTGAGGAGTGAGTGCGTTGCCAAGAGTGAGAGTGAATGCACGACAGAGTGTGGTGGTGAGAGTGACACGGAGTACGAGTTGGTTGTGGCAGGTGAGAAGGAATGCACACCTGGAATGGAAGAATGCACACCTGGAATGATTGAGCGAGTGTGGGAATGTACACCTGAGTTGGTGGTGGCGCGAGTGCGAGAGGGCACATTGAAGCGCGTGATCGGGTGTGCAGAAGAGTGCACACCCATGGTTGTCACAGAGGATGTGACCGAGGAGTGGGCGTGAAGAGGTGTGTTGATGAGGTGTGCGAACGACGAGTGTGTGCCAAGGTGTGCGGTGGTCAGGTGTGTGACGAAGTCTGTGAGCGGAATGAGTGTACCTGGGTGGTGTGTAAGAGGAGGTGCAATGACGAAGTGTATGGAGACACCTGGATGTGTGAATAAGGAACGGAACGCGTGGTGTGAGCATGCAAGAAGCATCGATGTTAAACGGGATAGCGGTTAGACCGACGGTTAGCCGACGCGATCCCTCGGTTCGTGCCAGGCTTTGGGTGCTGCGGGAACCGGCGGGGATCGTAACCACGGCGGTTTCAAAAGAACCGCCATGCGCGATCCGCACTGGGCCTTGCCCTGAACGGTCGCATCTGCGCTCTGCTAAGCGGCGCGGGCGGCCCGGTTCGAGGGCAGGTAGGAAGGGTCGGCACGGCGACCCCTTGTGGTTGCGGCGTTCCGGCCGGGCGAGATCGGGCCATCGGGCGGGAGACCGAAAGGCTCCGCGCCGAGGTGGACCTTGGGATCTCGGCCCGAGCGAACCCCCTCCCCTGAACCGAGTGCCGGACGGATCCAACTGCAGGAAACAAACCACCCGCGTTCATTGCTCGGCTTGGCGAAGCCGAGCTTTGCGAATGTAAAGACGCACCGAGGCTCAAGTTTATGGACATTTGGTAGGGATAGGGAATTTGTGATTGGGAAAATTTGATGGGTAAGATGATTGGCAAATATGATTGGCAGGTGATTGGCAAATTTTGGATTGGCAAGAATTGGAATTTGATGGGCAAAATTGATAGTGGGAGATGCCCGATGTGGTGGGATGGCAACTCTGCCATCCCTCACAACCCCGGGCACATGAGCATTAGTTATGGGGTTTTGGCAGTGTAAGCTCGCCGAGGGAGGGTTTGGATAATGTATAGGGATCTAGAGAAATGACCATAGGTAACTGTAGAGGTAAGTAGCGACATTGTACAGGTAGTCGGGGATGTAGAGAGGTTAGAATGGTTGTTAATGACGTGGTATGTGCTTCGTTTAAAGGGAAGACGGGGAGCACCAAGTTAGAAGGATACCAGGTAGTTTAGATGATGCCGTTGTGCGTGCTGGTGAGAGTATTAAATGAGGATTGGTATGGAAGTTTTTTTGCGGGTGAGCATGTTGAGCAAATGAGGAATTGAGGGGCAATGCTCGGGAGAGATGTGTGTATGAGCGTGGGAGAATTTGGGTGCCTGAGGCAATGGTTTGGAGAGTTAGAAGTGTATGGTGAAAAGTGCGATTGTGGGTTGTATTGAGCGTGGAAGTGTATGGAGCAGTGTATGAGGAATAATTGTGATTGTGCATTGTATTGAGTGAATGAAGAAGCCTGGGAGGAAGGAGGATGCAGGTGGCACCAGGTGTGTGAGCACAGGTGTGCAAGTGAGTGAACAGGTGTATGGAGAATGGTTGAATAAATGGTATGGAATACATGAAGTGTGGAATGGATGGTGTGGAGTGAGTATGGTGGAAAATGTGGAGTGGAGTGGTTGGTGCGAAGAGAGTGTATGGGGAGGATGGACCCCCATCACGAATACCCGGGGAGGGTAGTTTAAGAGTTAGGTAGAGGGTATAGGTAAATTGTGGTTGGATATTGGCATCTGTGGTGCGTGTGGAAGAATGGTGTTTGGATGGGTGCATTAGTGACGTGGAAATGGCTGGGCGTGTGGCCTGTTAGTGTGTGTAGTTGAATGGGCACTCTGTCACTGTGAGGATGTCGGCCAGGTGAGGCCACAGGTGGGCTCTGGGAGCCAGTAGAGTTGTTCAGTGGGGCCCGAGGATCCGGAGGATGGACCCGGGTAGCCCAGTGCCAGAGAGGGCACCGAGAGGGGAGAGCGCCAGAGGTTAGGGTAATGGGTAAACGGATCACCGAGCCACACCTTACCCGAACCTATCTTCCCCAGGTAGATAGGTTAGGGTAAGGAGCAGGTAAGCTTAGAGGCAACTGCAGTGGCGGAGGTGTGCAGGTGGGTAGACCTGCTTTGGGAGCCACACAACCCAGTCCTGAAATTGTGCAAAGGTACAGGGAGTTGAATCGGGGGAGTGAGACCCCAAATTGATAGCACCACAGTTTGGTCATTGGGAATTGGTTCTTAAAACCGCATAGAGTGTAAGATAGCCAATGGATTGGCAGGGAAAGACCCCGGGTAGTGTAAAGTGTGTTAATGTCATTTAGGAAGTAGTTAGGATTGAAATCTCCTCGCACCATCTACATCCACTCACCTGAGGTGACAGAACTCCACACCGTGCCATGGTTTGTTGTTTTATTTTTGTGCAGATGTTTTGGAAATGTGAGACGCATCATGACGTGGGTGTGACATTGTGCTGATGTTCCATCTCTTCCTCCTTATGAGGAATTGATGAGGAATTTGGATGATGGCAAATTTGGTTAGAGGGATTGTGACGAATTTGGTATTAGGGGAGATATGGGGAAGACGTGGCGCTAGAGACTAATTGTAACTTGTTTTGTAAATATGGGGTAAGGGCAAGGGTAGAGTAGGTGACGGGGGGGTGGGGGGGTGGCGTACGGTAGGGTCGAGCTTTCTCACTTCGCTCCCTGTGCGCACCTCACCTTGCATTACCTTTGTTGATGTGTACCCTTGTGACCTTACCCCTCGCTAACGCTGCCACTTTGTCTTCCTTCCCCGACCCATGGATCGTGCTCTCTGGGCACTGAGGGGGAGCGTGCGGGAGGCCACGTCTGTGTGCCCGGATCCCCACATCTAGCTGCCTGCATCGATGCACCACTTTATGGACCACGTTGTTGTGGCCGAGCACCACCATATGGACCACAGTACTGTGGCCAAGCACCACTTATGGACCACATGTTGTGTGGCATGGCCCCTCTGCTGGGACCGGCCAGGTTGGCCAAAGGAAGATCTTGCTTGCGGACCTCGGTGAGGTGGCACCAAGCCTACAGGTGAACCACCCATAGCTGGCCCCTGTGGGCCATAAATAAAAATGGACACGGTTAGTGCTTTTTTATTTTTTATTTATTATCTTTGCAAATAGGCAGCAAGCCAGAACAACACGAAGAAAGACAACATCAAGAAACATCGGCCAGCAGAGCAGGAGCTGAGAAGCGAGTCATCAGTGTGTTGTTTATTATTGAAATGTGATGACATGTGTGAAATGAGCACTGATTGGTGCTTTATGGTGCTTTGGTGTTTATTGGTGCTGGTGTGTCGATGCAGTGCATGCTGTCTCTATCCTCCTTCCCACAGGATTTTCTTTTTGTGTCTCCTGAAAAAGAAAATGACAGGTCCTGGGTTGTGTTTTGTAAATAATGAAATAGTGTAACTTGTACATAATGCTCCCCACCGTTCATCTGTAGTTTGAAAACCATTCCGTAATTCGGTTATTCTGTGGGTGTGAAGCTGTTAGGTAGGGTGCAACGCAACAGGGGGACATACTTATTTGTGTTTTAAAACTGTCACACTCAGGGTCAGATTAATAGTAGAGGGTGTTACACCTACGTGCCACATGAAGTTAAAGTTTTATCGGCCCGGGACGTGCCTGGAGGAAGAAGGGGGCAGTGTAATGGATTTGGGAAACCGTGCACTGTGTGTGTAATTCATTGTAAATATACCCCCATTGTAAATAATGTAATGATTCCTGTAAATACCTCCATTCATGTAAAGATCAAAGGTCGTCCTTTAGTTAGTCCATCGCACACACGTAGGCCATCATAGGACCTTCTAAATAGTTATTTCTTTATTCTGTGTTCAGTATAAGGCTCTGTTTTCCACTAGTTCATTTGCGTTGCATCGAATCAAATAAGACAGGCCCCCTTCAACCCCTTCATTTTTGCGACAGCGATCGCCATGCAAATGGGAGCGGATGCTCTTCTTTTCCGCATGGGGGCCGCCATTGAACACGAGGTTGGCTAAAGATCGAGAACCAAGGTATGGCTCTGTCAGCCGCTCGTCAGGAGGTGGAGCCAGTGAGTCCTCGCCGGCCAACCCGAGCCGAGGTGATGGACCGATAGGCGTGTCCTGGAGGCCGGCGGCTTGATCGCGACTCGCCTCATAAAACGAGGAGAGAGGGACTGCTTCATCAGATGAGTGAGGGAGCACGAACCAAGAGTTCAGAGGGAGACGAAGCTGGCGTTCAAAGGCTGAGTTGAGAAGGTTCAGGCTGAGAGCCTTTGAAGTTCCAAGGTTCAGGCTGGAGTCAAGTTCCAAGGCAAGGACGTGAGCTGGAGCTGGGCTGGTCAAAGGAATTACAAGTTGTGCTGAAGCTGTGTCGATTGAAGGAGTTACCAAGCTGAGCCCACGCTGCGACGACGCAGCCGCGGAGCTGCGTCCCGCTGAGTCCTGAGGCCCCAAGCCGTTCCTCCTGCCTGGACCCACCCTTGCTGCCATCCCATGCCATCGATCCCTGGCATCCATCTACCCCATTCGTGTGAGTCTGCTCGTCATCTGTCCTCTGTGTTGTCTGGGGTATAAGTTAAGCTTGTTTTAAGGATTGCACTGTGTCTTCTTCTTCTTCTTCTGTAAGTTAGTTTCGTTTCTTTCCTTCTCCTTTGGTTTCTTTGGTTGTGTAAATAATAATAATAAAAAGCTGTTCCCCCTTATTCTTGGGTTTTCATTCACATCCGATCATCTTTGTGATTTCGCCCATTGAATACCTCTGGTGCGATTTCGGCCAACACTTTATAATCGGGTTTAGTCTTTGCGAATGGCTCGAACTTCAGACTGCTAACCCGCTCGGCAAATACCATCTAGAACCGTGGTTCGAGCAGAAGTTATTCCCTCGTTCCCGGCTGGCAGTAGTAATTAGGTACGTAGCGAACCCCTAGGCCTAACAAACCCTACCTACCGTCGGTCCGGGAAGGACGTTGTAGCTTCGAGGACTCACATCGGTCAGTGACAGACAAGGGGCTAAACCCCCCTTGGTAAGGGGAGAAGGCCGACGTTGAGATCCGTAACTATATATATATATATATATATATATATATATATATATATATATATATATATATATATATATATTGTTACAGACACGACTTTGATGTTAAAGTGGGCCGAGCGGAATGGCCGTCGTGTCCGCACAAATTACCCGACTATACTCGACGTTGACGAAGTCGCGTTACGCTGGCTCAATAAGAAAAAGAAGACACCCGGCTGGGTTATAAAATGACGACACCAGGGATACGGTTCTCAAGACCTCCGGAGGAGATTATATTCGTTACGGAAGGTCAGATTACAGGGACGAGAGGTACAACATAGAAAGACAAGCACTTAGACACAATCTTATATTATCCCCGGACAGACGACAGGTAAACGGGACAAGGCTGACTCACACGGGGATTGATGGCTAGGAAAGGCAAGGTAGCGATGGCTCCAGGTGCACCTGGGCTCGGGGCAGGATCAACACGGTTCGGTCCAGAGATGCGGGGAGGTCTCGTCGCAGCGCTCAGAGGTGACGTTCTTTCTCAGGCGGGTCTTTCTCAGGCCTCTCCAAACTCAGGCGCATCTGTTTCAGCGCTCGCAGGTCCTTCTTTCTCCAGCTGGGGGCGCATCTGACGTCACATCCGGCGCGTGGCCGCGTATATCCGGCGGGGAGTGACACGCCCTCGGCTCGTTAGCTCCGCCTCATGGAATCGGCACGTTGCTTCTCATTGGGTGCGTGCGGGGGGTTTACCAGGCTCCGCCCTTGACGAGGAGCTGACAAGGAGCCCCTTCGTGGTAACCCCGTGGAGCGCATGGTCTGGAGCGCATCGTCTGGAGCGCATTGTCGATGGCGGCGAACCGAGCCGGTGGGAGGACGCACACTCCCCCCCGCGCAGCGCCGTGCCCCTCTGTTGTTGTAGACGGGGAAGAAGATGGGAGGAGGTATGGGAAAGGTCCTAAACTCACTACTGGTGCCATATAATCACATTCTGGTGCAACGAAGAGTCATAATTAATGGAAACGAGGCCTTAACTGACATAGATTAAGAATAACTAGGAAGATGTCCGAAAGTTGTCTACGTGTGGTGCGGTGGACCTGGGCACGACATTTAATGGGGGAATAAGGGGAAGGTCGGCTCTACTGATTGTTATTTACATGCAATGGGACTAGGGAATGGGGGATTGGGGAAAGTTGGGGAGTATTGGAGAAAATAGGGGAATATTTACAAGCGGATATGGAGGCCAAATTCCATATTCACAACATTGCACCCTTCTCTACCCTCGGGGCGTCTCGACCCGATAAATTTTTACCTACTTTAGTGTGGCACGCAATGTAGTTCCCTCTACTATTAACTCTACCCTGAGTGCGACAGTTTTACAGATATTCACAAATGAGTAAATATGTCCCCCTGCGACGTTGCACCCTTCTCCTCACAGAAACACACCCACAGGATAACCGAATCCGGAAAGAATTCTCAAACTAAACATACAGCCGGTAGGGAGCATTATTTACAAGATTACGCTGATATCTACACTACGATCCAGGACCTGTTTTTGGAGGAACACATGCAGATGTTATGCATAGAGAGAGCGCGCTTGCCAGCATCGATACACCAACCCACGAGTGCTCTGTGGCCGACGGCCTTTAATAACGTGCAGAGCACCCTTTCCCAGCATCAAAAGCACCACCCCACCACCAATCGGTGCAGTCACCATTGTTCATTGGAATAAAAATAAATTCGACAACCCCTAACCCTGCAGGTGTCTCTTGCTCTTCTTGTGGTGCACTTGGTGTTAACTAAAAGTGGTTCACCTGTATGGCATAGGTGCCACGTTGACCCATAGGTCCATCCCCGGGTGGTGCTTGGCCGCAAACGAACTGCGGTCCATTGTGGGTGGCCACAAACATTGCGGTCCATATGGTGTATCGATCCCGGCAGCAAACAGCGAAAGTGCAGGCCCACAACTGCGCAGCCAGCACCTCTCTCTCCTCTCTCTCTACCCCAAAGCCAGATCCTCGGAGGTGGGAGACAGAAGAAGCAGACAAGTGAGTAAGGTGGTAAGGGCGCAAAAGTGCATGCAATGTAAGGTGATGCACACTGGGGGCACATGGGAACCAGGTGAGACAGGTACGTTCCTATCGTACGCCCCCCCCCCCACCAGGTAACCTACATGGCCCCTCCCTTACCCCTTACTGTATCCACACAACACAACACTACCCATAAACATCTACTTTACAAATCAACAACCATCCCTACTGTCTTCCCCGTTCCTCCCATATACCAAATTCGTCTTCTCTCCCTCCTAACCAATCAAATTTGCCATTTTCAACTCTCATCAAAATTTGCCATCTCCAACTGAACATCAACATTTGCCATTACCAATTCATCATCAGTCCCTCCTAGGGAGGGAGAGATGGAATCACCCCAATGTCTCATCCACGTCGTGATGCGTCTCACAAATCCTCACAGCAATTCTTACTTCTGCACAAAACAAAGAAAACACAGGTGTGGAGTCATCATCATCACCACAGGCAAGTGGCTGCGTATGGTGCGACAGGTTCATCAATCCTAACTATTTCCTAAATGACTTTAACAACTTTACACTACCCGGGGTCTTTCTCCGGCCAAACCATTGGCCCTCTTACACTATGGGTTCTAAAAACCAATTCCCATTGGCCAAACTGTGGTGCTTTTCAATTTGGGGTCTCACTCCCCCGATTCATCTCCCGGTGCCCTCGTACAATTTCTGGGCTGCGACGTGTACCTCTCCCAGTGGGTCTACCCACCTGCACACCTCCACCACTGCAGTTGCCTCCTAGCTTACCTGCTCCTTACCCTAACCTAACTACCTGGGGAAGGCCCTCTGGCTCTCTCCCCACTCGGTGCCCTCTCTGGCACTGGGCTACCCGGGTCCGTCCTCCGGATCCTCGGGCCCCATCCACAACTCTACCGGCTCCCAGAGCCCACCTGCGGCCTCACCTGGCCGACATCCTCACAGTGGTGGAGTGCCCAACCAACTACACACACTAACAGGCTACACGCCCAGCCATTTCCACAACACTAATGCACCCATTCACAACACCATTCTGCAACCGCACCACAAATGCCAATATCCAACCACAATTTACCTATACCCTCTACCTAACACTTACACTACCCGCCCCGGGTATTCGTGAAAGGGGTCCACTCTTCCCCCATCCACACCTTCGCACCATGCACACCACTTCGTACCACTCACTCCAACTCTCTCCACACACCTGTACCTGCACACCTGTGCTCTCACACCTGGTGCCACCTGCACCCTTCTCTCCCCAAGCGCATTCGCGCTGATCCACACACTCACTACTCATACACTGCTCCACACACCTGTCCAGTTGCACACCTGTGCAATCACACCTGTTCAATTCTCACAAACACGGCATCATCTCAGCTAACTACTCCCTTCTGAAACTTGCGCTTCCCAGTCGTCCCTTTAAACTATTACGCTCCCACGTCATTATCATCCACACTAATCTACCTGCGTCCCCACTACAGGTATCAGTCACTAACTAAACTTAACGTTACCTAATGTCAATCCTCGCTAGATCCCTACACACCATATCCTAACCCACCCGGGCTAGTTTTCACTGCCATACACCCCATAAGCTATTGCTCCTTTGCCCCACATGGGAAGGCTGGCAGGGATGCCATCCCACCACATCGGGGGTCTCTCACTACCAATTTTGCACATCAAATTTCAACAAATCAAAAATTTGCCAATCACTACCCATCATCTGCCAATCACTACTGCCAATCCCTTGCCAATCATCAAATTTTGTTTTTCTCTAATTTTGGGTCCAATACACTAACCTCATCACCCAGTCGACTCACTAATACCTCTCGGTGCGCCAATCCCTGTCCAAAGCCCGGCTTCGTAAAGCCAAGCAATGGATGCTGGTTGTTTTGTGCCAGCGGCTGGATGCGTCCGGCATTCGGGGCAGGGACGGGGGCTTACCCGGGCCGAGATCCCACGCACCATCTCGGCACGGAGCCATCCAATGTCCCGCTCTCGACCTGCCGGCACGTCTCACCAAAAAGTGGTCGCCATGACGACCCTTTCTATCGGGCTGCCAGCTCCGCCTAGTGGAGCACGGACGCGGCCGTTCAAAGCGAAGCCCAGCACGCACCGAGGGCCCGATTCGGCTATAAGTCGTTCTAAACTCTACCCCGTCTAACGTCGATGCTTCACCTGGACGCTTACACCCCGCAGCCCGTTCCTTGCTCACACATCCAGCCGTGCCCATGCTCCTCGTACCTTTCCTTACACACCCAGGTACCCTCATTCCACTCACAGCCTTGGTCACACACCTGACCACCGAACACTTTGGCACACATTCGTTGCTCGCACACCTCACCAATACACCGCTTCGCGCCCCCTCCTCGGTCACCTCCTCTGTGACAATCACAGGTGTGCCCTCATTCGCACACCCAACCACGTGCCTCACCACCAACTCCAGCGTGCATTCCCACTCACGCTCTACCATTCCAGGTGTGCATCCTTCCATCCCAGGTGTACATCCTCTCTCACCTGTCACAACTAACTCACGCTCCATGTCACTCTCACTACTCTCACCTCCATTCTTGGCAGCGCACTCACCCTTACTCTTGACAGCGCACTCTTTCCTCGTGCACCTGTCCGTCACACACCTTTCTCGCGCACACTCTCCCGTTACACCCTCTGTAACACTCCCCACAGGTGGACACTCTTCCTTACTTCTGACAGCGCACTCTTTCCTCATGCACCTGTCCGTCACACACCTTTCTCGCGCACACTCTCCCATTACACCCTCTGTAACACTCACCACAGGTGGACACTCTTCCTTACTTCTGACAGCGCACTCTTTCCTCACGCGCCTGTCCGTCACACACCTTTCTCGCGCACACTCTCCCGTTACACCCTCTGTAACACTCACCACAGGTGTGCATTCTTCCTTGCCTTTGACAGCGCACTCTTTCCCCATGCACCTGTCCGTCACACACCTTTCTCGCGCACACTCTCCCGTTACGCCCTCTGTAACACTCACCACAGGTGGACACTCTTCCTTACTTCTGACAGCGCACTCTTTCCTCATGTACCTGTCCATCACACACCTTTCTCGCGCACACTCTCCCGTTACACCCTCTGTAACACTCACCACACCGCGCTTCCATGTGCTCCCTCGCACACACGCTACGACCGACTCATTCTCGCCAACACCCTCACTCCTTGGCACACACTTTTTCCTCACACACCCTAGAGTCGGACCTCCTCGCACACCTCCTCTTTCGCACACCAGACCTGTCACACACCTCACCAACGGCCTCTCACGAACACCCGGGTCCATCTCGACCCCCAATCTTCTTAAATCACCTGGCGCATCATACGCACGACCATATTGGTCACCACTTACACCGGGTCCTCTTCCTCTTCGCTTCTCCTCCATCACCTGCGAATCCCTCATCCGGTTAATGAGCACATCATCACGATCCAAACACAGACTTTGGACCAATTCTTTTATCTCCTCTTTTATCTCTTTCTTATCCCCTCTCCGTCGCTTCTTAATTTCGCTCATCCCTTCTTCCACTTCTTCTAATTTCTGCTTCACCTCTTTTATGTCCCGGTACGTCTCCTCAAGCTCATCCTCTAAGGCTACCTTGACCGTTTCCAGGTGCGTCCTCACCTGCCGGTCCTTCGTCTCCATTACCTCTATCACCTCGTCCAACCTCGTTGTCAGTCCCTCACGTACCATCTGACATTCCCTCTTTGTCGCTATCAAGTCGTTTTTTATGTCGTTTTGTGTCGCTTTTAAACCTCCTAATACCGCAGTGTTCCTTTGAACCTGCTCCGTTAGTCCTTTTTGTCCCTCCGTCAGCTGTTCCACCTCCTGCGTCAGGACCTCTATGCCCCCTTGTAACTTTACAGTCCCCTTTCTCACCTCCTTCTCCATGTGCTCCTTACAGTGCCTCACCTCCTCGCGCACTCCTCCGACCTCCTCACTCACTCCTCTTCTGATCTCCTCTCCCATCACTTGCATCTCCTGCCCAGATGCCACCCTCATCTGCTCCATTTCCTCCCTGTGAGCATCCAGTTTGGTTTCTACCCCCATTCTGACCCCCTCTATCTACTGCTCCATTTGTTTAACTTCCCTTTCCGCTTGGTCCCTCATGTCCCTCAATTTGCCTTCCATACTGTTTTCTAACCCCTCTAACCCATTTTTCACTCCCTCTATTTGATTCTCTTGAGCGGCCATTCTGTTTTCTACCCCCGTTAACCCATTCTTTACTTCTTTTATCCCGTTGTCTAACTCCTCCCCAGTACCCCTCGCTTCGTCCCTCATTACCCCCATTTGGCCCTCTAATCGCCCACTATCAACCCTCATTTGCTCACTCTGAGCATCCATCCGGTTTCCCAATTGGTTACTCTGCAGTTTGAGGGACGCCTGCATTTGCGCCATAAATTGCTCCATGAGGACCTGCATCTGGGCCATCCCTCCCACTTGTGCAGCGGGTGCGGCCGCCGTAGCTATGTGCGAGGCGCCATTTCGCGCGTCTGCTACCCCCGCTGTTTCGCTCTCCTCATGTCCCTCATGTCCCTCAATTTGGTCCTGGACCGACCCTGCTTCACTCTCCGCTACCGGACCCCAGCCGTCTTGATCCGCCATAGCGCGACTTGCAAAATTCGAGTTTCGTAAAACAAATCCAAATTTTTTTTTTTTTTTTTCGTTATAATTTCGGCGAGCGCAGTAACCGCGGGACCGCGCTCCGGCTCGATTTTGTCGAGCGCAGTACGCGCTCCGAACCGATTTTCCCTCCCAAAATTTGGGCCTAACTAATTTAGTCCCGGGTCCGAATCTCACTCCTCGACACCAATTGTTACTCTACTAACACAATTGGTGTCCAAAATTTGGGCTAAATAAATTTAGTCCCAGGTTCGAATCCAACTCCTGACAACCAATTGTTACAGACACGACTTTGATGTTAAAGTGGGCCGAGCGGAATGGCCGTCGTGTCCGCACAAATTACCCGACTATACTCGACGTTGACGAAGTCGCGTTACGCTGGCTCAATAAGAAAAAGAAGACACCCGGCTGGGTTATAAAATGACGACACCAGGGATACGGTTCTCAAGACCTCCGGAGGAGATTATATTCGTTACGGAAGGTCAGATTACAGGGACGAGAGGTACAACATAGAAAGACAAGCACTTAGACACAATCTTATATTATCCCCGGACAGACGACAGGTAAACGGGACAAGGCTGACTCACACGGGGATTGATGGCTAGGAAAGGCAAGGTAGCGATGGCTCCAGGTGCACCTGGGCTCGGGGCAGGATCAACACGGTTCGGTCCAGAGATGCGGGGAGGTCTCGTCGCAGCGCTCAGAGGTGACGTTCTTTCTCAGGCGGGTCTTTCTCAGGCCTCTCCAAACTCAGGCGCATCTGTTTCAGCGCTCGCAGGTCCTTCTTTCTCCAGCTGGGGGCGCATCTGATGTCACATCCGGCGCGTGGCCGCGTATATCCGGCGGGGAGTGACACGCCCTCGGCTCGTTAGCTCCGCCTCATGGAATCGGCACGTTGCTTCTCATTGGGTGCGTGCGGGGGGTTTACCAGGCTCCGCCCTTGACGAGGAGCTGACAAGGAGCCCCTTCGTGGTAACCCCGTGGAGCGCATGGTCTGGAGCGCATCGTCTGGAGCGCATTGTCGATGGCGGCGAACCGAGCCGGTGGGAGGACGCACACTCCCCCCCGCGCAGCGCCGTGCCCCTCTGTTGTTGTAGACGGGGAAGAAGATGGGAGGAGGTATGGGAAAGGTCCTAAACTCACTACTGGTGCCATATAATCACATTCTGGTGCAACGAAGAGTCATAATTAATGGAAACGAGGCCTTAACTGACATAGATTAAGAATAACTAGGAAGATGTCCGAAAGTTGTCTACGTGTGGTGCGGTGGACCTGGGCACGACATTTAATGGGGGAATAAGGGGAAGGTCGGCTCTACTGATTGTTATTTACATGCAATGGGACTAGGGAATGGGGGATTGGGGAAAGTTGGGGAGTATTGGAGAAAATAGGGGAATATTTACAAGCGGATATGGAGGCCAAATTCCATATTCGCAACAATATATATATATATATATATATATATATATATATATATATATATATATATATATATATATATATATATATATACTGTATATATATTCTGTTACGTGTTACCTCCCCAAACACCGGTTACGGTGCCCCTCAGAGTCTCGAGAGGGAACGCGGCAGAAAGATTTGTTATTTTGAGTGTTCTAATAAACCATGGTGAAACCACACCAATGCAATTGTATAGAACAAAACAAGTAATTGTATTAAGAACTCTCACATACACAATAATAACACTATTAAAGAAAGTACAATGAAAATATCACTTGCATCAAAGGAACAATATATATGATGATACCATCATTCCCCAATGCTCTCAAAGCAATAAACTCACGATACGCCAAACATGAGTGGAATGTAACATTCCCCAAATTCCGAGCACAAATCCCAATGCGGGGTGAATGTTGAAGTCGTGCAGAATGGCAAGAACAGGCAGGTAGCGGCACGGCACGGCAGTGGACGAGAAGTTACGAGGTGAGAGGTTGATATGGGAATTGAGCCGATATGGAAACGAACGGCGACCCACACAATGATGTCGATATGGGAATCCCAACGACAAAACACGAAGCACCAGGCAGACGGCCTCTTCGAGGAAAAATTGGCGGATTGACCTGGAATGGCAGCTTTTGCTTTCCCACCAACAATGGCTCAGGCTTGGTAATAAAACCTGAGACGCAGGTTTAATTGCAATCACAATATACCGTGCATTCAGAAACTATTCAGACCCTTTTACTTTTTTCACATTTTGTTATGTTGCAGCTTTATGCTGAAATTGTTTAAATTCATTTTTTCCCTCATCAATCTACACTCAATACCCCATAATGACAAAGAGAAAACAGGATTTTAGAAAGTTTTGCAAATTTATTAAAAAGAAAAAACTGAAATATCACATTGACATAAGTATTCGTACCCATTGCTATGACACTTGAAATTTAGCTCGGGTGCTTCCCATTTCTCTTGATCATACTTGAGATGTTTCTACACCTTGTTTGGAGTCCACCTGTGGTAAATTCAATTGATTGGACATGATTTGGAAAGGCACACACCTGTCCATATAAGGTCTCACAGCTGACAATGCATATCAGATCAAAAACCAAGCCATGAGGTCGGAGGAACTGCCTGCAGAGCTCAGAGACAGGATTGTGTCGAGGCACAGATCTGGGGAAGCCTACAAAAAAAAATTCTGCTGCATTGAAGGTTCCCAAGAGCACAGTGGCCTCCATAATTCTTAAATGGAAGAAGTTTGGAACAACCAGGACTCTTCCGAGAGCTGGCCGCCCGGCCAAACTGAGCAATCGGGGGAGAAGGGCCTTGGTAATAGAGGTGACCAAGAACCCGATAGTCACTCTGGCTGAGCTCCAGAGATCCTGTGTGGAGATGGGAGAAACTTCCAGAAGGACAACCATCACTGCAACACTCCACCGATCTGGGCTTTATGGCAGAGTGGCCAGACGGAAGCCTCTCCTCAGTGAAAGACACATGAAAGCCCACAGAATCTTGTTTCTCACAGTCTACGGGTCCTTTAGGTGCCTTTTTGCAAACTCCAATCGTGGACATCGGGATAGGAAAGGGTGTGTGGCAATCTGGGTAAAAGACTGCAATATTGTATCGAGAGTTAGGAATGACATGAAGGAGGGAACTAATGTGGACGATTCTCGGTGGATTGAGACTAGAGATTGGAAGAATAGTAAGATACTTGTTGGATGTATTGATGAGATTCCCAGTATGAGGGAGGAGTAAGAAAAAGGGGTTGATGAAGAATTCAGAAAGGCTCGTGGAAAGGGTCGAGTGTTGATTGGAGAAGATATAAATTTCCCAGAGATGGAATGGGTCTAGAAGTCAGTTTGTAGAAAGACCGACCAGGGTGTGTGGGGTGTTACATATTTACCTCTGCCATCGAAGGTGGATGGAGGTTATGTTTTCACCTCTGCCTGTCTTTTTGTCTATCTGTTTGTCTGTCTGTTTGTCTGTGAACAAGATATCTCAAAAAGTTGCGGATGGATTCCGCCGAAATTTGGCAGAGATGTAGCGTATGTCACAAGGACGAAATTATTAGATTTTGGTAAAGATCCGGATTCGGATCCGGCTACTAGAATTTTTAAAGTGATTCTTCACCATTTGGAGATTGGGCCAAAAATTATACATAACAGGATATCTCAAAAAGTTGTGGACGGATTTGGACGAAACATGGTGGACATGTTGGGAGTGTCACAAGGACGAACCACTTCGATTTAGGTGAAGATCTGAATATGGATTCAGATACGAGAATTAATTAATTTTTAAGTGATTCTTCACCATTGAGAGATCCGGCGAAAAGCGATATATAACATGATATTTAAAAAAGTTGTGAACAGATTTGGACGAAACTTGGGGTACGAGTTGGTTAGGTGATATAATAACAAGAAGATTATATTTTGGTTCAGGTCCGAATCCAGATCCGGCTCTTCAGTGGTATACAAAACAAACTGAAGAGCCTGGCGGAGGTATGCGCTCCACCGAGTGCCGTTCTTTCAAAGAAATTATCCCAATATAAATTGGATGCATATTATCATGCAGTAGGTGGACGTAGAAGAAAGTCTGGGGAAAAAGTGACAACAATATGGTGTGTGCAACTATTTATTGTTGAGATATGAAGTTCAGGATAGTAGGGTAAGATTGCTAGATTTCAGGAAGACAAATTTTGAAGGCATGGAAAGAGAGTTTCTCAAAGGGGAAAAGCAGCTAACGTGTGGGAAATCTGTATCAGAGAATGGGCAACCTTCAAGGAGCGATTGCGTCGGCTCCAGAGTAGGTATATTCCAGTGAGGTGGAAAGGTAGCAGCAAAAAGAGACCAGGGTTCATGAGTAAGGAGGTAAGCAGTGTTATTGAGGATAAACAGAAGACATCCATTAAGTATAAAATAACAGGGTTAGAGACAAACTCACATCAGTATAGGAATAAACAGAGGCAAGCCAAAAGAGGATATCAAAAGGATATGGCTAAAAAACATAACAGCAATTCATGTTTCAAGTACATAGTGGGTAAAGAAAGCTTTAAGAAAAGTGTGGCCTGTTAACGAATAGCACAGGATAATTGGTGCATGATGATGGAAGGATTCATTTTGTTTTATTCTTGCTTTGACATTTACACAAAGAACAGTCAGGGGAACTTCCAATAGCTAAGAGCATCTATCTTGGAGGTGAACAAGGGCTTATTGAGGAGATCCAGGTATGAGTGGACGAAGTAAAGAAGCAGCTAGGAAAACAAAGGGCTGATAAAGCTCCAAGGCCAGATAATATGCATCCAATGGTATTAAAGGAGGTGGCTGATCAGATTAGCGTTGTGTAGCGAAGGTCCAACAGCTCATTGGAGTCGGGCCCGGGAGCAAATTGGAGGGTTGGAGAGGGTTGGAGAGGAGCAAATGTAACCACCATCATTTCAGAAAAGATCCAGAGAAGAATTGGGTTAATATAGCATGACTTTGGTCGTAGGGAAGATGCTGAAGTCATTAAGGAAGGAACGGATCAGAAACCATTTCAATAAGTTCAAATTAATTGAAGATAGTCGGCATGGATTTACTAAAGTCGGTCATGTTTAACAAATGTATTGGAGTTAATATGGGCAGCTTCTGATTGGGTGGATGAGGAAAGTGCAGTGGATGTAGTTTATCTCGACTTTCAAAAAACTTTTGATAAATGTACCACGTAGAAGGCTGTTGAATAAAGCGAAGGCTTGTGGCCTGGCCGATAAGGTAGCCAACTGGATTAGGGATTGGAAGCAAAGGGTGGTTGTGAATTTGATAAACAATTTTGCAAAGACAATTTTTCATTCAAGCAACGAATGTGTTTAATTCTCCAAGACAGGAGAAGTGACACGGGCACAAATAGGGAAAAGCAGCTCGCATGGGAAGATAGTTCCAAAATAATGGTAGCCCATTTCCCAGAGCACCCAGAATCCCCTGCCAGGGACCTGCGGGAACACTGGAGGATGAAGATGAAGGCAAGGGCACCCAAATTTGATATTGCCATACTTCTCCAGAGGATTGCATCTGTCCTCGAAAATTCCCAATGCACCCCGTCGGCCAACTGCCCTATTCCAATGCTCTTCTGCCTCCTCTTGAGTTGATTCAAGTAAACGTCCCATGTAAACGACCAATTATAAGCCATGTAATGCTTGTTTCAAGGATTTCAATGCACTCTCAAACATTCCCTAGGCGACTTGTAAAAGTTTCTTTGTTATTTAAACGCTTGTGATTAGATTTTGATCGCGCATTGGATAATCACCCTTTGCTGATCGGCGATTAACTTTGAATGGGTGATCATCACATGATTAGCGATTCTACACACGTCTAACTCTTAAACGCCTTAAAAATGTATATCCATTTGTTGATCATGTACAAAATGACCTTATTGTGTAGCCAAAAGAAATACCAACGTGTAACCTTAACTACCTCTGTTCGAAGTGCACACATCAACTTGGAAATGTGAATGTCTGTGAAGAGTGTGTGACAAGGGCCAAGATGGTGCCGACGTTGAAGTTGTTCCTGGGTTTGCCGACACCCGGTGTTGATTGTGCCGACAGCCACGTGTTGGCCTAGCGGTTAGGGTGCGGGCTTGGGATACCTAGGATCCTGGGTTCAAATCCCAGTTCATCGCTGAATTAATGCCAGGGTGGTTGGCTCAGCCTGTCATCCTTCCGAGGTCGGCAAATTGAGTACAAGTTCACTGGTAATTCCCTGTGTATCGCAAGAGGTGACCAACAGGGTTGGCGGAAGGAAGGGCATCCGGCATAAAACATCGCTTCAAAAAAGGGGACAACGGTGCCCGAAAAAGGCCAACGCCTGCTCTGCGGGGGAAAATGGCCTCTAAAGGTGGTAAAAAAAGTAAAACGTGATGCTATCACACATGATGAAATACTCGTGTCTCAGTTTCTTGAAGCAAGATACACGAATGTCATCCCTCCTGAAATATTTTGGCGATTGTCAGAATACCATCTTCACGGTCAATCACACATAGTGAAGGTCCATAACGTGGGTGATTGGCAACCATGTAAACAAATTGCTCAAATAAATCTGACTCGGTATTATATAATAGATATGAGTTTTGTTCCGGCCTCACTTCTCCCCTCTCTGGAACCACCTTCCGGAGCCCGTTCTCTTCCCTTCTTATCTTCAGGGTTTCAAACAGGCGGTGCACCACCATCTCACGGCATCCCCCATCCGCAGCCACAATCTTTATTACTCCCAATTAACCCTTCCTAGCCAAACCCTCTAACTTGCATGTTGGAGTGTTTCCTCACCATCTCTCTCTCATCATTTTCTCAATCGTTCGTTAACCTGCGAATCGGGTCAAATTGATTCCCCGTTGCCCATACTGCCATTTCATGCCCTCTGTCGCCTTGCTTGTCCACGAGCTTCGACATATTGTAAACAAAAAAATGGTACCTTTCGGATATCCACATATGCATTGTAAGGTGAAGAAACGTAGCTGTAATCCTTCCCAATTGACACCAGCGGATATCTGAAAACAAGGCAAATTATTCGAAACATCAGCAGTTACTATAAATAACATTGAATTCAATGGTGACATGTTTACAATTGTGATGGAACAACTTGTATGGGCTATCATATTGAAATGCAAGGAAACGAGACACAGGAGGAGGCTATTTGGTCCATCATGCCTGTGCTTTACCCACATCCCATTAATCCAATCTGTGAAGTTATTAACTTTTCTAATGATAAATGTAATCAAACTGAACATGCACATAATATGTTTATAATCTAACTCAAATAAATGTGACCTCGGTATCATATAATAGATATGAGTTTTCTGTCTTCTTCCGACTCCTATGGAGCCTAGCTCCACAGCTCTTTTTTGAAATACCAACTTCTTTCCTGGAAGTCCTTGCAGTGTCCATGTGGCTTTTACTTCTCCCACCCCCCCCCCCCCCTCTCCCACCCCCCTCTTCCCATGCCTCCAACCCCCAAGCCCTCTCCCTCCCACAGATCTCCCGATGTCCCTGCTCTCAAATGTTGTACTTGTGTGCTTCCCCCTCTCTCCCCATCTTGTCTCCCGCTCCCTTTATTATGTCTTATGTGTCCGTTTATTTTTTTTTTGTCATTAATGTTAGCTCTTACACGAGCCTCGATCTTGTATACAAAAAAAAAACAACCAAACAAACTCATATATTCATTCAATCTCCACTCTCCAGGCAGAGAATTGAGACAAGGTAAATGTATGAGGTCAATGTAACATTGCCTACTCTTTTAGAAAGATACCATTGCATCTTTAGTGTCCACAACTGAAATTTTAATAGGGCGACTGGATTAATGTGCTCATTTGGAACAGCAAGGCCCAAGGTGCAGCATACTCCAGAATGTATCGCACTCTGTGATAAGTTTTGGTCTCATTCAAATACAGGACCCAATGAGCTATAATATATCCTACCATTTCTCAGCCGACAAGACCCCAAATTCCATGGAGATCTCCTTTTAAGTAATAAACAAGCTCGATTTTTGCTTGGGTTCGTGATCTAACACACCGGACGCATTCGACTACACACAACATGGTCATAGGCAGTGAATGTAACATCCCATGGCTTTGCCTTGTCAATACCAACTTCACCAAGATGAAAGTGAATAATCTGAGATGCATCCTTCAAAATATCCCAGCAAAAATCACCATTAAATTACAATTCTGGGTACAATTAGCTCGTCGTTGAAATCGCCCCTTAACCAATCCAAACAGCGCCGGTGCAAATGTTTCTGCAGGTAAATCACCCATAGCCAGTTCCCTTTTTGGATGGGCTGGTGTAGAAATTCTTTCCCTGAGGCTTGAGTGGTTTTGTCGGCTTCAGCAGAGGGCTCAGCGCTGGAATGGGGCCCTGCAGAGTGCCAAAGTAATTCCCAGAACCACACCTGGATGGATTGGATAGGAAAGTAAACTTCAGCTTGGTTTGCTATCGGCCATCATGAAGGAGAAATAAAGTTACCCAACATGCTTAGAAAGGAGGACGTTAAAGTATAACGCCATGCTGTATGTGTACAAATATCTTTGCTTCTTCAGCAAGTTCAGACAAACAAGACCCTCACACATTAAACTGGACCATTGACAATTGGGCAGTACAAAGTAACCTGGTTGTTTTTAGTGATTAAGTTAAAATGACTTGTTTTTCTGAATATTATGACAGATAATTTGCAAGAACATTATTACATTGTCATTATCACGAGCTCAGAGTCTCTTTGCACTCCAATTGGTTCTGATGGACGAATCGATTACAACACGAGTCACAAGGACTGCCAAACGGTTCTGCCTTCGTCACAATGTGATCGTCAAAAGTTGCAAACGGTACTTTTTTACACAGCAAAGGTGATGAGTCTTTCGATGCAGGACCAGCACGGGTCAAAAAGATCAGAGGTCGAGCCGGATGTACAAAAGATAGTAATCACAGCTTTATTGTTCTACTATTTAATATATAAACTCAGGCAATGAACATGTACGTAAAAAGAGAGTGTGGCATCCAAAGCAAGTAGATCCAATCAAAGGTACAACAATGAGAAAAACAACAATTGCAATTGTGAAAAAACATGAAAGTAATCAAACGAAGAACTAGATCTGGCTAAACATGAACTAAATCAAGCTCTGAACCCAGAGGGATTGCATTATTCAGCAATAATGGATTAATTATATTAATATTTACATCTCAAGAATGTACGATTGAAACATTTGGTTGTAACATGTTTCCAAATTTTGCAAATAATCATGCACAAAACCTTTTTTAGGAGGGGGGCGTATACATAGTCAAGGCTTGTGGAAGAGCTAGAACATGGAACAGATCAGGAAGCAACAGAACAAAAGGAACAGAAAGACCAACAGAACAGTCAGTCAGGAACATTTAACAGTCAGGTCGGTCTCTTGACTGCCACTGGTAACATGTAACCCAGTGCTACCTGCTGCATGGTCGGGCAGTCGGCGACTAAACTGACTACCCTCACTGGCTCGCCAATGGACAGGGTGACTGTGATACCCCGCAGGACTAAAAACAATACCTGTCAAAGGGCGGATGAGCTCCCTTAGCGAGCCAATGGCCATCCAGTAAGGAGATGGTGTCTCCTAAAAAACACCCATCCAGTTGGACCGGTTTCTTAGGTGGTAAGTTGTAGACAGCAACCGCCCAGGGTAGTACTACCGTTCGGGCTTAGGAGCGTTAAAGTGGTGCCCGGAACCATCTTACACTCTCCGTGTCAGGATTTCTGGTCCTACTTTCTGTCTCACTCAAACTATGGATACCGGACCTAGCTTTAATCTCTTTCTTGCAAACAAACATCACACACTTTTCATACTCATTTTCACTCCTCACCTTTACATTCTCTCTCTTTTATTTATCTTTCCACAGATTTATCAATGAAGGTATTTTATTTAAGGCCTGGCCTCGATGAGGATTATATAGTCCGCGACGGGAACCTTCAACATGAAAAGAAGAAGAGTTTAAGGATAAAATAGAGGGAAACTTGGACAAACTAGAATGGCAAGCACTCGGTAGAGTGCACAACTCCACCAGGCTGAACAGTTTACGTTTTATATCCACTGATTGACCGGATGCAATGGGCATCATGAGGCACCAGGGCCTATTACTGTGAGCTCAACACGCTGTAACATCCCGATATCCTTACCTCTGCTCTGGTGCCTCAGTGTCTGAATAGAAGCTTTGAAGGACAACCCTCTTTGACCCTGTAGATCACCTTAATGTGCCTTTAACAGATAACCAGAAGTTCAGTTGCCGATCTGTTTGCCGAACCCTGTCAGCTGCCAAAGAGTCTGGACTCCAATTTTCTTTTTCAAAGTACTCACAGGTTGGTTCACATATGATATCTGCAAACTAGAACGACAATCCATAGAAAGCATACCTCCGCCAGGCTCAACAGCTTATGGTTTCTATCCCACTGATAGGCCGGATCTAGATTCGGACCTGAACCAAAATCTAATCACTTGTTCTTGTTGCCTGTCAAACTCATTCACCAAGTTTCATCCAAATTCGTCCACAACTTTTTGAGATATCTCGCTATATATCATCTTTAGCCCTATCACTCAATGGTGAAGAATTACTTTTTAAAAAAGAAGAAAGAGCAGTCAGGGATTGCAGACCGTCACCAGGATGTTTGTAGTTTGTGTGGTGTTTATTAGCTGCTGTGTTTGTGTGATTTATTGATGACATAGATTTATGTTCAATCCAATATGGCTGCCAAAACACGTGACAGATGACGTCATTAATTTAATTCTCCCATACAATTTTTTTTGTAGATGATGCACTAGAAATTTCAAACAGATCGGATCATTCTACTTGTCTAATTATCACGTCATAATGAAGACACCAATGACATCATCGCGAATATATGCTGTTCCCTATGAGGAGTACTTGACAATGAGCCATATTTCATTGTTTCCCATGGAGCGGTTTCGGAGATCTAGAGGTGAAAAGTTTTTCGATTTTCCAAAGATGGCGCCCGACCATGTGACCTATGACGTCATAATAATCATTACAAAATTATACAGGAGAAGGCGCTCCCATGGTGAAAATTCATGGCAATCGGACCAACGGTTACAGAGAAAAGCATATTTATTCTGTGCGGACAAACAGACAGACAAACAAACGGACCCAAATGCAATACCCTCTCCTCTGGCGAGGGTAATTATCTGAGCTGGATCCGGATCCAAATCTTCACCAAATGTAATCATTATGTCCATGTCACATACCCAACCTTTCCACCAAATTTTTTCCAAATCTGTCCACAACTTTTTGAGATATCTTGTTCATAAACAGACAGACAAAGAAACAAACAGCACGGGGGTGAAAACATAACCTCCAACCACCTTTGGTGGGGGAGGTAAAAATGGCACATTTGGACTCAAATGGGGCTTACAGGATCAGAGGGCCAGTTCCCTTTTTGGGGAAAGATCAGAGGGCAAAGAGACAGAGACACTAGAAAAATAAAACAGCATGGCAAAACCACCGTCATGCAACTAAAATATTCCTAAATCCAAACTTGGCAAACAGTGTAAACTCCATGATGCTG
This sequence comes from Myxine glutinosa, assembly GCF_964187855.1. Classification (NCBI taxonomy): domain Eukaryota; kingdom Metazoa; phylum Chordata; class Myxini; order Myxiniformes; family Myxinidae; genus Myxine; species Myxine glutinosa. The sequence continues at coordinate 137,310,172 of NC_136264.1, read as the reverse complement.
CACCTCCGTAGGCTCAAAACCATCCTTTTTTAATTCATGTTAAAGTTTAAATGTTTGTTAAACAACAATAAATTATCTGTTTATAATGTAATAATTGTATCTAAGGAATTAATTATTTATAATGTAGTTTATAATTAGAATGAGTTTTTTTTTAGGGCAGGGCGTAAGGCAAAGTGTCCACCGAGCATCACAGGGGGAGTTAGGGTTGGTATAAAAAAACTACAAGAAAAAAGTCACGTACTTTGTGCACAGCAGCGATATACATTTCATATAATACATAAGAATCCTGAGCAAATACTCGGACCTGAAAATGTGCCTGCAACATGGGGTCCCATGATGCTGATGAATAACCAGAAGAGGCAATGACAGAAATCTCTGAACAGATGTTGGAGATACCTACATATGTTCCAGTAAGATTTGTTGCCTACAGGGTGTAATTCAGGAAGAGATGTGGGTTCACCATGTTCGAGGCAAATAAAAATGATAAAGTATGGCCCAGGCACCCCAATTCTATAGCAGGACCCTAATAACCTCCAGCTTGCAAATTGTATGCCGGAACCTGAACTTGGAAGTTTATGGCTGCTATGTTTCAGCATCCGAAGGAATAGACATCTGGTAGTTAGCGGTTTCTTGACATGGGCTATGTTGCATGGTTTGCCGTTGCCTTCCCAGCACTCAGTAAGGGCAGGAGTTTGGAATTTGTCCAGGATGCAGGTGATAGCTTGCCCACTCCCTAGGAAGATATTAAGAACAAGGAGCTATATTGTCTCACTTGTGCGTAGAAATAAATGCATGCCTCGTCTCACAAGGAAGTTCTGAACTAATTCAGGCCACCTTGATAGCAGATTTGTGTACTGGGTCCTTCCAAACCAAGCAAAATTGCTCCTCCAAACGACCACCCTCCTTTGGGGATCTGCTAATAGGAACACATAAAGAAATGAGAATAGCATACCTGGCTCACTTGTGATTGAGCCCAGACAAGATACAATTATTTAGCTTAGGCCACAAAGTGAGGCAGGCGTGTAATTCTCAATTATAAAAAGTCTGAATGATAATTCCCTAAGATAAATAGTTTGAATCAGTGAATCAAAATAAAGACTAATTACTGCACTGTAGTCACAAGAAGAAAGCCTGACAGTGCACACACACACATATATATATAAACACATACATACATATACATACACATGTACATATAAACACACATACACAGATCTTCTTTTTTTTCTTTTCTTGTAAGTACTTGTAAAATCTATTATATTTGAAGTTATAACCATAACTTATACGCAATTGACTGATTTTTCAACTGCCCAGATCATCAGCTGGGCAACGTTTTTCGTCGAGGTTTCGATCCATTCAGCACAGAACCTCTCCAAATGGTGGACATTTGTGTTTTGGGACGGGATTCCTGCTTACAACTATCACTTTGCTAGTGCAAAAGCAGCAGAAATAGTGTTTGATATCTTTCCTTGTTTCCACTATTTGTCAGATTTTGTCCCCCACCCCTTTGAGAAGGTCGGAGTCGGGGGACATTTAAATGAGCTCCGTCCAACCGTCCAACTGACTGACCACCTGATCATCTGTCCATGTACTTTTGTATACGTGATATTTCAAAAACCCTTGAAAATTTTCCTTTCATCTAGCAGATATCTATTTCTTGTGACATTGTCTTAACCTGAATAGATCATGGCTGTGATTGGCTGAATTACGTTGCCATGGCAACCATCTCGGTAACTTGGCTTGTGTACACGATATTTCAAAAAACCTTTCAAGATTTAGCTTTCATATCACACAGATGTATTCCACATACCGCCCAAAAGGTGGAGGCCTAGAGTATGAGCTCCTTGGTCTGCTAACAACGATTTTCTCTTTTCAAATCTTAAACAAGACATCCATGAACATGTCTTTGAGAGCATTGACAAAGTCATGAATCCTATCAAAGATAATCTTGAGGGTCAGAAGAACAACTATATGAAGGATTTTAAAGATGTTGAAGAAATATTAGAACTGTATAAACTTTAAGTGTTGTTTGTAGGTTATACGGATAAATAGTATCGATTACAAACTTCTACCTGCTCATTGTCTTTGAGACTCAACAATATTTGTTACTCGCAACGCTTTTTAGGATGATGAGGTGTAAAAGTGATTAGCTACATTCGGATGAATACTTACAAATTCTTTGCTGGAGCTGGTGGAAAAAATGCCTGGGTGATAAATGAATGAATGAATGATCGTTTTTAGGCCATTTTCCCCGCTAGAGCGGGGGTTAGCCTTGCGGGCCCCATAACAATCATGGTTCTGAAGGAGCTGCGCTCCAACGCGAGTCGAAAGAATTGACGCGACCAAAGACGGAATTCGTCCGAGTTGCTTTATTGAAACAAAACAGCTCAGGTATTCTCACAAGCCCGTTTATCGGGCAGCAATATATATACACATTTATGCCGGGGCGTTTGCTCGGGAAAACCGAGACCGGGCATGCCCGGGTGTCAAGGGCGAGCCTTGGAAAGGCGAGTCTGGACATGCCCGGGCGTCCTGGACGCGGCCTGGCAAGTCGAGGCTGGGCGTGCCCGAGCGCTCTGGGCGAGCCCTGGAAAGGCGAGTCTGGACATGCCCGGGCGTCCTGGACGCGGCCTGGCAAGTCGAGGCTGGGCGTGCCCGGGCGCTCTGGGCGAGCCCTGGAAAGGCGAGAGCGGGCATGCCCGGGAAAGACGAGACCAGGCGTGCCCGGGAGGTTCGGGCGTGCCCGGGAACAGCGAGTCCGGGCATGCCCAGGAGAGGCGCGTCTGGGCCCGTCCGGACGAGCCCGGCATGGCGATCGCGCCCTGGCCGCGTCCTGGCAGGTGCAAGGCGATTGTGTACATTCAGCGGGAACCGCTACACACACCCCTCCAGAATCGACCTGCACCGGCAGGGTCAATTTAAGGGGGGTCCGGATGACCCGGCCGAAGCGACCCCTGGAGGGTCGTGAGGGGGGTCCGATCTGGTGGTGGGTGGTCGAGCGGGGGGAACTGTGGACGGGGGGCGGCCTCGCCGCGGAGGAAGGGCCAACCGTGGTGGTCGGTCGACGTCCACGTGCGCCGGTTTGAGGCGGTCCACAGAGATCCGGTCCGACCGGCCGCCGACATCGATGACGAAGGACTTGTGGCCCCGCCGCAGAACCCGGAAGGGCCCGTCGTACGGCGGCCGGAGTGGCCTCTGGTGCGCGTCATGACGCACAAAGACGTACTCCGCTGTGCAAAGCGCGGGGGGATGTAGGACTGGGGGCCACCGTGGCGGGACGTTGGCACGGGGGCAAATCGTCGGGCGGCCTCCTGGAGGTCCGAGCGCTGGTGTGCGGCGGACCAGGGACTGGTAGCGTCGGGCACGAACTCGCCCGGGACGCGGAGCGGCTGGCCGTAGACGAGCTCGGCGGCGGACGCCCGGAGGTCCTCCTTGGGGGCCGTGCGGAGGCCCAAAAGGACCCACGGCAGCCGGTCGGTCCAACCGTCGTCCTGAAGGCCGGCCATGAGTGCGGCCTTCATGGAGCAGTGAAACCGCTCGCACAACCCGTTGGCTTGGGGGTGGTAGGCCATGGTGCGGTGCAGCGTGACCCCCAACGAGCGGGCGACCGTGCCCCAAAGTTCTGACGTGAACTGTGGGCCGCGGTCGGACGAGATGTCCGCCTGTGCGCCGAAGCACACGACCCAGGTGGCGATGAACGCCTGCGCCACGTGGGCGGTGGTGGTGGAGGTGAGGGGCACGGCCTCCAGCCACCTGGTGGTCCTGTCCACCATGGTGAGCAGGTGGGTGAACCCCCGCGATGGGGGCAGGGGACCCACCAGGTCCACGTGGACGTGGTCGAAACGCCGTGCAGGCACGGTGAAAGGTGCTAGCGGGGCCTGGGTGTGGTGGTGGACCTTGGCCCGCTGGCAGGCCGTGCAGGCGTTGGCCCAGTCGCGGACGTTCCGTCGAAGGCCGTGCCAGACGAAACGCGCCGACACCAGCTTCTGAGAAGCTTTCCGGCCCGGGTGAGAAAGGCCGTGGATGGAGGCGAAGATGCGGCGCTGCCAGGAAACGGGCACGATGGGGCGAGGCTGGCCCTGGGAGACGTCGCAGAGCAGGATGGTGCCCGTGAAGGGGATGTCGGCCAGGCGGAGGCCCGTGTCCGCCGCCCGGAGGGCCTGCACCGAGGTGTCGGTGGTCTGGTCGGCCGCCATGAGCGCGAAGGCCACGCCAAGGTGGACCGCGTTCGCACTGGCCCGAGAAAGACAGTCGGCCACGGCGTTGTCTTTGCCGGCGACGTGCCGGATGTCCGTGGTGAATTCCGACATGGCGGAGAGGTGGCGCTGCTGGCGGGCCGACCACGGCTCCGTGACTTTGGCCATTGCGTAGACCAACGGCTTGTGGTCGACGAAAGCCGTGAACGGGCGGCCCTCCAGGAGGTGTCGGAAATGGTGAACGGCCAGGAATAGACCGAGCAGCTCGCGGTCGAACGTGCTGTATTTTAACTCGTTCGGCCGGAGTTGCCGGCTGAAAAAAGCGAGTGGCTGCCAAACCCCGTCCACCCATTGTTCATGGACGGTGCCCACCGCGTAGTTGGAGGCGTCCGTAGTGAGGGTGATGGGCGTGTTGAGCACCGGGTGAGCCAGCAGCGTTGCGTCGGCGAGGGCCCGTTTTGCGCCCGCGAAGGCCGCGTCCATGGCCGCGGACCAAACGATGTCATGCTTGGCCGGCTTGCCCCGGAGGGCCTCGTAAAGGGGCCGCATGAGCTGAGCAGCGCGGGGCACGAATCGGTGATAAAAATTCACCATGCCGAGGAACTCTTGTAGGGCCTCGATGGAACGGGGACGCGGGAACGTGGTGATGGCCTCGACCTTGGTCGGCAGCGGCACGGCCCCGGTCTTGGTGATGCGGTGGCCCAAAAAAGTCAACGGTCGTCGTGCCGAAGTGGCATTTGGCCGGGTTGACAATTAAGCCGTGCTCGCTGAGGCGACCGAACAGTGTTCGGAGGTGGAGGAGGTGCTCGGCGCGGGACGTGCTGGCGACGAGGATGTCGTCCAGATAGACGAAAAGAAATGGCAGGTCGCGCAGCACGCCATCCATTAAGCGCTGGAACGCCTGGGCCGCGTTCTTTAGGCCAAACGGCATCCTCAAAAATTCGAACAGGCCGAACGGCGTGATGACGGCCATCTTTGGGACGTCGGCTGCCCTGACAGGTACCTGGTGGTATCCCCGTATCAGGTCAATTTTGGAAAATATGACCCGTCCCGCCAAACGGGCGGAAAAGTCCTGGATGTGCGGGATAGGGTACCTGTCGGGGGTGGTAGCGTCGTTGAGGCGGCGGTAGTCGCCACACGGGCGCCATCCGCCCCCCGGCTTTGGCACGATGTGCAGTGGTGAGGCCCACGCGCTATTGGAGCACCGCACGATGCCGAGGTGCTCCAACGCGTCGAACTCGGCCTTTGCCACGGCGAGCTTGGCCGGGTCGAGGCGGCGGGCCCTGGCGTAGACCGGCGGGCCCGTAGTGGGTATGTGGTGCTCAATCCCATGCCGCACTGCGACCGCCGAAAACATAGGCTGCCTGAGGGCCGGGAATTCCGCGAGCAGGCGAGCGAACTCGTTTGCCGTCGGAAGGGTGCACGCCAGTTCGGTCGGCGCAGAGCTGCTCATCGTGCACGCCAGGGAGCTGAAGTTCTCGCTGAAGTTGACAAGGCGACGTCGTTTGACGTCGACCAGCAGCCCGTGCGCGCAGAGGAAGTCGGTGCCCAGCAAAGCCATGGGGACGCAGGCGGTCACAAAGGTCCACTGAAAGCGCTGGCTGCCGAAGCAGAGGGTGACGTCGCGCGGGCCGAAAGTGCGTATGGCCGAGCCATTAGCAGCGACCAAAGAGGGGCCGCAAACGGCGTCCCGCCTGTCCTGCTCGGAGGCGGGTATGATGCTCAGTTGGGCGCCGGTGTCACAAAGGAAACGCCGCCCGGACGCTTTGTCCCGAATAAAAAGCAAGTTGCCCGAGTGGCCGGCGCTCATGGCTGGGAATGAACGCCGGCCCGGCCGTTTCCCGACTTGCCGAAAGTGCACGGGGGTCGGCACATCCGAGCCTTGTGTCCGAACCTGGCGTGGTAATAACACCACGCCTGGTCAGGTGGAGGCCCCGGCCGTCGTGTCGGAAGCGGTCGGCGCGGCGTGGCGGCTGCCAGTTGCACCGGCAGTTCGGCCTCCAACCGCGCAGGGCGCTCGGGCATCGTGGGCGTCGCCTCGGACGGCGGCAGGCTCCAGGTAGCCGCGCCGATGTGTTGGCCCGCCGAGGAGATCTTATCGGCTTCCCTGGCGAGGGCACGGGGATCGGTGATCGACGTGCCAGCCAGGGCGAGGCGTACTGGGTGAGGCAGCTGGTGAAGGAACAGCTCGCGGAACAGAAAATCCGGAGAGTGCTCACCGAGCAACGAGAGCATATAGTCCATGCGCTCGGACGGGCGCGTGTCGCCGAGCTCGGGCAGGTCGAGCAGGCGCCATGCGCATGCCGCCGGTGAGAGGGCGAAAGCGTCGAGGAGGAGCGTCTTCAGCGCGTCATACTTGTCAGCAGCCGGCGGGTGCTTGAGGAGGCTCAGGGCGTGGGCCGCGGTGGCGGAACCGAGCGCTGCCACGACGTGGTGGAAGCGGGTGTCGTCCGCGGTGATGCCTCGCAGGGCGAACTGGGAGTCCGCTTGGGCGAACCAAACAGCCGCGTGAGCCTCCCAGAAGGTAGGCAGTTTAAGAGTCACTGCCGTGTCCATGTCGGTAGGTCACCAGTGAAGGAGCTGCGCTCCAACGCGAGTCGACAGAATTGACGCGACCAAAGACGGAATTCGTCCGAGTTGCTTTATTGAAACAAAACAGCTCAGGTATTCTCACAAGCCCGTTTATCGGGCAGCAATATATATACACATTTATGCCGGGGGCGTTTGCCCGGGAAAACCGAGACCGGGCATGCCCGGGTGTCAAGGGCGAGTCCTGGAAAGGCGAGTCTGGACATGCCCGGGCGTCCTGGACACGGCCTGGCAAGTCGAGGCTGGGCATGCCCGAGCGCTCTGGGCGAGCCCTGGAAAGGCGAGAGCGGGCATGCCCGGACGCTCTGGGCGAGCCCTGGAAAGGCGAGTCTGGACATGCCCGGGCGTCCTGGACGCAGCCTGGCAAGTCGGGGCTGGGCGTGCCCGGGCGCTCTGGGCGAGCCCTGGAAAGGCGAGAGCGGGCATGCCCGGGAAAGACGAGACCGGGCGTGCCCGGGAGGTTCGGGCGTGCCCGGGAACAGCGAGTCCGGGCATGCCCAGGAGAGGCGCGTCTGGGCCCGTCCGGGCGAGCCCGGCATGGCGATCGCGCCCTGGCCGCGTCCTGGCAGGTGCAAGGCGATTGTGTACATTCAGCGGGAACCGCTACAGTTCCCTGTTTGAGGCAATGTTTTTATGGCCGGATGCCCTTCCTGACGCCAACCCTTAGTCGCCTCTTACGATGCGCAGGGATACGGTGTACCTATTCTAAACCGAGGTACACACCATGATCATTCATCCCAGCAAGCTGGTACTCAATTTGCCGACCTTGGAAGGATGACAGGCTGAGTCAACCGCCCTGGTGTTAATTCAGCGATCGACCGGGATTCAAACCCAGGATCCCAGGATCCCAAGCCGGCACCCTAACCGCTAAGGAACCCAGGATCCCAAGCCTGCACCCTAACCGCTAAGGAACCCAGGATCCCAGGATCCCAAGCCGGCACCCTAACTGCTAAGGAACCCAGGATCCCAAGCATGCACCCTAACCGCTAAGGAACCAGGATCCCAAGCCTGCACCCTAACCGCTGAGGAACCCAGGATCCCAGGATCCCAAGCCGGCACCCTAACCGCTAAGCCAACACCAGGTGATGATGTTCTTTTTTGCATCTTCTATCCGTTGCTTGCTTCTCAGCCGGACTTGGTCGACGTAGGTATCACCTTCAAATATCCGCTTGAACTGGCTATCAAAGTATCCATCTTGCAGACCAGATCTCATCTTTGAACAATTCGTCATCATTTGTTTACTCTTACCTCTGGACTCGATCAGTGGTCCTAAAGTTCAACACCACAAACCATTCCCTTTGTTTCTAACTTATTTTAACATTTAAAAAAATGTTCCCAGTCAAAATTCTCATGTTTAGAAGCGATTAATCTTGAGACATGATCTTATATGTAAAGGTCCACAGATGGTTTCTTACTTTGTGTTTTCATGGTTATGAACAAAGGCTCATTCAACCATTTTCAAAAATGTATATACAAACAATACCTAGGCTTTCTGGCATTTAACATTGCATCCACATTTGCTCAGTCCATTATTTTTCTTTTCAAGAGTGATGCTCATGGAAGAGCAAGGTATAACTGACAGTGGGACAAACATCAAGGGAACGAACGAACAGGAAGAGGGGAGAGGGAGGAGTGGAAGGAACACTGAAACTAGCAAGATGATTGGGTAAGAAAGGTTAATGGGGGTAATAAAGATAATTGGGAATGACAAGACATAGCAGTGCACTGTTCCAGTGCCTCTGGAAAGTGGTTCCATTGTCACGAGATCTGAAGAATGAAATAATTGTGGTATGCAGTCAGCCTGGATTTTGAAAGTGTAACCAGGAGTGAGTTCGTGGAAGAACGTGTACATCCTGGATTAGACAAGGAGCATAAGAGGACTGAGAACAAAGGGAGCAGTGTCTGAAAATAGATAGTAGAGAACAGAGAGACCACCGACCTTTCTGTGATGTGACAGAAACAGACGTTGAGCTTCAGCCTCATCATGGGAGGTTCCAATAATTTTGAGAGCTTTAGATTCCACAGAATCCAGGAGAGACATTTGTGATACTGGGGCACTAGCCCATAGTGGAGAGCAATACTACATTGAACTAAATTGGACAACGGCCTTGTGGTCTGAGTAATTATGATTTTCCAAGGAAAGCCTTGGATTTATGGAGGATCCCCAGTTGGCATCTAGCTTTGGAGTTCAGCTTTGCTATGTGGTCAGCCCGAGAAAGGTCATGCCTGATGGTGAGGCCTAGAGGTTTAGTGACAACTTCTTCCAGTGGATGACCAAAGAAAGAGATAAGTGGGTTAGTTTGACGATCCTTCGGAAGCGATAGGGTGAGAGTGTGAGATTTGCCATTGTCAGACTAGTGTCTAATTATCCCCAAATCAGGTGAGAGGAGGGAGAGAGGAAGAGGGACAGAGAGAGAGAGGGAGGGAGAGAGAGAGAGAGAGAGAGAGAGAGGGAGAGAGAGAGAGCGAGAGAGAGAGAGAGGGAGAGAGAGAGAGAGAGAGAGAAAGAGGGAGAGAGAGAGAGAGAGGGAGATGGAGAGAGAGAGCGAGAGAGAGAGAGAGGGAAGAGAGAGAGAGAGAGATGAGAGAGGAAGAGAGAGAGGGAGTGAGAGAGAGAGAGAAGAGCAGAGAGAGAGGAGAGGAGAGAGAGAGGAGAGAGAGAGAGAGAGTGAGAGAGAGGAGAGAGAGAGGAGAGAGGGGAGAGAGAGAGGGAGAGAGGAGAGAGGAGAGAGAGAGAGAGGGAGAGGGAGAGAGAGAGAGAGAGAGGGAGAGGAGAGGGAGAGAGAGCGAGAGAGAGAGAGAGAGAGGAGAGGGAGAGAGAGGAGAGAGTGAGAGAGAGGGAGAGGGAGAGAGAGGGGAGAGAGAAGAGAGGCGAGGAGAGAGAGAGGGGAGAGAGAGAGAGAGGAGGGAGAGAGAGAGAGAGAGAGAGAGAGAGAGAGGGAGAGAGAGAGGGGAGAGAGAGAGAGTGAGGGAGAGGGAGAGGGAGAGAGAGCGAGAGAGGGAGAGAGAGAGAGACGCAGCTGTTTTCTGCCTAGTAGAGGGATAGGGTACTTGTACGACACAATGTGGAGTCGTCTGAAAAGGAAGAGATGTGTCGTGAAAATCAAGCTCAGACACGACTTGACCTCTGGGTAGGTTTAATATCATTTAGATCTGTAGTACATCCTGTAAGAATACATGCATGCAACAGGCATTAAAATCAGAGTATTTCATGAGCAGCAATGGTCGATTCAATATAACAATGGTCCAACAGAGAGGACAGTCAGCGCAGCATTTAGGGGCGTACATACCATTCAAACTACAGGACTATGTCACAGTGAGTTCCGCTGGAGTGTCCGCGTGCCCCGGTTGTCCCGGGTCTTATAGACGCCCCTTCTGTAGCGAGCACACCCTGGGTTCACCTTGGTATAATTTCACTACATTCTCCCCGCCGTTAGAACTATACTGCCGCTCGGCAGGTTGCAAGCAAGCATCAGCAATAAACGAATGGGTCACGTCAATCCACGTCAGTCGGTCCAACCGTAGCGGTCGGGGCGGCGAACTTCCCTGCCAGTTCGTGTTCAGAATCTACCGGGCACGGCGTCCCCAAGCCCGGAGTCCCCCGCGTCGGAATAGCCGCCGGAGGTGGGAGTCGGAGGGGGCGCCCCTGCGCCTTCGGGCACGGGAGTGGGGGACGACGGGAGTAACGGTGGTAGTTCCATAGGGGAAGCTTCGATAGAGTCCATAGACTCGTAGACGGGTTCGTCGATATCCCTGTCGTCGTCCCCACATGGGGCGAGATGGCGTACGGAGACAGTAGACTCGCGGCCATCCGCCGTTAACACGCGAGCATGCTCGGGATTAGCCTGGAGGACCTGCACCTTGTCAACAAGGGGATCGTACTTGCTAGCGCGAACCGCTCGTTTGAGATAGGCGGGCCCCGGTTCAGCGAGCCAGCTGGGTAAAGATTGGATACTGCCGGAGCTTCTAGGGTGGTGGAACAGTCGTTCGTGAGGAGTCTGGTTGGTGGCAGTACATAGGAGAGCCCGGATCGAGTTTAGAGCGGCAGGTAGTGACCACGCCCATTTATCGAGGCCTCGGCCGAGGGTCCGAAGGCTTAGCATGACGGCCCTCCATATAATCCCATTAAAGCGTTCGATCTGCCCATTCGCTTGGGGCCGGTACGGGGTGGTGTAGCTCGAAGCGACATTATGCTGGAGCAAGTAGCCCCTCACCTCCTGGGACAGGAACACCGCACCCCGATCGGTATGCACGTAGGCCGGATACCCGAACATAGAAAACAAATTCTGCAGGCACCAAATAACCGTGGCAGCCGACATATAAGCAAAGCGGAATCGGGAATACTCATCGACGATAGTGAGCAGATAGCGAGAGTTGCTCGACATTGGCAGCGGCCCTTTGAAGTCCATCGCCAAGCGCTCCCACCGTCTAGTAGCCCTAACGAGTGTCCCCATAGGAGGGTTATAAAAACGCGGTTTGAGTTCCGCACAGATCGCGCAATCACGGCAGATGCGGTGGATGTCCTCAATCGAGTACGGCAGATTGCCCTCACGCACAAAATGCACGAAGCGCGTTACCCCGGGATGACACATAGTGCCGTGCAAAGTGCGCAGCCCCTCCAAAGTTACAACCCCCGCGCAAGTGGCCGGCCTCGATAAGGCGTCAGCGACCAGGTTATCCTTCCCCGGGCGGTATTTGATGGTGTAGCAGAAGTCGGCGAGTTCGATACGCCAACGGGTGATTTTCTCATTCTTAATGCGCTGAGCATGTAAGGTGTCGTACATGAACGCAACACCCTGTTGGTCCGTGACGATTTGGAAACTCCGCCCAAGCAGATACGGCCGCCATCGCCGAATTGATTCGACGATCGCGTACGCTTCCTTTTCGACAGACGAATGCCTCCGCTCGGCGGGGGTGAGAGTCCGCGAGAAGAAAGCCACAGGGCGGCCTCCTTGGGAGAGAGTCGCCGCTATCGCATGATCCGAGGCATCACTCTCCAAAACGAAAGAGGCACTCTCATCAATCGTCGCGACAGCGGCGCCAGCGATGTCGACTTTAAGGCCCTCGAAGGCCGCCAGGGCGGCCGGGCCCATGGGGAAAGTGTCGCAGGCCACGAGGGGGCGGAGCTTCACGGAGAAATTTTGCACCCACTTTGAGTAGTGGGCGAACAGCCCTAGAGCGCGTTTCAGCGAAGCCCGATCGCTAGGCGGAGCCATATCGAGCAAAGGGCGCAGACGCTCCTTATCCGGAGAGACGGAGCCATGGGTCACGGTGTACCCCAAAAGGTCTACCGTGCGTAGAGAGTATCGACACTTAGCCGCATTCATGGTTAGGCGATATTTCCGCGCGACCTCGAGGAAGCGTTTCAGATTAGCGTCGTGATGCTCCTGGTCATACCCACAAACCGTAAGATTGTCCAGATAGACAAAGACATCGGTCAAATTCTCCTTCGCAACGAGGTCATCCATAGCCCTCTGAAAACAAGCGACTCCGTTAGTTACCCCAAAGGGAAGTCTCGTGAACTGGTACAACCGCTGACCCGATTCAAAGGCTGTAAAGACGCGATCAGCCCTAGAGATGGGGACTTGATGATACGCACTACGCAGATCGAGAGTGCTATAAACGGAATACAGGGCCACCTGGCGTACCAGGGCGTCCATCCCCGGTAAGGGGTAGGCATCCAGCTGTGTAAAACGATTAATCGTCTGCGAATAGTCGATTACCATGCGCCGGCGGTGGGCCTCACTCCGCACCACTAAGACTTGGGCCCGCCACGGTGACCTACTGTGTTCTATAATACCGTCCTTTAAGAGCAGGGCCATTTCTTCCGCAATGAATTGCGCGTCCACGCGAGAGTAGCGCCGCGATTTGACGGCTACAGGGGTACAATCAGTGGTCAGGTTGGGGAACAGTGAGAGTGGCTCCATGTCCATTTGAGCGAGGGCGCACACAGCGAGCGTGTCCGGCCCACCGAAGTCTATTTCCAAACGTCCATGCCGCTTAAGGAAATCAAGTCCTAACAGAACGTCAGCGCATAACGCAGGTAATACCATGAGATACACGTCCGGGAACGTGCATCCCTTTATCACAAGTTTCAATCGACACGCCCCTTTTGTGCTCAACCGAAGTCCCTGAGAGGCCATGAAGATCCGGCGGGTTGTCCCGAGAACCGGCCACCCATGTTGATGCACGAGTCGCTGATCGATAAAACTATTCGTGGACCCCGTGTCAATCAAAGCTTGCGCAAAAATGCCCGCGACCGTGAGCGGAATGATGGCCTGCGCAAGGCCGGCAGACCCGGCAGGTATTGTACCGGCCGGGCGAGAAGATCGCGCCTCGCGGGTGGATCCCACGCCGGCTGCAATCCTTCGGGCAGCGTCGGCAGGTTGGGCCTCAGCAGGAACATTGAAGTCCGTTGGCTCATCAGCAGTTTCATTTGCCAGAGTGGGTGTGTGTAGGTCGTAAGAGCAGCCGCCAGATGGCGCTCGAGTCACGTGAGAAAGATCTCTGCCGTCTGCAGATTCATATGCCAAAGTGGGTGCATGTAATTCGTAAGAGCCGCCGCCAGATGGGGCTCGAGTCACGTGCTGCGTTTGCCGCACATCGAGAGGAGTTTCCAAAGCAGGAGCATGTCACTTGTTTGAAGTAGGCGTTCGAACGCCAGTCAAGGTCGGTCGCGCTGTGGCCGGTCGCGTTCGCGCCATTTGTTTCGGCGGCCCGGTGTATCTCACCAAGGTCGGGCGTGTAGCCAGAGGCCCGCGAGGAGGAGAGCGGCTCTTCAAAGCCGAGTGAGGCGCCCCGTCCGGCGCTCGATCCGTTGGCTCCGCGATGAGCCCATTCAAGGTCGCGCGGGGACGCGTGCCCCGAGCGGCCTTCCTGCAGACCTTTGCAAAATGGCCCTTGGTGGAGCACAGGTGGCATGTAGCCTCCCGGGCCGGGCATTCAGAGCGAGGGTGCTGCCGATTCCCGCAAAAATAACATTTTGCATACCGGTCAGGCCGTGGCCGGGCAGCGGCGGCAGCAGTGAGGCCGGAAGCGGAGTCCGCTTCAGGAGCTCCCAGAGACTCGGCCGTAGTGGTCGGGTCCTCCTCCGTATCCTCGGCGGTAGTCCTCTCCGGTCGCGCGAGTTGCGAGGTCCCCGCCACGACTCGTGGGTGATCATATGCGGTGGATTGTTCTCGGGCATCTGTGTATATGCGTGCCAGCCGTAGTGCTTCTGTAAATGTCAGATCCGCGACCTCCAGGAGCCGGAGCCGCAAGACTCCAGAATTAATTCCGGAGATGAATGAATCTCGGAGCAAGTCGTCCTGCACTTGCTCGTGGGTCCGGACGTCCTGCACGCAGTCTGCCAACAGGTAGCGCAACTCCTGCGCGAAGCGATCGATCGATTCAGATGGTTGTTGTCGCCGCTGAGAGAGTTGATGCCGGCCGTGCACAGCGCTCCGTGTCTTTACGTAGAGGCGCTTCAGCTCGGCTAGAGCCGTAGCGTACGTCCCAAATCGAGAAATGTTCCGGACAACGGTGTGATAGACCTTCGACTGTAACACGGACAGCTTTATCGCTGCGGTGGGCTCTGTTTCGTGAGCAGCAAAGTAATTCTCCAGCGTTTTGAGCCAGTGAGTGAACTCCGATGCTGATCCCTCAGCTTGAGGGTCGGCTCCGAGAATCGGTACCACGATCATCTTGTGGTCAGCCATTCCGGCGATCTAAATGATATTAAATGTCGTGAAAATCAAGCTCAGACACGACTTGACCTCTGGGTAGGTTTAATATCATTTAGATCTGTAGTACATCCTGTAAGAATACATGCATACAACAGGCATTAAAATCAGAGTATTTCATGAGCAGCAATGGTCGATTCAATATAACAATGGTCCAACAGAGAGGACAGTCAGCGCAGCATTTAGGGGCGTACATACCATTCAAACTACAGGACTATGTCACAGTGAGTTCCGCTGGAGTGTCCGCGCGCCCCGGTTGTCCCGGGTCTTATAGACGCCCCTTCTGTAGCAAGCACACCCTGGGTTCACCTTGGTATAATTTCACTACAAGATGGTTTTCCAGAGCATCGGAAAGATCATTTACAAAGAGTAGGAACAATACTGGGCCCAAACATTACCTTGGGGGATTTCAGCCTTCACTGTGAGAGGGGTGGAGAGGATTTTCATTGATGGCAACACATTTACTGTGTGAGTGGAAGAAGTACGAGATCCATGAATGAAGTCGACCTTCCATTCCACAGGCAGAGAGCTCGGCAAGCAAAGCAGGATGCCAGACTATGTCAAATGCCCGACATATGTCCCAGGAGACGGTTCTAACCTCTTGTTTGAGATTGAGGGCCTCGACTCTTTGCTGAGAGTGGAGCAGAAGCATGTCCATAATAGAGTGGCTGGGACTGCATTCAAACCGATGGTCAAAGATCAGGCTGTTTGAAAACAGGAAAGCGTTGACATCAGAAGCAATGATGGATTCCATGACATTGCTTGTAATTTGAAGCAATCTCACTGGCCTATAGTTGGTAGAGTCTGTTTTTGCATCAGTCTTGCAGAAGGGGGTGATGTTTGCTGACTTCCATGCAGAGGAGAGCTGGCCAAAGGAGAAGGAGAGACTGAACAGGGAGATAGAGGGGAACCAGGAAGGTCTAAACGTCCTGAGTTCAAGCCCGTGTTATGCCGTTAATTAACATCAGGTTGGTTGAACCAGCCTATCATCCTTCAAAGACCACCTTAATCAATGATACTGGATTAGCAGTTCGATGTGACTCACTGTGTGATAGGAATGGCTTAATTATAATGCCATTACTACTTCATACAAAACATTGATTTTAATTAAATGGCCAGATACTTTAACATGGGTGCTCTTTAAATATAGCAAGATTTTAACAATGCATTTTTGGGTTTTTCCAACAATTTATGGCAGCTAGAATGGGCACTGAAATGTGGCCCATTACAAGCTTGTGCTGCCCAAAAATTCACTGAAATAAAAAGGAAATAAATATATTACTGTCAACATGAAATTCTGGGCATAACTTTGTCTACTGCGTAGACGTTGGCCCAACTTATTCAGGAACTTCCTGGGCAGGACTGAGTAGATGCAAGAAAAAAGATTGAGGGCTTTCCTCATCATTGAGGACAATCTCACAAATATATCACAAGATAAAAACACAAAACGATGCACTTACTTCCAAAGCAGGCCACATATTTGTCTCCTACTGTGACATATCCCAGCTCACTGAAAAGGCCAATCTTGCTCATGTCGGACTTTGCATCAAGTGGCATGATTGCGGCCTACATGGGATTGGCATCTCAGTCAAACCCATATCATGACAATTTTAATCTCATTTGTTTGCATCAAGTGGCATGATTGCGGCCTATATGGGATTGGCATCTCAGTCAAACCCATATCATGCCAATTTTAATCTCATTTGTTATGATAATTGTGAAGACAAAAAAGGATAAATAACTAGACAGCTGCGATCACCATGGGTAAACCTTCCCCGACCGGGAGAGGCTTACCTATGGCAATTGCCCGCAACTAACTCATGCATGCCCTGCGATCCAATGATGGCCACATTTTTCAGACAACTTTGTGACCTAGACCTTCAACATTTAGGGATAGAGTTTTAATTTTTTTTAAACGTGTCCCCATCCACAATCTACCCATAAAACTCAACATCATGAAAATCGGAGGAAAATTATTCTAGTTATTATCAAAAAGATGCTTTTTGTTAATTTGGTCACAATCCGAAAAACGTAGGTCAAAGACACTAAACAAATGTCAAGTGCATATCTTCAATGCCAGTACACTATTATGATGCAAGAACATCTTGGAAGGCCAAGCGGTCTTTGAGAATCCACAATGGAAAAATTGAGCGATGAAAAAAACGTGTTCTTTTTTTTTTCAGAGGGCTTTGACCTTGACCTTTAACCCAGAGGGGTGTGATGTAAATGAAGTGTATATGCGCCTTGCTCGAGGCTATCTATGGAGGGCAATTTTGTTTTGATTCCGACTAACAAACCTTAGTTTTGTTATGGTGAAAAATGCTAAAATATCTATAATAATTGGGTCATGACCTCCTCATTTTTTTTCCATGAACCAAACCATTTTTCCATGAACCAAACCATTTTTCCATGAACCATTGAACCAATCCATTTTTCCATGAATGTCATTTCTTCCATGAACCGAACCATTTTTCCATGAACCAAACCATTTTTCCATGAACCAATCCATTTTTCCATGAACCAAACCATTTTTCCATGAACCAAACCATTTTTCCATGAACCATTGAACCAATCCATTTTTCCATGAATGTCATTTCTTCCATGAACCGAACCATTTTTCCATGAACCAAACCATTTTTCCATGAACCAATCCAATTTTCCATGAACCAAACCATTTTTCCATGAACCAAACCATTTTTCCATGAACCAAACCATTTTTCCATGAACCATTGAACCAATCCATTTTTCCATGAATGTCATTTCTTCCATGAACCGAACCATTTTTCCATGAACCAAACCATTTTTCCATGAACCAAACCATTTTTCCATGAACCAATCCATTTTTCCATGAACCAAACCATTTTTCCATGAACCATTGAACCAATCCATTTTTCCATGAACCAAACCATTTTTCCATGAACCATTGAACCAAACCATTTTTCCATGAACCAAACCATTTTTCCATGAACCAAACCATTTTTCCATGAACCAATCCATTTTTCCATGAACCAAACCATTTTTCCATGAACCATTGAACCAATCCATTTTTCCATGAACCAAACCATTTTTCCATGAACCATTGAACCAAACCATTTTTCCATGAACCAAACAATTTTTCCATGAACCAATCCATTTTTCCATGAACCAAATCATTTTTCCATGAACCATTGAACCAATCCATTTTCCCATGAATGTCATTTCTTCCATGAACCGAACAATTTTTCCATGAACCAAACCATTTTTCCATGAACCAAACCATTTTTCCATGAACCAATCCATTTTTTCATGAACCAAACCATTTTTCCATGAACCATTGAACCAATCCATTTTCCCATGAATGTCATTTCTTCCATGAACCGAACCATTTTTCCATGAACCAAACTATTTTTCCATGAACCAAACCATTTTTCCATGACCCAATCCATTATTCCATGAACCAAACCATTTTTCCATGAACCACTGAACCAATCCATTTTTCCATGAACCAAACCAGTTTTCCATGAACCATTGAACCAATCCATTTTTCCATGAATGTCATTTCTTCCATGAACCGAACCATTTTTCCATGAACCAATCCATTTTTCCATGAACCATTGAACCAATCCATTTTTCCATGAACCAAAACATTTTTCCATGAACCATTGAACCAATCCATTTTTCCATGAACCAAACCATTTTTCCATGAACCATTGAACCAATCCATCCTTCCATGAACCAAACCATTTTTCCATGAACCATTGAACCAATCCATTTTTCCATGAATGTCATTTCTTCCATGAACCGAACCATTTCTTCCATGAACCGAACCATTTTTCCATGAACCAAACCATTTTTCCATGAACCAATCCATTTTTCCATGAACCAAACCATTTTTCCATGAACCACTGAACCAATCCATTTTTCCATGAACCAAACCATTTTTCCATGAACCATTGAACCAATCCATTTTTCCATGAATGTCATTTCTTCCATGAACCGAACCATTTTTCCATGAACCAAACTATTTTTCCATGAACCAATCCATTTTTCCATGAACCATTGAACCAATCCATTTTTCCATGAACCAAACCATTTTTCCATGAACCATTGAACCAATCCATTTTTCCATGAACCAAACCATTTTTCCATGAACCATTGAACCAATCCATTTTTCCATGAACCAAACCATTTTTCCATGAACCATTGAACCAATCCATCTTTCCATGAACCAAACCATTTTTCCATGAACCATTGAACCAATCCATTTTTCCATGAACCAAACCATTTTTCCATGAACCATTGAACCAATCCATTTTTCCATGAACCAAACCATTTTTCCATGAACCTTTGAACCAATCCATTTTTCCATGAACCAAACCATTTTTCCATGAACCATTGAACCAATCCATTTTTCCATGAACCAAACCATTTTTCCATGAACCAATCCATTTTTCCATGAACCAAACCATTTTTCCATGAACCAAACCATTTTTCCATGAACCAAAACATTTTTCCATGAACCAAAACATTTTTCCATGAACCAATCCATTTTTCCATGAACCAAACCATTTTTCCATGAACCAATCCATTTTTCCATGAACCAAACCATTTTTCCATGAACCAAACCATTTTTCCATGAACCAATCCATTTTTCCATGAACCAAACCATTTTTCCATGAACCAAACCATTTTTCCATGAACCAAACCATTTTTCCATGAACCAAACCATTTTTCCATGAACCAAACCATTTTTCCATGAACCATTGAACCAATCCATTTTTCCATGAACCAAACCATTTTTCCATGAACCAATCCATTTTTCCATGAACCAAACCATTTTTCCATGAACCAAACCATTTTTCCATGAACCAAAACATTTTTCCATGAACCAAAACATTTTTCCATGAACCAATCCATTTTTCCATGAACCAAACCATTTTTCCATGAACCAATCCATTTTTCCATGAACCAAACCATTTTTCCATGAACCAAACCATTTTTCCATGAACCAATCCATTTTTCCATGAACCAAACCATTTTTCCATGAACCAAAACATTTTTCCATGAACCAAAACATTTTTCCATGAACCAAACCATTTTTCCATGAACCAAAACATTTTTCCATGAACCAGAGAGTTGCACCATTGGAAAGAGCATGGAAACCGAGTACATTAAGCCTAAGTTAGTTTTACCCTTTGTTTTTGAAATTCCGATTTCCAAGGGCTTTCCAAGGGATTTCCAAGGGCATTAACTAAGTAGTTAATGAATTAGACCACATAACTTCCTTTAAACTTTTACTTACTTTCGTTTGCACAAAAGCTAGTTTAACCCATGGTTATTAAATGGGAGCTGATTCTTTAACTTAGCAGGAACATTTTAAATGGAGTGAGCGCCGTTTAATAATTTAATGTGAGAGCATTAAACCGACAGATGAAACAACAACTCAAAAACATAATTGAAGGAACTGCCAAAAGCAAAGGGCAAGGAAGGCATTGGCTCGACGCCAGTCCGAAGGATGTCAATTAGGAAAGGGGAAAAGCAATGAACGAACGTAGCCTGCCCTCCTGGTCCCTCTGTGAACGTCGTTTCGTTGCTAATAACAACCGTTACGTACACAAACTGTGTCCCATGGCGCGAGCGTGCGTTTAACGACTTTACAAACACGAAACTGTTGCAGATCCGTTTCACAGGTATTCAAAATATAACGAGAATGATCCGCTAGACGGCTAGATAGTCCTTGAGCCAACCGGCCATTTTTTGAAGTGAATGCTCCGGGGGGGGGGGGGGGGGGAGTAATTCTCATTATGATTTTCCATTAGACCAATGTCTCAAGTGTCAGAAAAGGTGTGATGGACATCTGAGAACGGTAGCTTAGTGCCCGGATGGACGCCATCTTTGAAACCACCCAGCTCGAAAATGCCCATTTGGTGGGGTACATTGTTGCACGTGTATCTGGACTTCTATACTAGCTATCGATGTGCGGTTGACGACTAAATATACGTCCGATGTGTACCGTCTAAATAAAAAATAATATGAAGCATTTTGTTTTAGATTAATTATTATAAAAATCAATTATCGAAAAAAAATCATATATTTTTCAATATTTTATTATTAGACTTGTACTTTTTTTAGTGAAACAACACTGGTATTAAACAAGAATGTATCAATTGAATGCAGGTTTATTAGCAACAACGATGAACAATCAATCTCCAAGACAAAGAAAGCGATGGTAGATATTAGAATAAGATAATAGATACAGAATATGCAAATAACAATGTGCAGTATTACACAAGATGAGAACGCAATAGAGAACAGCACCATACAAGAGTTGTCTATCTCCCTTTCCCAAAAACGTTCAATTGTGACACAGAATAGAACGAAACTGGAGACCGAGAAAAAGGATCACATGAGTTTATAATTGATATTCTTCTGAATTGAATCGGGCTGGTGGTTTGATAATTCGCTTCGGGCGGCCCGTCACCACCCGATCAATCGTCGGAGTCCTCTGAGGGCAGTTCGTAATTTCCTGGTCCATTGTGGGAGTCTCCGGTGGGTGGTTCACTATCGCCCTGTCCGACGCCGGAGTCCCCTCCAGCTGGTCCATCATCACCCGAACCGTCAAGGGGGCAGAAATAGGCAGTGACCATGGAGGTGTGGCGGTGGTCTGCACATGTGGTTGGTTAGCGACTCTCGCGGGTGGTGTCATCGCGGTGGTGGAGCGGAGTGTCTGTGATGGTAAGCCCGGCGCAATGACATGTTGGGGTTCACCCTTCTGGGGAGTGGTAACAGGATTGAGACAGACTCTTGGAGCGGCGATGGGTTGGGTACCAGACATTAAGTATTTCGGTACGATTGGCATAACACTTGGCATAACGGTTGGCAGCATGCCACTTTTGCCAGTCGTAGTGGGAGTTGTCATGCTGAAAGGCGTAAAACGTCGCAGGAACTTACGATTCCGGAGAGTGATTCTTCCGGAGCCATCCACCTTGACAACGTATTGATCGAATTGTTTTACCTCAATCACGGTTCCGGTCCGGTCCCATTTTCGTGGTTCCAGGCCGGTCTGGTTCTGGATCCGGACATGGTCCCCGACGGCCAGTGGAGGTAGTTTTGTCGTGTGTTCAGAGAGTCTTTCGATCTCCCTGGCATGCCGAATGCGCAAAGCTTCCTCACGATTGTTGCGTGTTTCCCGCCAGGTGTCCGATGGCAAGTATCTGCCTGGGATGATGGGTATGAAGTCCTTGACTGGCCTCTTGAAGATGATCATGGCTGGAGACAACCTAGTGTCCTGATCCGGTGCATTCCGGTACTGGAGTATTGCACGTTGGAACCGATCAGTGTCTAGTTCACCATTGGAACCAGTGTTATCGGTGATCATTCTTTTCGATGTTTTGACTGCGATCTCGGCACGACAGTTGCTGTGTGGGAAGGCAGTGGATGACAACCGATGGTTAACGCCCCACCGACGCAAGAAGTCTTGGGTGTCATGTGCCGTGAATTCTGGCCCACAGTCAGATGCCAATTCGTCGGGGATACCATAAGTGGCGAAGTTCGACCGCAGACATTTCACTAGGCCTTGTGCCCCGCCAGTAGTTAGCTGAATGATTGGCCAATTAGAGTAACGATCAACGGTGACCAAATAACTCCGACCCTTGTGATGAAAGTAATCTGAACAAACGTACTGGAAAGGGTAGGCAGGTTCAGCTGAGGCTGTAGGTGGAGCACTTGGGTGCGATGGGGCCATCCGATTGCAGTGTGAGCAGCGATTGCGCATCTCATGAATCTGGGGAGTGATTCCAGGCCAAAAGATCGAGCTGCTGGCCCGGGTGGTCATAGTCGTGACTCCTTGGTGAGCAGCATGAAGATTCTCAAGGACAAGCTTCCGTAGCTTCGGTGGGATGATAATCCTCCCCTTGTAGACCACTATGCCATCAATAGTGTAGAGGTGTTCACGGAAGGGAAAGTATTCCAAAATGGACACAGGGAAATCGTCCCGACTGGCAGGTAGACCCTGCTCAATAGAATTGAGTAACTGCAGCATCTGAGTGTCACTTGCTGTTTCGTCCCGAACATCGTCCCAAGTGACGGACCGCACAGAATCGAGTGTCTTGATGGCTGCCATAGAAATAGCCATTTCCATGCCAGAGTCGTCATCTGTGGTCCACAGCCCAGTCAAGGTGTGCTGTCTTAGTGTAGTCGATGTGGCCACATCCATAATGGAGGAAATGTCATCCACCAGTGGCAGTCGTTCCGATGGTCTGGCACCCGACGGATGTCGTGAAATCGCATCTGGTACGCAGTGTCGTTTTCCCGGGATGTGGATAATTCGGAAACGATATGCTAGGGTCCTTTCTTTCAAGTTGGCAAGCCGCGTGTTATGGATGTCCTCTAATCGTCTGTCACCAAGAAGCTTGATTAAGGGCTTGTGATCGACGGCAATAATCAGGTTCTTGCATCCCAACACAAAATACTTTACTTTTTCCAGGCTGTCCGCCACTGCTAGAGCTTCACCCTCTATCGGAGCATAGCGCGACTCCGCTGCATGGGTGAAGCGGCCTCCAGCAAGGGTGATTTTCCAGCCATCGGGGCAGCACTGTGGGGTTTCACCAGGGCATCTGCAGTGTTTTTGGAGGAGCCAGAAGCCAATCCCATCCTTCGACCAGTCAGTTGCGAGACATGTTGTCCGTTCCTTGTCAAAGATCCGGACCCCATTTGCGACTTCAGATATGATGAGTCGTTTTGATTCTTCGAATAGGGATTGTAGTGTTGCATCCCAGTAGAAGGGGGTGCATGGTTTTAGGAGGTCCCGAAAAGGTCGCATCCTCTCGGTCATGCTGAAGCAGTATGTTACCTGATTGACTAGCCCAAACCAGGAGCGAATGTCAGTAATTGTTTTTGGTGTGGGGAAGTCCTGTATCGCTTGGAGATACCTTTGGCATGGTCGTACACTGTCCATGGTGATCTCGAATCCAGCGAATTCGACCGTGTCCTGACCAAAATGGAATTTCGTCGGATTTTGCGTAATCCCATTACGGCCGCACAGGTCGAGCCAGTTGCATGTCTGAAAAAAGCTCTCTTCCAATGTGTCGCTCCACATGATGGTATCATCAATACATTTGGACTTGTTTTTGAAGTCCGATACGATTTCGTCAAATCGTCTGGAGTATCCATCACCTGAAGCGATGTAACCTTGGGGAGTGGTGCAGTAACGGTATCGGCCCCATGGTGTGATGAACGTTGTCAGATGGCGGTCACATTCTCTGATTGGAACGCTGTGATAGCCATTCCAGGCGTCCGTTACCGTCTTTTTGGTGTTATGTGGCACCGCCATTGCTTGATGGAAGGGTGACTGGGTGTGGTGGGTCTCACGTGTGCAGTGCGCATTCAGTGGTTGCAGATCAACTGTCCTCCGTGGGGTCCCATCCTTCTTTGGACAGACGACCATTCTGCTGCACCATGTCACTGGTTCACCAATTGGCACCGGTTCCAGAACCCCTAACCTGATGTCGCGATCGATACCAGCCTTGACTTCTGCCTGCCAGTGTAAGGGGACAGGCACTGGGGTGTGCACCGCTTTTGGTGTTGCCTCGGGGTCAACCATCAGTGTGAGAGGCGGACCTTCCATGTGGGGTAGTGGCTGGTGTTCGCAGACATTGAATGTGCTGCTTTTGTAGTACTCCAGTAGCCATTTCTCCAGCCTCTCTCGGTTCTCGTCAGTGGCCGGAAATGGGATAGATGTAGGCAGTGTAGGGGGAAGCGATCTTACCGGGCAGTTACAATTTGCATCGATAACTGCTGCCACTGCAGCACCAACTGTGTTGGATTCGCCAATGGTTGGGAAGCTACTAGACACGAGGCCTAGATCGACGCATGCTTCACGACTGAGATACATGTTCCGTGTGTCAGGTGAGATGTAGCAGATTTGTCGGGTTTCAATAATGTCGCCATTGGCTGTGCGACCAGACAGGTGTAGGAGCATGGCGCCGATAATCCGGACCCTTCCACTGTTAACAGCATTCATCTTCAGGTTGACAGGTAACAGGTCTTCATTACGCAGCCCGAGTTTGTGGAAAATATTAAGTCCTGTGAGGCAGCTTTGACAGCCAGTGTCGGCCATGGCCTGGAGCCTGGCCGATTTTGGTCGGGATGACAGTGGCTGGCCGAAATGGTCATAAGATTCCTTATCGATCCGTGCTATGAGTTTTATGTACGGCTGTGGTTGAGACTTCTTCTTGGTCCAGCCAGAGAGGTGGTCAAATATATGGTGGTCGAGGTGTAGTGGAGTTGACAAGGTGGCCATGGCCCTTTTAATTTGCGGCTTCCAAATGGCCGTTTCTCGTTCCGTGACAGAGCAGAGGAGATCGTGGACCTGGCTGCTTTCATCCACATCATGAGCATCCATTGATTTGTCCGTAGGTTTGTTGTCCGCCTTTTTCGTGCCTCCCCGGCAGACATGTGCAAAATGGCCGCGAGTGGCGCATTTACTGCATGTTTTCCCGTAGGCATTGCAGAATTGACGCCTTTGGTCGATGTTCGGCTGTTTGCCATGACCAGTTTTGCCGCAATAACTACAAATGGCCGCCTGCTTGTCGGTAGTGATCAGGGCTCTTTTGTTCTTCCAGTTTTTGTATTGGCTTGCGCCATGAGCGCCTTCACTATCGAGCAAGGCATTCTGGGAACGTTTCCCTGCTTCCTTGGCCTCGACGAAAATGAGAACTTCCTCCAAGCTCATGTTCTGATTTTGATCGCCGAGAATGTCCTGTTGTATATCTTGATCGGCGAGTCCCCGACATAGGACATCGCGAACCATGTCCTTGGTGTAGTTGACATCAGTAGGGGGATTGCATGAGCATACAACAGAAAACTTGCAGATCTCGGCTTGACCAGCCAGACGGGCTGCGTAGGTACGAATTGGTTCTTCTCGGTCCTGTCGCATGTTGTGGAGGTTTACGCGGGACACCATGGTATTCTCCTCTCGGACAGCAAGGGACCGAATGGCTTGTAGTATAGCTGCCTCGTCCTTGATTTCAATGCGTGGGTTGCTGCGGTGGAGGTCACGTCGTAGGTTATCGTCACAACATTCAAGGAGTTGAACGCGAACATCATTGCCGATTATCTGGGTCGCTGCCTTGTAACCATCCCATCTTCTGGTGAAATATTGCCAATCTTCGCTGGTACCGCCGGTTTGGATACGAGGACGGCTGACTTTGTCCGGTTTGGCTGGTGCAATGGACGTGTGGGTCATGGCGTGGATGGAGAGCTGGATAGCAGCAACGGCATTGTCAGTGCTGTCAGTAACGTAGACACAGCTCGGGAAGGGGCAGACTGCAGCAGGCATCTTCAGATGAGTTGATTGTTCATAAACAAGAATGTATCAATTGAATGCAGGTTTATTAGCAACAACGATGAACAATCAATCTGCAAGACAAAGAAAGCGATGGTAGATATTAGAATAAGATAATAGATACAGAATATGCAAATAACAATGTGCAGTATTACACAAGATGAGAACGCAATAGAGAACAGCACCATACAAGAGTTGTCTAGGTATGATTTTCCAAATTATGCATTGTGCTACACCGTTTATCTGTCTATAAAAATAACTAAAAAACTAAAACATATCATCCACCACGAGTGTACACAAAAAATATATGAAAAGGCATGCACTTTCCACAAACCGAAACTATGTCAGTTGGAATTTCCCGCCGATAATCAACCCACAGAACCCAGTGCCGAAAGTGACGTCAGTCTATTCTATATCTATATTCTATATTCTATATCTCAGTCTGAGATTTGTTGCGGTGACCTGATTAATTTCTGAGGGGGGGGGGGGGTGGGTGGCTTAAGAACTAAAAGTGAACATGTTAGATGGCGCCACATACAACTCTATTATAGAGTTGTATTGTGGCGCCATCTAACATGTTCACTGACTTGGATGAGTATGTCTATGTAAGCTGGCGAGCTTTTCTGATATCGGAGTAATCTAACGTCAGTCTTTTTGTTCTTTCAGCTGAGATGGCCGGTGTCGAGGCGAAACGGGCGAAGATTGAACCTGAGTCCGGAACGTGCATCCTGTGCAGCAAGAAGTCGCCACTCTCTGAACTAAGCAAGGCAGCGGGCAACAGTTCTTGGAAGACATTGTGTGACGCAGCCGCAGTTAGAAACTTTTATCCAATTCTAAAGCTAGTCCAAGAAGGCGCAGTTGAACTTCCTAATATTCCAATATTATACCATAGGGCTTGTAGATCAGACTTCACTCACAAAAACCACCTAGCTACTTTGACCAATGCAGCTAGAAGTTCTTCAGTTGATACTGGCGATGCGGTGCGACGGCGATAATCACGGGAAGAGACAGGATCAACTTCAACGGTCTACGATGATAAATGCATTTTTTGCCAGCGTGCTTCAAAATTCATAAAAGGCAGTCGTACCCGTGAAACAGTTGTCTTGGCTGTTGAACTTCGAGCAGATAAGACAATAAGAGATGCTGCGACAGCTCGCAATGATGAGAGAGTTTTGGCATTGACTACACGAGATATGGTTGCAGCTGAGGCTCACTACCACTTCTCCTGCTATAGAAACTACACACGGCCCCAAAAACCTCAAGTAGAAACTGACATTGAAGATAATATCGAGAAAAAAGAAATGATACGATGTATATTCAATTTCATTCGCACTGACTTGTTCTTGAACCCGAGGATTGTTCCAATAGTTGATGTTGCAACAGATATCCTGTCTTCAGATACATTTTCAGTTGATGTTCGTGACTCCATCAAGAAGAATCTGCAGCGCACATTACAAAGAGAGTTTGGAGAATCGCTCATCTTCTTCAATGTGAAACACCGTGTATACTTGATGCCCGATAATCTGACAAAGCGAGAGATTGCTGCAGAGTGCGTAAACCTGAAAGCAGAAGTGAAAGCATTTGAACGAACGGACGGTGAAAGTAACATTGTGCGTGAAGATACCAGATACGTGAAGATACCAGATTCTCTTCGTGTATTTCTGCATACTTTGATTTGCGGGAGTGGGGGTAGCTCTGCGCGTGCCGACACACTGGTATGGTCGATGGCTCAAGATATCATCAATGCTGTACACCGGGGTACCATCAGAACATCGAAGCATGTCCTACTTCCGTGGGTCATGAAAACGCTCACCGGTAATACAGAGGTCATCAGAATATTGAATCGACTCGGGCACGGATGTTCGTACACAGTTCTGGAAGAAATCGAGACAGCGCTATGCATAGACAAATTAGCAAGTGTGGAGAAAGATACAGTACCACTTCCGTCACATGTGCACCCTTCGGTCCCGACTGTATTAGCATTCGATAACATCGACAGGCTAGAGGAATCGCTGAGTGGTGGCGGAACATCGCATCGCGTCAACGGTATCATCGTCCAACCGAAGTCGCAGTCGTGTTTGCCGCCCCAACCTCCATCGGCAGTATCCAAAGCAGATAAGAAGCGATCTATCCCGTCATCCAGCGATTTAGTTCCAATATACAGCGGTGGGAAACGAGAGGGCCCACCTGCAATCAAGCCTGCAGATCTTTCTGACACTCTTGCAGGCGCAACATCCCTTGCGTAGCGCCGAAATCACGTATGGATTATGACTCGCATGCTGGAACCATGCGACCAGACAATCAGTTCGTGGACTGGTTTCAACATCATGACTAGAGATCGTGTTCAGGTGACGGAAGATGTAGTTGGCTACCTGCCGACTATAAACGCGCCTGCCACAGATATGGCAACAGTGCAAGAAATCCTCAGAGAAGCTCTGAACATCATGTCATCACTTCAGCTTGAGCGTATACCGGTGGTGCTAGACCAGGCACTATTTGCTAAGGCGACCGAAATAGCATGGAAAGATGTCGATCGATATGGAAGAATCGTGCTCATGATGGGGAACTTCCATACCATCTGTAACTTCATGTCGAGCATTGGGAAAATGTTTGGAGATGCAGGCCTTCGGGATGTAGCTGTTGAGTCAGGAGTAATCGCTGAAGGTTCCATCAACAGGGTTCTGGAAGGCAAGCAATACAACCGTGCTGTGCGACGCCACAAGTTGATGTACGAGGCACTAATGCGCATCATTTGGAAGGGCTTCCAGGTGTGGATAGAAAGCAATCATCCTGACAAGGAACCCCAGATTCGAAGCACTGACCTCAAAATTCGCAGCATCAAGGAGGATGTTTGCCACGAGACTCTCGCTGCTGCTCTCGATGATGATTCATGTGTACAGAGCTTTGACATGTTCGCGAAATACCTACATTTTCTGCGAACCAAACATGGAGACCTGGCTCGCTTCTGGATGATGTATATTGATATGGTAGAGACCCTGCTGGGGTTGATTCGTGCGGATAGAGAAGGCGACTGGATGCTTCACTTGGCTTGTGTCAGAAGAGTGATCCCTTGGTGTTTCGCAATGAACAAGGTGAACTATGCTAGATATCTACCAGTGTACTATGCACAGATGACGCAACTCCACGAAACATGCCCCGAGTTGTACAGGCATTTCAATCAAGGCTACTTCTCCGTACAGCTTAGACCAGGGAATCCATTTGCCAGAATCGCTGTTGATCAGACAACAGAAGAAACAGTAAACAAAGATACGCAAACAGCTGGAGGAACACGAGGTTTTAGTCTTCGACAAGGGGCTGTGTCACGATACTATCTAACTGCAGAAAATCGGGCTACTGCACTGAGGCAACTACGAGAAACTATCCTTGTGAATGGC
This sequence comes from Myxine glutinosa, assembly GCF_964187855.1. Taxonomy (NCBI): domain Eukaryota; kingdom Metazoa; phylum Chordata; class Myxini; order Myxiniformes; family Myxinidae; genus Myxine; species Myxine glutinosa. The sequence continues at coordinate 137,280,948 of NC_136264.1, read as the reverse complement.
AGTGACACATCTCACGCCAAGCACCCTGACTTGTCTACTTCTCGCGTCAAACGTGATGAGTCTGGCGTCACAGCTATCTGTGATCTACTGGAAAATGACTGGACCAATCCATTCGCCGATGATCCGTCATGTCTTCTCAGTATATCTACCGGAGCGGCTGCGAGGGAGGACGTTTCTAATGACCTACTCAACACCCTGCAAAAGGGGGAAGCGGCGTATCAAAGCTTCCAGAAACGTCTTGAAGAGGGAACAGGCTTTCATGACACATTGAACAAGCTAAACTTGAAGACCTTTGGTAAGATCAAGCAGAAAGTTGTGAAGGGCACAAACAAGGAGATCGTCCTGAGAGCTGACAGACAACTGTTTGCCACCATGATACTCATCGCCAAGACAAGGAACCTCGACATGCAACTTGTCCTTTGTCACCCACTAGGGCCGTTACCATGGTCTTTGGCAAACGTTGATGGGTCAATGAAAAAAACGAACAAAGCTGCACTTGCGAAACACATGGAAGGTCTTGTGGAACCAGCCGAGAACGTTGACAAGCGAAGTGCAACAATAATTGATGCGATGGCTCTCATACAAAAGATGCATGGCGAGAACGACACGTTCGAAGAACTATCTGACCGCATCCTTGCTGCAGCGCTTCACGCTGGTCAAGGCAGTGAGCGCATCGATGTTGTCTTTGACACATACACAGAAGAATCCATCAAAGCAGCTGAGCGTGTGAACCGCGGTTCAAATGAAGGCATCAGTTTCAGCGAGATCAGACCCGCACACAAAATCATGAACTGGCGGCGTCTCCTTGCTTGCAGCCAGACAAAGGAGAAACTGGTTGTGTTTCTGGCGGAGTCGTGGAAACATGAAACAAATCGCGAAAAGCTAGGCAACAGAACACTGTATGTCACCTGTGGTGAAAAATGTCTGGTACTGACCCGCGATAGGTGGAAGTTGGTGCAAGCACTCAAATGTAGCCACAAGGAAGCAGACACGCGTATGTTTCTCCACGCAAAGCACGCCGCTACCCACTACAAGACGATCATCTTAGTGGCAGATGACACCGACGTTCTGATCATCAGTCTTCATCTCAGCAGAACCATCGATAGTCAGCTCTTCATCAGACGAGGAACAAAGGTTCGAGTCAGAATGATCGACGTTGGAAAGTTGGCTGCGGTATTGAGGTCTGGAGTTTGCAGTGCATTGCCAGGGCTTCATGCATGGAGCGGGTGTGACACTGTGAGTGCTCTGGCTAGCCAAGGAAAGATAAAGGCTTTGAAGCTTGTGCAAGCGAATGAGCTGTATCTTCAAGCATTCACAGATCTGGGATCTTCGTGGAATGTACCAACAGACGTCTTCAATAGCATTCAGGCCTTCACGTGTCAGCTGTACGCCAAGAACACGAAGATCGTCAGTGTTAATTCGCTCCGTTATCACATGTTCTGTGCAAAGAAGGGCCAGATCGAATCTGGACAATTGCCGCCTTGTGAAGACTCCTTGATGCAGCATACGCTTAGGGCCAACTATCAGGCGGCTATCTGGCGACGCAGCCTTGAAAACCTACCAGACGTCCCAACACCATCAGCAGGACATGGTTGGGAACTCGATGATGGCGGTTCGCTCACAATCCGATGGATGGCGGGTCTACCAGCTCCAGATGTCGTCTTGAATCTCATCTCATGCACATGCAGAAGGACGTGTCGACCGTCAGATTGCTCCTGCATACTGAATGGGTTGAAGTGCACTGTTGTGTGTAAGCTGCAGGGATGCTCCAACATGGTGCAGGATGATGCTATCGTGGCTCAGGATGCCAATGACTCTGATGGCGACTCTGATGATTAACTTTGTGTGCACTGTATATTGTATAGCATATGTTGTTCTCTATTATAATGCAGGCCAAATTGCCTGAAAATCTTTATAGACAGATAAACGGTTTAGCAAAATGTATAATTTGGAAGATCATACCGGTGTTATTTGACTAAAACATGACATGTTCAATGATACCTCCGCTTGCTTATTAGGAATATACATCGTATGGTGTTAAAATCAGCTCCATACGTCTTTCCAAACTCTAGTAATGAATAATTAATATAATTGGCGGCCATTTTGAAATCCAAGATGGCCACCAAAGTGCAGATTTCCTATGTAACAATTTCCGCCTGCTTATTAGATATCGTATGGTGTTAAAATCCTCTCCGTACGACATTCCTAACTTGCGTTATCGTCAGAATAGATAATGCCAGCGGCGGCCTAAGTCATTTTATGCCTCTTTACATTTATTTGTTGTAAACTCGTGGTGGATGATATGTTTTAGTTTTTGAGTTATTTTTATAGACAGATAAACGGTGTAGCACAATGCATAATTTGGAAAATCATACCAGTGTTGTTTCACTAAAAAAAGTACAAGTCTAATAATAAAATATTGAAAAATATGATTTTTTTTCGATAATTGATTTTTATAATAATTAATCTAAAACAAAATGCTTCATATTATTTTTTATTTAGACGGTACACATCGGACGTATATTTAGTCGTCAACCGCACATCGATAGCTAGTATAGAAGTCCAGATACACGTGCAACAATGTACCCCACCAAATGGGCATTTTCGAGCTGGGTGGTTTCAAAGATGGCGTCCATCCGGGCACTAAGCTACCGTTCTCAGATGTCCATCACACCTTTTCTGACACTTGAGACATTGGTCTAATGGAAAATCATAATGAGAATTACTCCCCCCCGCCGGAGCATTACTTTTGGTCTGGCTCAAGGACTAAGAGGAACAACTTTAGCTATAAAATCCAATGATGTGAAAAACATACTTTATAAAAAGCAAGATTGGCTTCAATTCCTTACTACCCCGAAGCAGCTTCTTCTTCTTTAAACACCAACACGAGGCATAATCCCACCTTTCTTGTGGGGTCGGCCGGGGGAAAGTTGGCCCGTCTTCACGAACCGGCTGGCTAGGCCTGACGTTCAGCAATTTGTAATTTATTCAGGGTGCCGGCGATGGCTCGCCTACTCTTCGGGAAGGACACCGTGGGATCTTTAACGTCCACTTTCGTAAAGGTCCGGGGGTGCACCATCTTGGACGTGGGAGATCTCTGGGTGCTCCTGGGAGGGCGGAGGGAGATCGATCGGCTGTCTCTGTGCCGTGGGCTTGTTCGAGAGAACTATCCTGGGATATAAAACAACAACAACCAAGGCGTGCGAAACGCAATTTCTTGCGGTGCGAAACATGCTGGACGGTTCATAAAAAAAATACTAAGAATCCAATTCAAAGTATTTAATTCTAAGAGCTGTCATTTATTTTGTATTATTTTGACAAATCATTTTGACATTTATTTTATTTTGACATTTATTTTATTTATTTTTATTTCGAGGTCATTTATTTCATTTATTTTGATTTATTCATTTTTTCATTTATCATTTCAATTTATTTCGACAGTCATTTATTTATTTTCATTCATATATTTTGTCATTTATTTATTCATTCAAGGTCATTTATTTTCACATTTATTTTTACAAGGATTTATTTACTTTGACAAGATCATTTATTTTCATTCATTTTATTTTGAGGTCATTTATCATTTATTTTGATCATTGGTCATTTATTATAATTTCATTCATTTTGTCATTATTTATTTTATTTTGACAGTCATTATTCATTTATTTTTACTGATATATTTCTTTATTATTATGAGGTCATCCCGATGATTATTTATTTATGAGGTCATCCGAGGTCATTTATTTTGACAAGGAGTGCGAGAAAATATTTTGAGAGCCGAAGGGGTACGGACACCAAAAAAAGGTTAAGAACCACCGGCCTAGAGGTACACACAGGTACAAATAAGCTGTTCAGCCTGGGTTTGAATCCCAACCAGGCTATAAACTGCCATCGTGGTGTTTCACAAGCAGGGTGATTCATCAATGTGTGTGCCGTCCCTCGGATGGACGTTAAACGGTTGTCTTGTCTGTCGGCATTCGCTGGTGGACGTTAAAGATTGAGCTATGACCGACATACTGCACAAAATACAATCTCCTGCCCGCCTAATCTTAGTCGAACATCAGGCCTGGCCAGACGATTCGTAAAATAATTGAGCCAAGCTTCCCCTGGGAAACCCCACAGGAACATGGAAATAACCGTTGCAGAAGAAAAAGAACGTTTTATTTTACAAAGGGACCAGGGCTCTTGCAGATGCTATTACAAGCAGAATTACATTAGGAAACACCAGTCATTTTGCATGAATAGCAAGAACATTCTTAGAAAAAGAAAGAAAACAAACAAGAAAACAAACAAGTACAGATACATTCAAAGTACACCGCCTCCATGCCAAATAATTAAATATCCTCCAGCGCGGCATTGCCGGGGCGCCTTTGGCACCCGACAATACCGCCGTGCAATCGGGAGAGATGCACAATATTTGATTGATTAATTGCATAATTAAAATCAATAAAAGATTGTCAAAAAATATTTTCTGAACCAATTGGCTAATAGCATAACTATACCACTAGTGCTTCATTCGAAGATGTATCTTTTAGAAATTTAATTAAATAAGTCATTCATAAAAAAGTTAAATAATTAATTGATTAATCAATAAATAATTAATCGATAAATTGATTAATCAATAAATCAAAAATACCCTTTACAGACAAATCACTTGGTCATTGTCATGTCCAAATATCAGCTTCCTCACTCAAAAGGTGCCTGAGATATTGGCCAGATGAGAAAGAAAATAAATAAATGATTGATAATGAAATTAAATAAATAATAATCCTAGAAAGAAAAAAAATCAATTGCCGAATACAACACATAAACCACCACCATTTCATCCGACTACAACAAACAACAACATGCATTTTAAGGCCATTTTCCCTGCTAGAGCAGGGGTTACCCTTGCGGTCCCCATGACAATCTTCTCCATGTTGCCCTATTTTCTGCATCTCTCCTTGTTAACCCCCTTGCCCGCATTTCTTCTTCCACCATCTTTAGCCAAGTCTTTCTCGGTCTTCCCCGTCCTCTACTTCCTTCTACATTCATTTCCATCACTCTTCTCAACCAGTCACTTTCATCCTTCCTCAATACATGACCAAACCATCTCAACCTGTTCCTCTTCACAGCATCAATCACAGGCTCTATTCCCATCATTTTTAGCAATTCATCATTTGTCTTCCTCTCTCTCAACAATACTCTGCACATCCATCGAACCATTCGCATTTCCACCCTTTCCAGCGTTCGTTGCTGCTCTACATTCATGACCCATGTCTCGCTCCCATAAATCACAACACTTCTCACACATGCAGCATACACCTTTCCCTTCAGCTTCAACGACACTCCCCTCATCATCAGCACGCCACTCAGTTCCCGAAACTTCTTCCATGCACATCTCACTCCAGCAACCGTTGCCGAGTCTGATCCACCTTCTCCATTCAGCACGTCTCCGAGGTAGCAAAATGTTTTCACACCTTCCAGCTTCACGCCATCTCCAAGATCCAACTCAACATTTCCTCCATTTCGCTTTTTTCGCTCTTTCACGAGCCTCGATCTTGTATACAAAAAAAATCAAAAAAATCTGCAGCTCCCTCTGTGTACACCTTACATTTGAATGTAGCTGCCACACTGGTTAATGACCCTCTCAGACCACTACATTTTTGATGAACCCACTCAGCGCACATTCTACATTGAATGGAGTTCACTCCGACACCCTTCCTGCACACAGCACATGGCCACTTCCCAGTTCTTTCCACCTCACCACATGCTTTACCACTTGCCATCACATTCGTCTTTCCTATATTCACCTTCAGACCTTTTGTCTCCATACATTCCTTCCACTTGTTCATCTTTTCCTTCAGTCCATCCATACTTTCCGCAATCAACACCAGATCATCAGCATACAACAACTCCCATGGTAAACCCTCCTTTACGTTCTGAGCCAGCACCTCCATCAGAGCTACAAATAGTAGTGGACTTAGTACCGACCCCTAATGCACTCCCACCTTCACCTCAAACTCACCACTGTTCCCGTCCTTCGTCCTTACAGCTGTGTACATTACAGCTGTACTCTTTTGTACATTGCCATCACAACTCTGATCAACCGTTCCTCCACTTCTAACTTCCTCAATGCCCATGTCAATACTTCGCGTGGAACCCTATCAAATGCTTTCTCCAGATCAACAAACCCAAGAAACAACTTCTTCCTCTTCTCCATGTACTTCTGCTGCAACTGCCTCACAATAAAGAGCGCGTCTGTCGTTCCTCTTCCTGGCATAAATCCAAACTGCATTTCGTCGATCTTCACCTTCTTCCATATCCTCCTCTCCAACACCCTTTCCAATACCTTCATTCCATGCTTCAATAACTTTATCGCTTGGTACGAGCCACACTCCAGAGGGTCACCTTTCCCCTTGTATAGAGGGACAAGGGTACTCAGTTCCCAATCCACTGGAATGCAACCTTCTTTCACCACCAGATTACAGATCTCTGCCATTCTCTTCACACCCCAACTTCCTGCTGCCTTCAACATATCTCCCACAACTCCCGTCGCCCCTCCCGCTTTTCTACTCTTCATTGCTTTTATCGCTTCCTCAACTTCCTTCTCAGTTATCTTCTCTGCCGGTCCTAAAACTGGGTTACTCTCTATGTTGCCATCCCATTCATTCTCTGTATTCAACAGAATTTCCATATATCTTTTCCATCTTCCTTTAATTCCATCTGAGTCCACAACGATTTGTCCCACTTCATCCTTCAAGCAACTCACCCCCATCACATCACACCTCTCTTTCGCTATCTGCTTTGCAATCCTGAATACCGCTCTCTGACCCTCTTCCGAATCCAAGCATTCTCCGAACATTTTCCGACATGCCTCCTGCGCCTTTGCTACCTATTTCTTTGCAGCCTTCTTGGCTGCCTTATAACTTTCATGCTCTGCTTTTTCTGCTCCCGTACCCTTCGCCTTCTGCCACTCCTTGAATTTCTTCCTCCTCTCGTCAATCCTCTTTCCAACTTCATCATCCCACCACCATGCTTCAGAGTGCCTCGGTGGTCCTTTTGTCCATCCACATACCTTACCAACGGCTCCCAACAGACTATCTTTCATTGACATCCAACCACGTTCAAGCTCAACCACATCATCCTCTACCCTACTCAGCCTCTCTTTTAATGCCTCCCTTACTGTCACCTCTTTCAACCTCCACACCTTCATTCTCGGTTGGTACTTCACCCGCCGAGCTCTCCTCGCACCTTTCACCCTTATGTCGCAGACAACCAAGTGGTGCTGTGAAACAGCCTCCTCCCCCGGGATCATCTTTGTGTCCCAGAGGTGCCCCCTATCTCGCCTACGCACCATCAGGTAATCAACGGTTGTCGTCGACCCACCTGACGTGTATGTAACAAGCTTATTATCCCCTTTCTGGAACTGAGTATTACAAATCAACAAATCAGCTCCATCAGCAAACTCCAAAATCCTTTCACCTTCTCCATTTCTCACACCATATCCGTAACCTCCATGAACTCCCTCAAAACCGTCCATACCCCTTCCCACATGTCCATTTAGGTCTCCTCCTACCACAACAACTTCCTCATCTTTCACGTTTTCCATCAGCTTCTCTATCGCTCACCAGAACTTGACCTTCTCTTCATTGCTCCGACCAACCTGTGGAGCATATCCCGAGATGACGTTCACCAAGAGCTTTCCAATCATCATTTTCACCATCATCGACCTATCACTCACTCTAGTCACACTCACCACACTGTCTACAAACTCCTCAGAAAACAGGACACCAACACCATTCACGCCCTCCGGGCACCCTTGCCACACAAACTTGTATTTCTGTCCCTGCCTACCCTTCACCATTCTCACACCACTTCCATTCCATCTCGTCTCTTGCACACAACATATGTCCACTCTTCTTCTGATCAATATTTCCACCACTTCTCCTGATCTTCCTGTCATTGTCCCTACATTCCATGTCCCAAACCTCAGAAACCGATCTCCACTTCGGGCTGTACCCTGCCCATATGTAGTTGTAATTGTCATGGTTCTCTTTTTGAGGCAATGTTTTTATGGCCGGATGCCCTTCCTGACGCCAACCCTCTTACAACACGCAGGGATACGGTGTACCTATTCTAACCAGGGTACACACCGTACACACCGGTCTAAGTCATTGTAATTCATGTAAAAGCACAAGGATGGCCGATTCGTCCTCCCAAATACATTACACATACAAGCTCCTCCACAAGCTTGAGACCACCATTGATAACAAAGAAAAGGTTCGTTTACACTGCACGTTAAGCAGCTAAGATGGCCAGGCGTACAGAATGTAAACGCAACACTTTCGAAGGTGAGATCCTCAGTGAGCAGAAGCACTCGGAGCCCTTAAGCACGTCGTGCAAACGAGCCTCAGGAAGCAGGAAAGGAGGCCTCAAGCACGTCGTGCAAACGAGCCTCAGGAAGCAGGAAAGGAGGCCTCAAGCACATCGTGCAAACGAGCCTCAGGAAGCAGGAAAGGAGGCCTCAAGCACGTCGTGCAAACGAGCCTCAGGAAGCAGGAAAGGAGGCCTCAAGCACGTCGTGCAAACGAGCCTCAGGAAGCAGGAAAGGAGGCCTCAAGCACGTCGTGCAAACGAGCCTCAGGAAGCAAGAAAGGAGGCCTCAAGCACGTCGTGCAAACAAGCCTCAGGAAGCAGGAAAGGAGGCCTCAAGCACGTCGTGCAAATGAGCCTCAGGAAGCAAGAAAGGAGGCCTCAAGCACGTCGTGCAAACGAGCCTCAGGAAGCAGGAAAGGAGGCCTCAAGCACGTCGTGCAAACCTTCTTGTGCGGAAAGTTTGGCTGAAGTCTTTCACGAACTTGCTGGCCAGGCTTGAACTCAAGGTGGAAAGATTTTGTAATTCAGCGTGCCGGCGATAATTCACCGACTCTTCCAGAAAGACACTGCGGGAGTTTTAATGTACCAAGCAAAGCTGACACGCAGGACGTCCGGCTTAACGTCCTGAACGATTTGTGATTTAACACCCCGCCTGAAATCTCGAGTCTCTCACACTGTGAATCGCCGCCATTTTCCGATATATTTTTCGATACATCCGAATCTGTAACTTAAAAAAAATTTTTTAGTCATTAATCAAATAATTAATCGATTAATTGATTAATCAATTATTCAAAAATAGCCTTGACAGCGAAATCACTTGGTCATTGTCATGTCCAAATATCAGCTTTCTAGCTCAAAAGGTACTTGATATAATGACCATAAGAGAAAGGAAATATATAAGTACTTAATTATTTGAGAATAATTAAATAAATAATCAATAAATTGATTAATCAAAAAATCAAAAATATATTTTACAGCCAATCACTTGGTCATTGGAATGTCCAAATATCAGCTTCCTAACTCAAAAGGTGCCTGAGATAATGGCCAGAAGAGAAAGGAAATGTGTAAGTACTTAATTAATCGCTAATAATTAAATAACTCATCAATTAATTGATTAATCAAAAAACAAAAAATACTCTTTTTGAAAAAGTACTTGCTCACTATTGTGCCGAAATTTCAGCTTCTTAGCTCAAAGGATGGCCGAGGTATTGCCCGGACAACCAAGAAAACAAACAAACAAGAAAACAAGTACAGATACATTCAAAGTACACCGCCCCCATGCCAAATAATTAAATATCCTCCAGCGCGGCATTGCCGGGGCGCATTCGGCGCACGGCAATACCTCAGTGCAGCTCATAGAGACTGCATTGGGAGGGAGAGGTGTACAATAATTGATTGATTAATTGTATAATTAAAATCAATAAAAGATTATCACAAAATATTTTCTTAATCAATTGGCTAATAGCATAACTAAACCACTAGTGCTTCATCCGAAGATGTATCTTTTAGAAATTTAATTGAATAAGTCATTAATAAAAAATAAATAATTAATTGATTAATCAATAAATAATTAATCGATTAAATGATTAATCAATAAATCAAAAATATCCTTGATAGCCACATCACTTGGTCACTGTCATGTCCAAATATTAGCTTCCTAGCTCAAAAGGTGCCTGAGATATTGGCCAAATGAGAAATAAAATAAATAAATGATTAATAATGAAAATAAATAAATAGTAATCATTAAAAAATCAAATTATTAATCAATTCGGTCATAGAACACATAAACCACCACCATTTCATCAGAATCTGTAACTTCCAAAAAACAAATTTTTTGTCATTAATCGAATAATTAAATAATTAATCGATTAATTGATTAATTAATAAATAAAAAATAGCCTTTGCAGCCAAATCACCTGGTCATTGGCATGTCCAAATATCAGCTTCCTAACTCAAAAGGTGTCTGAGTTAATGGTCAGAAGAGAAAGGAAATGTAATTAATTAAATAAGTACTTAATTAATCGCTAATAATTAAATAACTCTTCAATTAATTGATTAATCAAAAAACAAAAAATGTTTTTTTGACAAAGGACTTGCTCACTATTGTGCCGAAATTTCAGCTTCCTAGCTCAAAGGATGGCTGAGATATCACCCGGCCAACCAAGAAAACAAGAAAGAAAGCAAGAAAACAAACAACCAACCAGAGTGAAAACTGAGTACTCCCTTTTAGCGTGCGACACTGCTGAGCCCCATTTGGTGCCCGGCAATGACGTTATGCAGCGCCTGGAGATGGCGTAGGAAAGGTGCGGTGTACAACAACCAGAGTGAAAACTGAGTACTCCCTTTCAGCCTGCATCATTGCCGAGCCCCCTTCGGTGCCCGGCAATGACGTTATGCAGCGCCTGGAGATGGCATTGGAAAAGGTGCGGTGTACAACAACCAGAGTGAAAACTGAGTACTCCCTTTCAGCCTGCGTCATTGCCGAGCCACCTTCGGTGCCCGGCAATGACGTTATGCAGCGCCTGGAGTTGGCATAGGAAAGGAGCAGTGTACAAAAACATCGCCATTTTATAAGATTTCATTTACAGCCTCGCATTATGTTCACACGACTACAAATTCTCTTGAATGGCAGTTTTATTAACTTTACCCAAGTAGGGCAATACAGTTTATCATATACAGTGCGTCTAAACAAACTTTGCACAAGTTGATTTCTCAGACAAGAGATGTGCCAAACAAATATATATATTTTCTGATGTCAACAAAGGAAAATGTTGATGCATGTATATAATGCTGGCCAATCCCTGAGAAAGTTATCTTTCATGTTCAAAGAGATCATTGCATCTTGGTATCAATCAGGCAACGAAGCTGGGCAGCTGTGTTGTGCAAATAACTCATCGAGTCTTTTTTCCAACTCTACATTGGTGCCTCGTAAGCCTTGGACCACACGGGATGACCATTCAAAGTATTTCTGAACCCGTTCGTCACTCCATCCTAAGAAAAAAAAAGAAAGAAATAGGATGTCAGTCATTTCGATTAAAAAAACATTACAGTGTTGTATATTTTAACGTGAAATTACATTTGATCTTTCCTTTACTGGATCCCACGCCTCCATAACATCTTATGACGTACGAGCAAGGGTACCCACAGTTGCCCGCTGATATTTATAATCGTGTTGGCATTTTGAAGAAATCAAAATGTTTTTTTGTTTTTTGGGGGGTGGCGGGGGCGGCTAAACACTTCCCTATACCCACTAAGGAAAGGGGTTGGGGATCATTTAATATTACCTTTCACGTAGATATAAAGGCTGGGCACTATAGAGCAATTTTTAAAAATACAAAAATACAAAATCTGTTTATTCAAAATTTTCAAAAAAGTTTTTTTTGAACACATGTTTTCCCCCAAAAGTTTATAAAATTTGACTAAGATCTGTTTGGCCATCTCTGAGGAAAATGGTGACACAAAGACAGACAGCCAGACAGGCTATCATACAGATGAGCATATTCAACACTTAAGCATGAAATTACGATTTAATCCTGTTTATACACACCTTGACAATCCACAACAAAAACTGGTCTCAATTTACAAACACTTTTAACTTATCTTGATCAATTTGCTCCAATCCTCACTCAATTCCTTAAAATTCACAATATGTGTCCTTGGTTGACCACCGATTTGCATTCTCTCAAAATAACGTGGCCAATTAGAAAATACAACAAATTTCAGTCAGTTGTAAATTACCTGACCTTCAAAATGGCCAAGGTCTACGACACATAATCATGCTAAAGCATATGCCTTACAGTCACGTGAAAACATAAGTACACCCCATGTAAAGTTTAGACTTTTTCAACATATTTCAACATACAGCTATTTGATCTTCATTTCAACAATATTGATAGATAAAGGTGATAAAATATAACAAATATCATGAAACATTTACATTTTGTAGTCCATTGTATAATTTAAATAGACATAAATGCAAATTCCGCATGTGGAAAAAGTAAGTACACCCCTATATTTATCACGGCTTCAAATACCTAAAATTAGAATCAGGTGCACCAGCTCAGGTGCAAATGATTAGAACATCGTTAGAGAGGATCTTGGAGGAACCTGTCTTATTTAAACCTCAGACATTTAGTTTGGTTTGCTCTTTGTTGTTGAAGTGTGCGGCGTCACCATGCCTGGATCTAAAGAGCTCTCTGAGGCCTTCAGAAAGAAGGTTATAGATGCCTACGAGTCTGGGAAGGGATTTAAAAAGATCTCCAAACAATTTGAAATCAATCATTCGACTGTCCGGAAGATCATCTACAAGTGGAGAAGATTCCAAACAACTACCAACTTGTTCAGGCCAGGCCGCCCCAGCAAGTTCAGCCCGAGAGCAGACCGCAAGATGCTGAGAGAAGTCTCCAAGAACCCCAGAATGTCATCACGTGACCTACAGGTAGCTCTTACCACTGTTGATGTCAAAGTGCACAAGTCTACCATTAGAAAGAGGCTGCACAAATTTGATCTACATGGGAAGTGTGCCAGGAGTAAACCTTTCCTGTCCAGAAAGAACATCAGGGCAAGACTAAAGTTTGCCAATGAACACCTCGGCAAAGACCAGCACTTCTGGAACAATGTGCTCTGGACAGATGAGTCAAAGGTAGAGCTATTTGGCCACAGTGCCAGAAGACATGTTTGGCGAAAACCAAAGAGCATTTGACCACAAGAACCTGATACCAACTGTAAAGCATGGTGGTGGAAATATTATGGTTTTGTGGCAGCTTTGCTGCATCAGGGCCTGGGCAGCTCACCATCATATGTGAATTCTTCATTGTACCAGAGGGTGCTTGAGGATAATGTGAGGCCATCTGTCGGAAAGTTGAAGCTCAACCTAAGGTGGACGTTGCAACATGACAATGACCCTAAACATACCAGTAAATCCACCAAGGAATGGATGAAAAGAAAGAAATGGAGGGTTCTGGAATGGACAAGTCAAAGCCTGGATCTAAATCCCATGGAGATGTTGTGGGGGGGATTTGAAACGAGCTGTGCATGCAAGAAACCCCTCAAACATCGCACAGCTGAAAGAATTCTGTATGGAGGAGTGGGCAAAAATTTCTCCCAGTCGATGTCAGAGACTGGTAGACAGTTATAAGAAACGCCTACTTGAGGTTGTTTCTGCCAAAGGGGGCAATACCACCTATTAGAGCCAAGGGTGTACTTACACTTTCCACATGCGAAATTTGAATTTATGTTTATTTAAATTACTAGGGCATGCCCGTACTATATATATATCTAAAATTATATCCTCCCCCTCTATTTACATGAAATGGTTGGGTCCATTCGCAAAGCCAAAGCGAACGGCTTGCGAGTACGGTGACAATCCCCCCCCTCTATTTACATGAAATGGTTTGGTCCAAAGCGAACGGCTTGCGAGTACGGTGACAATCCCCCCCCCCCCCCCTCTATTTACATGAAATGGTTTGGTCCAAAGCGAACGGCTTGCGAGTACGGTGACAATCCCCCCCCTCTATTTACATGAAATGGTTTGGTCCAAAGCGAACGGCTTGCGGAGTTTGGTAAAGAAATCGCCATAGCGTGCACAAACGCGCAGGAAAGCGAAAGAATCGCAAATTAGTTTTAATTAGTTTTAAAACATAGTTTAACGCCAACATAGCGGCAACATAGTTTGCCAACGTGAAATAAATGAATACGCTCTCAAATGTGCCGTCCGAGGCAGAGTCTGTTCGCCACGTTCGGCACACGTGATAACTCGCTGCTCTCTGATTGGTTGAATCGTTTTTTGGACATAGCTCGGTAACTACTTCTCCGATTAATATGAAACCTTGAAAAGGCACATCCTCGGGTCCCCAGCAATATACCTGGCAAGTTTCAAGTATATCGGACCCGTGGTTGTCGAGAAACAGCGGTCACAGACAAACACACAGACACACAGACATTCACACAGAGATTACTGGAATTATAGATAGATACAATGTACTACAAAATGTAAATGTTTCGTGAGATTTGTTATATTATATCACCTTTATCTATCAATATATTTGAAATGAATATCAAATAGCTGTATGTTGAAATATGTTGAAAAAGTCAAAACTTTACATGGGGTGTACTTACTTTTTCACGTGACTGTATATTACCATACGTTGATTTTTTTTTGTATGCTCAGTCGAGGCTCATATAAGAGCTAACACATATAACATATAATAAAGGAAGTGGGAGACAAGAGGGGGGGGGGGGGGGGGTAGAAAGAGAAGCACATCACCAGTAGGGAACAAGGACATCAGGAGATATGTGGAAGAGAGAGGGCTGGGGCGGGGTACATGGGATAAACAAGATCCTGTATACCTCATATGTTTCCTCAGTGCAGTACTGATAAATCTCTTCATAACCTTGCTAATGCAGCTTAGGAGACTAATTGGCCTGTAACTGTCTGGGACAGGGCACGAGTTCTTCTTATTGACTGGCACTACATTGGCTATCTTACAGGAGGAAAGGAAGGGGCCACAGATAAAGCAGAAATGGGACAGTTTGGCAAGAGGTGAGGCAAAGACTGCTGCGCACACTTTGAGAACTCTATTTCCAATTCCATCATGTGCAGATGCCTCATTTATTCTCGCTGCTGCAAAATCCATCAAGTGTCACGAGGTCGGAACTTCACAGTTTCCAGGTGATTGTCGATGCAAACTGTGAGATCAGGAGGGCCATTTTCAGGGTAATCAATTGTAAACTTCAATACAAAATTATCACAGAGGATATCTGCTTTCCCCCAAGAGGTAGCGAAGGTCTGGCCATCCTTCTGAAAAATTTGGATATTAGAATGTCGGCCTTTCCCTTATATCCTCTTCTCGTCCCACCACCAATCACAGGGTTTGGTCAGTCCAGCAGTCAGACGATCTGATCAGTTGGGGACTTGCTACCGCACCACTCCTGATGACGTACATTGAAATTACGGAGAATCATCACATGATCTGAATCAGTGGTTTGGATGACAGAATCCAGGTTATCAAACCAACAGGGCGATACAGAGCGCCAATCAGTAGGCACCCTGCGTGTGTCTTCACAGTGCACCAGATGATTTCAGATCAGGAGGTTCCAGGTTTTGATGATGTTGAACCTGGTGTATCTATCTATAATTCCAGTAATCTCTGTGTGTGTGTCTGTGTGTTTGTTTGTCTGTGACCGCTGTTTCTCGACAACCACGGGTCCGATATACTTGAAACTTGCCAGGTATATTGCTGGGGACCTGAGGATGTGCCTTTTCAAGGTTTCATATTAATCGGAGAAGTAGTTACCGAGCTATGGCGATTTATTTACCAAACTAATCACAGAACAGGTTGCGGGGTAGGCCAGCCAATCACAGAACACGTTGTTGCGTAGGCGTGGCCGATGTGAATTCGAGGCGTAGCGGGCGCCATTTGGAGGAGCTGGGAGGACTCAGTCGTGATAGAGTGAGCCTGAGTGAGTATATCAAGACAAGAACAAGATCTAGAAGGAGGTATGTACGGTGCGATTCATATAATATATTGTTTAGTTATCGTCGATGAGGAATTTGGGGTCGGAATGGGTGATCGGCCTGGGTGACTGGGTCTCGACTAGATGCTGGGCCGCACCAAGGAACGGGCACCCACGTACGGGCACGTCCTAGTATTGTAAAATCAAATAGTAATTCCACTACAATCATCAGTGGGATCTTGTCTTATAGGTGGCTCCTAATATCCACTGAGAGACACATAATAATCAGTCACAGTATAATTTAACAGTGATTCAGTCGCAACAGTAATGTCGGCTTTACTTCGCTTGGCGCTATGAGCAAACGCTCCAATATTTGGCCGAAGACCTCTAACATTAGAAAGAAGTATCCGCAAGCGGCGATGTTGAAATACTCCCTTCATATTGTTAGAACCCATTATGGTACAAAAGTGGTTGGGGAAGAATTGGACTACAGTATCATCAACAGGACGAGATTCATGCCTTCCACGGCTTCGCGACAATGCGTACCCACCATCTTCCCCATGGGTGTTGTTTTGTGGTTGCCGTTGGCTAATACTAGCTCATCCACCTTTAATGGCATTTGCTCCATCAAAGGTTTCACTACCACTCTCGGCTACCTGAGTTGCAACAAACTGGTCCAACTGGATGGGTGTTTCTAGGAGACACCAACTCCTTACTGGATGGCCGTTGGCTCCTGAAGGAAGCTTATCCACCCTTTGGCAGGTGTCATTGTAAGTCCTGGCAGGGTGTCACAATCACCCTCCTCATTGCCTTGCCAGTGAGGAGTGTCAGTTTGGTCGCCAACAACTCGACCATGCATCAAATAGCACTGAGTTACATGTTATAAGTAGCAGTCCCAAAAGACTGACCTGACTTGCAAATCTTCAAAAAGCCACCAGCCCTGACGGATGAGACATCATGAAGTCGCAAGTGCACTTTGAATTATGTTCCTGGTCCACTTCTTCTTTGTTTGTATGCAGCACAAGGCTGCGGGGTAGCATCATTGGTTGAGGGCACGGCTGTGCCGCTGAGGCAATGTCCTCTGCTGGCTAGGGCTGGAATTTGGAATTTGGCCATGGTGCCGGCGACAGCTCACCCACTCTTCATGAAGGACACCATGGGATCTTTAAGGGCCACCAACGAATTCTGGAAGACGGACTGTCCGTTTAACGTCCATCTGAAGGACAGCACACACATTGATGAATCACCCTGCCTGCGAAACACCAGCATGACAGTTTATAGCTGGATCAGGACTGAAACCCAGGATAGGCAGCTTAGCCTAGAATGTGCATATCTCTAGGCAATCCTGTCAATCCTCCTGGTCCACTGTTGTTTTGTCTCTGTCTGAATCCATTTGGTGCAATTTTGTGAAATTTCAATATCATCTCTCATTTCTATTTTAATGATACTCATATCTACCTGTCCTTCAAACATCATGACATGCTCTCTTCTACAACCCTTAATTCCCGTCTCTCTGAAATTCAAACATGGATGTACATGAGCCTTCTGAAACTCAATGCTGTTGGGAATGATATGCTGGTTCTTGGCCCTAATTCTGTTATTCACAAGCTTCAAACACAGATAGTAAAAAAAGCTTAAAGATCACCACTGATCTCTACTTTCATCATTTCAAATGTATGTACCACCTCGCAGAATAGCCGAGAGGTATGTGCAGGTGTTCCAAGAAAACCTTTCGTGCATTATGTATATTGATAATATCATTAATATACATTTTCATCCATCTGACACATATTGCCCAAATCTGCCATACTGTAATTAAATCAGAGGACAATTGAAACTTTGGTACATGCTCTCATAATATCACATTTGGATTACTGCAACTTAATGCTAAGGCAGCTTAACTGTTTATTAACCCCGCTGGACTTAATCCGAAACAGGGGCTTATGGATTGGGTCTCGACCATCTGTCCGTAACCATAACTCGGAAATGTATGCACCGATGTTGTTCATATTTGGCACAAATATAACACATGATGGTGAAGGAGCTGGGGCTCCCACGTCGATCGGAAGAATGGACGCGACAAAAAGCTGGAATTCATCCGAGTTGCTTTAATCAAATCAAACACTCAGGCACTCTGAAAACCCGTTTATCGGGCAGCAATATATATACCAATTATCCCGGAGCGTTTGCCCAGGCCCGGCGCCAGGGGGCGTGGCCCAGCGTCCTGGCTGCGGCCTGGCAAGTTGAGGGCGAGCCTGCCCGGGCGTCCCGACCGAGGCCTGGCAAGTTGAGCGCGGGCCTGCCCGGGCGTCCTGGACGAGCCCGGCATGGTGATCGCTCCACGTCCTTGATAGGTGCAAGGCGATTGTGAAAACCCAGCGGCAGCCGCTACACACGTCCCCCCAGAATCGACTTGCACCGGCAGGGTCAATTTGAGGGGGGTCCTGATGACCCGGCCGAAGCGACCCCTGGCGGGTCGTGGGAGGGGGTCCGGTGAGGTGGTGGGCGGTCGAGTGGGGGGCACCGTGGACGGGGGGTGGCCTCGCCGTGGCGGAAGGGCCACCCGTGGTGGGTGGTCGACGTCCACGTGCGCCGGCTTGAGGCGGTCCACCGCAATCCGGTCCGACCTGCCGCCGATGTCGATGACGAACGACTTGTCGTCCCGTCGCAGCACCCGGAAGGGCCCGTCGTACGGCGGCTGGAGTGGCCACCGATGTGCGTCGTGACGCACAAAAACATACTCCGCTGTGCGGAGTGCTGGGGGGACGTAGGACTGGGGGTCACCGTGGCGGGATGTTGGCACGGGGGCTAACCGTCGGGCGGCCTCCTGGAGGTCCGAGCGCTGGTGAGCTGCGGACCAGGGACTGGTAGCGTCGGGCACGAATTCGCCCAGGACGCGTAGCGCCTGGCCATAGACAAGCTCGGCGGTGGATGCCTGGAGGTCCTCCTTGGGGGCCGTGCGAAGGCCCAAAAGGACCCACGGCAGCCGGTCGGCCCAACCGCCGTCTTGAAGGCCGGCCATGAGCGCGGCCTTCATGGAGCGGTGGAATCGCTCGCACAACCCGTTTGCTTGGGGGTGGTAGGCCGTAGTACGGTGGAGCTTGACCCCCAAGTTGCGGGCGACCGCGCCCCACAGCTCGGAGGTGAACTGTGGTCCGCGGTCTGACGAGATGTCCGCCGGTGCGCCGAAGCGGGCGACCCAGGTGGCGATGAAAGCCTGCGCCACGTCGGCGGTGGTGGTGGAGACGAGGGGAACGGCCTCCGGCCACCTGGTGGTCCTGTCCACCATGGTGAGCAGGTGTGTGAACCCCCGTGACGGGGGGAGGGGGCCCACCAGATCCACGTTGACGTGGTCGAAACGTCGTTCGGGCACGGTGAAAGGTGCCAGCGGGGCCTGGGTGTGTCGGTGGACCTTGGCCCGTTGGAAGGCCGTGCAGGTGCTGGTCCAATCGCGGATGTCCCGACGAAGGCCGTGCCAGACGAAATGCGCCGACACCAGCTTCTGGGAAGCTTTCCGGCCCGGGTGGGAAAGGCCGTGGAGGGAGGCGAAGATGCGGCGTTGCCAGGTGACGGGCACGATGGGGCGAGGCTGGCCTTGGGAGACGTCGCAGAGCAGGACAGTGTCCGCGCAGGGGATGTCGGCCAGGCGGAGGCCCGTGTCCGCCGCCCGGAGGGCTTGCACCGTGGTGTCGGTGGTTTGGTCCGCCGCCATAAGCGCAAAATCCACGCCCAGGTGGACCGCGTTCGCGCTGGCCCGGGAAAGACAGTCGGCCACGGCGTTGTTTTTGCCGGCGACGTGCCGGATGTCCGTGGTAAACTCCGACACGGCGGAGAGGTGGCGCTGTTGGCGGGCCGACCATGGCTCCGTGACCTTGGCCATGGCGTAAACCAACGGCTTGTGGTCGACGAACGCCGTGAAAGGTCGGCCCTCCAGGAGGTGGCGGAAATGGCGGACGGCCAGGTGTAGACCGAGGAGCTCCCGGTCAAACGTGCTGTATTTGAGCTCGTTCGGCCGGAGCTGCCGGCTGAAAAAAGCGAGTGGCTGCCAAACCCCGTTCACCCATTGCTCATGTACGGCGCCCACCGCGTAGTCGGAGGCATCCGTGGTGAGGGCGATGGGAGCGTTGAGCACCGGGTGAGCGAGCAGTGTTGCGTCGGCGAGGGCCCGCTTTGAGCGTTGGAAGGCCGCGTCCATTGCTGCGGACCAGGCGATGTCGTGCTTGGCCGGCTTGCCCCGGAGGGCTTCGTAGAGGGGCCGCATGAGTTGAGCAGCGCGGGGCACGAAGCGGTGATAAAAATTCACCATTCCCAGGAATTCCTGCAGGGCCTTTATGGTGCGGGGACGCGGGAACGTGGTGATGGCCTCGACCTTGGTTGGCAGCGGCACGGCCCCGTTCTTGGTGATGTGGTGGCCCAAAAAATCAACGGCCGTCGTGCCGAAGTGGCATTTGGCCGGGTTGACGATGAGGCCGTGCTCGCTGAGGCGCCCGAACAGTGTTCGGATGTGGAGGAGGTGCTCGGCCCGGGACGTGCTGGCGACGAGGATGTCGTCCAGGTAAATGAAAAGGAACGGCAGGTCACGCAGCACGCCGTCCATCAAGCGCTGGAACGCCTGAGCCGCGTTCTTGAGACCAAACGGCATCCGCAAGAATTCGAATAAGCCGAACGGCGTGATGACTGCCGTTTTAGGGACGTCGGCCGCCCTGACAGGTACCTGGTGATATCCCCGTATGAGATCAATTTTCGAAAAAATGACCCGTCCCGCCAGACGGGCGGAGAAGTCTTGGATATGCGGGATCGGGTACCTGTCAGGGGTGGTAGCGTCATTGAGACGGCGGTAGTCGCCACACGGGCGCCATCCACCCCCCGGCTTTGGCACGATGTGCAGTGGCGAGGCCCACGCGCTATCGGAGCGCCGCACGATGCCGAGGTGCTCCAACGCGTCGAATTCGGCCTTCGCTACGGCGAGCTTGGCTGGGTCGAGGCGGCGGGCCCTGGCGTAGACCGGCGGGCCCGTGGTTGGTATGTGGTGCTCGATCCCATGCCGTACTGCGACGGCCGAAAACGTCGGCCGCGTGAGGGCCGGGAACTCCGTGAGCAGGCGAGCAAACTCGTTCGCCGCCGGGACGGTGCATGCCAGCTCGGTCGGCGCGGAGCTGCTCAATGTGCATACCAGGGAGCTGAAGGTTTCAGCGTTGATTAAACGACGCCGTTGGACGTCCACCAGCAGTCCGTGTGCGCAGAGGAAGTCGGCGCCTAGCAGAGCCATGGGCACATTTGCGGTTACAAACGTCCAAGCAAAGCGTTGGCCGCCGAAGCAGAGGGTGACGTTGCGCGGGCCGAAGGTGCGGATGGTCGATCCGTTGGCCGCAACCAAGGAGGGGCCGCAAACCGCGGATTGCCTGTCCTGGTCAGAGGCGGGTATGACGCTCAGTTGGGCGCCGGTGTCGCACAGGAAACGCCGTCCGGACGCTTTATCCGTGATGAACAGTAAGTTGCCCGTGTGGCCGGCGCTCATGGCTGGTAATGAACGCCGGCCCGGCCGTTTCCCGGCCTGCCGAAGGTGCACGGGGGTCGGCATGTCCGGGCCTTCTGTCCGAACCTGGCATGATAGTAACACCACGCTTGGTCAGGTGGAGGCCCCGGTCGTCGTGCTGGAGGTGGTCGGCTCGGTGTAGCGGCCGCCAATTGCGTCGGCAGTTCGGCCGTCGACCGTGCCGGGTGCTCGGGCGCCATGGGTGTTGCGTCGGACGGTGGTGGGTCCCATGTCGCCGCTGCGATGCGCTGTCCTGCGGCGGAGATCTTGTCGGCTTCTCTGGCAAGGGCCCGGGGATCTGTGATCGTCGTGCTTGCCAGGGCGAGGCGTACTGGGTTAGGCAGCTGACGGAGGAACAGCTCCCGGAACAGGAATGCCGGAGAGTGCTCGCCGAGCAGTGAAAGCATGTAGTCCATTCGCTCGGAAGGGCGCGTGTCGCCGAGCTCAGGCAGTTCGAGCAGGCGCCGTGCGCGTTCCGCCGATGGGAGGGCGAAAGCATCGAGGAGAAGCTTCTTAATCGCGCCGTATTTGTCAGCGGCTGGCGGGCTCTCGAGGAGGCTCAGGGCGCGGGCCGCGGTAGCCGAACCGAGCGCAGCTACCACATGGTGGAAGCGGGTGTCGTCAGCCGTGATGCCTCGCAGGGCGAACAGGGACTCCGCCTGTGCGAACCAAACCGCCGCGTGAGCCTCCCAGAAGGTAGGCAGTTTAAGGGCGACTGCCGTGTCCATGTCGATAGGTCACCAATGAAGGAGCTGGGGCTCCCACGTCGATCGGAAGAATGGACGCGACAAAAAGCTGGAATTCATCCGAGTTGCTTTAATCAAATCAAACACTCAGGCACTCTGAAAACCCGTTTATCGGGCAGCAATATATATACCAATTATCCCGGAGCGTTTGCCCAGGCCCGGCGCCAGGGGGCGTGGCCCAGCGTCCTGGCTGCGGCCTGGCAAGTTGAGGGCGAGCCTGCCCGGGCATGCCCGGGCGTCCCGACCGAGGCCTGGCAAGTTGAGCGCGGGCCTGCCCGGGCGTCCTGGACGAGCCCGGCATGGTGATCACTCCGCGTCCTTGATAGGTGCAAGGCGATTGTGAAAACCCAGCGGCAGCCGCTACAATGGTATATATATGCACATCAATTTGTTTCACGATGAGATCAGAGATGGCCGACTAGCGACCATTTTAGTTGTAAATAAATAGCACCCCAAAGCGGGCATAACCCCTCAGCCCATGCATGGTGAAAGGAAGCTGTGGCGGCCATATAATGAAAATCGCGGCGTGCCCATTTTGGAAAGGCACCTTCCTCTACTCAACCCCAACACACACTGCAAAAATGGCTTTAATCGGACAAGCCGTTCTCCTTGAAATTGACAGAAACCAGAAGTTGACGGACGCCCGCACCGCCCGCCCGGACAACATCCCTGACGACATCCCCGATGACAATACCCCTTAGCCCATTGGGCTGAGGGGTGAAAACCCAAAGTTGAACACATCCTCCACCATTTCTTGAACATGCATTTACCAATCTTATTCAAACTTGGCACACAGATGAATGATGAATGGCTTACATATGCACGTCATTTGCTTTTGAGAGCAGATCCAATATGGCCGACTGGTGGCCATTTTGTTACTTAAACGTGTTCCCCAACCATTTCTCGGACATACATGGACCGATTTTTTTCAAACTTGGCACAAGCACAGCACATGATGGCATACACATGCTCCTCACTTTATTTTGCAATTTGATTAAAGATGGCTGAATGATAGACTGGAGGCCATTTAATCTTTCAAAAAAACCGGTATAGAACATGTCCTCAACCATTTCTCGGAGATGCATTTACCGATCTTGTTCAAACACGGCACACCGATAATGAATGATGGCTTACATATGCACGTTATTTGTTATTGAGATCAGATTCAATACTGCTGACTGGCAGCCATTTTGTTACTTAAACGTGTCCCCACTCATTTCTCTAACATACATGGGCCAATTTTGTTCAAACTTGGCAAAAGGCAATATATCAAAGTATACAGTCGTGGCCAAAAATATCGGCACCCTTGCACGTTTTTCAAATAATGCACTATTTCTTCCAGAAAACTGTTGAAATTAAAAAAAAATTTTGGTATCCACATATGTATTTCTTTGGGTTGCAGTGGAGCAAAACAAAAAAAGCTGAAAAATTACTAACTCTTAGCTTATTCCACACAGAAATCCTTAAATGGCCCGGACAATATTGTTACGTTTGTGGGGGTAAACAATGAAATACCTTAGGAAAGTCAGAATCGTATAAATTAGCATGCTCCGAGTGCCGCGAAGAGTAAGAAGCCATCTCAATGTATCTAAGTCGGGTCGAATGTCTGGTGAAGTGTTTAGGTGCCTCAACACGGAGTGGAGTTATGCTATCTATAAGGTTAAATTCCCCTGTATGTGCTGGCCTCCCTGTGATTTTTCCCTAATGTTCTTATAAAACTCAGTCGGCCAGGCAATGGACTCATACGCTCACAACGCCGCAAGGTCCGACAGATCCAGCACATTTGCCAATCGGCAAGTAAACCCTAACGTCATCCGAAAAGAGATTAGACTCCACCCCCCGATGACTCGTAATGAGGAGGCCACGCCCCGAGCTTTGTGACTGGTTAAGAAGCCATGGAGAGATGAAGAGAGATCGATGATTGGACAGTGTGTGACGTCAGCGGTGGAACATTCAAGAGCTGAAGGGAAGAATACGCCGTCTCGCCATCTTTGTCTCTCTCTCTCTTCTGGTTCTGGCTGCATGGCGGACGGTTGCTCCTCTCGTGCGCGCCCGTGCAGAGAACCTTCGGAGCATTGTGGAGTTTTTTGCAACATTGGACGACGGGGGTGTTGTTGGACTGTGGTGTCTTTCAGGGGAGCTGGGGCTGCGTTGCGCTTGGCGGTGGAAGCGAAGAAGGGCTGGTTAAGTGCCTGCTCGTGCCTGGGTGTTTTCTGACACGCGGCTTTGGCACCATTATCGGGGCGTGTCCCGCACAAGCGGCGACACCCGCAGCAACGACCAACACCCCCTCGACGCACTTTGGGGCAAGAGTTGAGGGTCTTGTCAATTTCCACCTACAGTAAAGGAAGTTATTTTAATTTATCTTTCTCCCTTGTTTGTATATGAGTCTGATGGAGACATCTTGTTTAGCTGGTAGTTTTACCACAACGTTCATTTTTTTTTTATTCCCTGCTTCATTTTAATAGATTGATTTGTGTTGCATTTTCAATGGTGTCGGGTTTCTGTGTCTGTGGTTTTTGGACTACCCAGGTGTGTTCCAGACCAGGTAAGGCTTCGGGCTTTGACCGTGCGCACAAACAGATAATTCAGCCACGTTCGAAGTCCGCCTCGGAGTTAAAGCTTGTTTCTGCTATTCATATGTGGCGGGTCTTCATCGGCCACGGACAGGACAATATTAGTGGCACCTTTTAGAAGTTGTTAGAAATAACTAGATTTCAAGCAGGTGATTCTCCTTTACTTTGGAATTGTAATCATGTATGGTGAGTTGCAGGTGCCTGCAATATATTTTAAAATCACTCATTCAACCAGTTTGAATAGAGAAAAGGAGTCATTCTGCTGTTTTGTGTCACTATGTGTACCACAATGAGCATGAAGAAAAGAAACAAAACCAGAGAATTATCTGAGGAGGTCAGACACAAGATTGTAGCTAAGCATAGACAATCTCAAGGCTACAAGTCCATCTCCAGAGACCTTGATGTTCCTGTGTCCACCGTACGCAATGCTATCAGGAAGTTTAAGGCCCATGGCACTGTAGCTAACCTCCCTGGACATGGCCGGAAAAGAAAACATGATCGAAGATTGCAGCAAAAGATTGTTCGAATGGTGGAGAAAGCACCTCGATCAACTGCCAAACAGATTCAAGCTAAGCTGCCCTTCAGACACAAGGTACGACAGTTTGAACTCTCACCATCCGTCGCCAACTCAATGAAAGGGGGTTCTATGGTAGGAGACCCAGGAGGACCCCACTGCTGAGAGACATAAGAAAGCCCGACTGGAGTTTTCCAAAAACACATGAACAAGCCAAAAACCTTCTGGGAGAATGTCCTGTGCACAGATGAAACCAAATTCGAGCTTTTTGGTAAAGCACATCATCTCTATGTTTACAGAAAACAAAATGAAGCCTTCAAAGAAAAGAGCACCTTCCCTACAGTCAAACATGGAGGAGGTTCAGTGATGTTTATGGGTTGCTGTGCTGCCTCTGGCACTGGGTGCTTTGAATGTGGGCATGGCATCATTAAATCATGAGATTACCAAGGCATTCTGGAGCGCAATGTTCAACCCAGTGTCAGAAAGCTGGGTCTCTGTCGAAGTCCATGGGTCTTGCAGCATGACAATGACCCCAAACACACTTCAAAAAGCACCCTGGAATGGTTCAAGACAAAATGCTGGGCTGTTCTGAAGTGGCCAGCAATGAGTCCAGATCTAAATCCCATTGAACACCCTTTGGATGGGTATATATTTATGGATGTAGCGTATGATGCAATAAAGAATAAAATGCCTCTGCCAGTGTTTTGTGGTGTGGCATGCCCCCCTCCCCATCCCCCTCCCCCCCCCCCATCCCCCTTCCCCATCTCCCTTCCCCCTTCCTCCTTCCCCTTCCCCCTCCCCATCCCCCTCCCCCCCCCCATCCCCCCTACCACAACATCGAGTCCCTACTATCATTCATTGTTGAAATGAATGTTTTTGAGATTCCAAGTTAAAAAAAAAAAAACGTTTTTCAGTGACACATACATACGTACATGATGGAAGCACATCGATTTTTGTGATCCCGCACAAAAAAAGAGCACTTCACGCCATAAATAATGTATAAGGACGAAGGGACCAACACACACCATGCCACACCACAAAACACTGGCAGAGGCATCCCACTAGATTCAGTACCCACTCTTCCCACTCTAGTTGAACCACTCTAGTTCAAAATATGTAAAAATGGTTTCCCGAAGACATAGAGAATCAAAATTCCGTTTCTTGATTAATTTGGGGGCGTAGAAATTAAATCTGAAGTCGCTTTTGTCCTCCGTCCTTTCATTTAGCCACAAATGGCGTTTGAAAATGCACAAACAGCATGCTTTGTTTAACTCTCATTGCGTCAATTTACATGTAATTGCAATAAAAAATACATTTCCGTAATCACATCAATGTCCTTTACAAAATGATGTTTTATTTGAAAAAGTAAAAAAAAAAAATTTCATGTGAAAATGTTCACACATTCCATGCACATGTGTACATCACAGGTCAATTCCGAATACATTTTCGGATTCAGCGTTGAATTTCATACGAGGAAGTGTATTTGCAAGTATGTGCGACTCCAAATAACAATTTGACACACGAAAAACATGTCACATCAACACTCATGAAAATAGCCATTTTTGACAATGTTGCAACGCCTGTGTCTCAGTAAATTGTGGTGGAAAAAAGCTATAATTTGACATGTACACTACACTAATAGTGTAATATAACATATATGAAAGGTTTCACGATATGTAATTCACATGTGAAATTACACAGCCAAACTCATGGTCAATTTCACATGATTCAGGAAGGTGAAAAGCGGGTTGTTTATGCTATTTTCTTGGCCGCTGTATATCACAGGTCAATTTCACCTACATTTTCGGATTCAGCGTTCAATTCTGTACATTTCAGTGTATTTTGAGGCATGTGGGAGTTGAAATAAAAAAAATTAGGCCCAAAAATATTTGCACTTACAATATAAAGGCCTTCAACTACAACATCGTTTCCCCCATTTTCTTCACACTTGTATATCACAGGTCAATTTCACTTACATTTTCGGATTCAGCGTTAAATTCTATGCAAGTGAGTGATTTTGTTTTGTATGTGTGACTTCAAATAACATTTTAACACACGAAAAACTTTCGTGCCAGAACTGCCACTTTAAAACTGCTGGCAGTGATGACCGGTTTACTCGCACCCACTTTTGATACAACCCCACTTTTGATACAACCCCATTTTTCATGCAACCCCACTTTTGATACAACGCCACTTTTCATACAACCCCACTTTTCATACAACCCCACTTTTCATGCAACCCCACTTTTCATACAACCCCACTTTCATTGGACATGCTTTGACACAACCCCCTTGGATACAACCCCGACACACACACACACACACACACACACACACACACACACACACACACATCCCCCCTACCCCCCCCCTCCCCACACACACACACCCCTCCCCCCACATGCACACCCCTCCAAACACACACACACACACACACATCCCTCCCCCCCCCCCCCCCCACACACACACACATCCCTCCCCCCCACACAAACACACACACACACATCCCCCCTACACACACACACACACACACACACATACACCCTACCCCCACCCACACCCTACCCCCCCCCACCCCTCCCCCCACACACACACCCCTCCAAACACACACACCCCTCCAAACACACACACCCCTCCAAACACACACACACACACACACACACACACACACACACACACACACACACACACACACACACACACATCCGACCCCCCCTCCTCCACACGCACACACGAACCCCCCCTCCCCCCCCCCCACATACACACATATCCACCTCCCCACACACACCCACACATATCCCCCCCCCCCCCACCCACACACACACACATCCAAACACACACACACACACACACACACACACACAAACACCCCCACACCCACCCCTCCCCCCACATGCACACCCCTCCACACATCCACACACACATATTCCCCCTCCCCCCCACATGCACACCCCTCCACACATACACCCCCCCCCCCACATACACGCATATCCACCCCCCCCCCCCCCCCACCCCCACACACACACACATCCACACACACACACACACACACACACACACACACACACACACCCTCCCCCCCACCACACCCACACAAACACACATACCCCCACCCCCCCACCCCTAACACACATACACATGCACACACCAACCCCCCCCCCCCCACACACACACACACACACATCCTTCCCCCCCCCCCCCCCCACACCCACACAAACACACATACCCACCCCCCCCCCCACCCTTAACATGCCCCACACACACACACACACACACATCCCTCCCCCCCCCCCACACCCACATCCCTCCCCCCCCCCCCCCCCACACCCACACACACATCCACACGTGTCAATCCATGCACTGATTGCAGAAATAGCCATTTTAAAAAGAAAATTAACCTGAAATTGCAGACAGAATTATTTATTTTATCTGAGAAGCTAAACGATTCTTCTTCTTCTTTCGTACCCCAAACTTTAGGTGAAATGCGATCGATTTTTAAAAAATCAGAATTTGAGCAAATCTGTTTCATTCCTTTGTTAATATGCCTCCCCTATTGATAAATCTGCAATTTGAATTTCATTTGAGGTTGAAATGACCGCGGGAGATCGTGTGATAATGATCACGTCCTGAAAGGAATTCTTCTTCTTCAGTGCGTCATCACTTTGAGTGAAATGCGATCGATTTAAAAATAGTCAGAATTTGAGCAAATCAGTTTCATTCGTTTGTTAATATGCCTCATCTATTGACAAATCTGCCATTATAATTTTTTTTGAGGTTGAAATGATCGTGGGAGATCGCGTTATAGTGATGATGTCTTGAATGGAGATCTTCTTCTTCAGTCCCTCACAACTTTGAGTGAAATACGATCGAGTTAAAAATAGTCAGAATTTGAGCAAATCTGTTTCATTCGTTTGTTAATATGCCTCATCTATTGACAAATCTGCAATTATAATTTTTTTTGAGGTTTAAATGATCGTGGGAGATCGCGTTATAGTGATGATGTCTTGGATGGACATCTTCTTCTTCAGTCGCTCACAACTTTGAGTGAAATACGATCGAGTTAAAAATAGTCAGAATTTGAGCAAATCTGTTTCATTCGTTTGTTAATATGCCTCATCTATTGACAAATCTGCAATCATAATTTTTTTTGAGGTTCAAATGACCGCGGGAGATCGCGTTATCGTGACCACGTTCTGGAAAGACAATCGGTGTTTCTTCTTCTTTCAACAATAAAGACTTATAGCTTCAAGACCGTACAAGCAATCATCTTGAAATTTTGTACACTTATTCCCCTTGATGAGAGCTACATTGCATTAAAAATTCAAGTCGATACATGCAGTGGTTAAAGAGTTACAAGCTTTTTAAAATTTAACTTCCATTATTTATTGCGGCCAAACCATGTGACTTATCAAAACGTCTCAAGTAACGTTGAAACAGCCCCCCATGAGGAACATTTGTGTAAAGTTTCCACTCGACATCTCCACAAATTATGGAGGTGATTCCATTTCTAGTTTGAGCTTTAAAACGTCATAACTCTGAAACCATGTGTCGGATGACGTCGTGTTCCATGACTTTTTTGTTCGTCATGGGTATGCGAATATGCATGCCAAGATTGGCCTCGATCCATTCAGCCGTTGCGGAGAAAATGGTGTTTTTGTGTTTTTTCACGAAAAACAAGATGGCGGCCGAACCATGTGACGTATGGCTTCGAAAATTTTTGCATTCTGAGTTTTTTTTAACTAAGCATCTGGAAAAAAAATCCCATTTTCGGGGGAGAAAATTTTTTGTTTGACGAATTCTAACCTCTTAACGTTAGCATTTTTAATATACTCGATACACATGCCTTTTGTTCCCATTGAAGAGTTCTTTAGAATGAGCCATTCCTCAAATTTTTCCATTGAGGCGTTTCGGAGATACAGAGGGGAAAAGTTGAATTTGTTTTACAAGATGGCGCCCATACCACGTGACCTATGACGTCATAATTAGCATTAAAAAATTATCGGAGCCGAGACGATCATTTAATGGAAAATTTCCTGTCAATCCGACCAGCGGTTGCTGAGAATATTAATTATGAAGTTTTCGGAGGTGCAAAATAGGGCGGAAGAATAATAATAAGAAAAACTCTAGCAGTAATAATAGGTTTCCTCTCCATTTCATGGACTAATCTAGTGGGTACTGAATCTTCCAACTAGAGTGGGAAGATCTGAAAACAGCAGTTGGGAGAAGGCACCCTTCAAATCTGGGAGAACAGGAGCAGTTTGCACAAGAAGAGTGGACCAAACTGCCAGTGGAGAGGTGTAGGAAGCTCATTCATGGCTATAGGAAGCACATGACTGCAGTTATTTTGTCCAAAGGCTGTGCTACCAAATATTAAGTCTAGGGTGTCAATAATTTTGTCAATGCCATTTCTTTTCATTTTCTGATTTAAAAGGATATATTAAGTTCTGAATCATATGTTTCTCTAATATTAACAGTGAAAGAAAGAATAGTGGAGACCAAATAATTTTGTCAATTTCCACTTATTTTTAGAGAAAATTGTGAGTTATTTGAAAAAAGTGCAAGGGTGCCAATATTTTTGGCCACAACTCGACATATGCAAAATATTTTGTTTTGTAATCCAAACAAAAATGGCCGACTGGCGGCCTTTAACTGCCTAGAGCAAAATTACTAAAACGAAATTACTAAAATATGGCTATGACATTTTATGTCTTTTTCTCCTTGTTTCTCCAGCCTTTACAGCTTATACAGAATATGGCAACGAGGCTTGTACTTATGAAGGCTACGTGTGAAATTCCACAGTGACCATTTATAGTTGGGCAGAGAATCAAACAAAGTGTAGACTGCTCAAAGGTGAGTATGCTACCTCTGAGCTATCCTGACACTTTACTCCAATAATGGGAATATCCTGGTAGTTCCCTGCACAAGGACCTTTGGGAACCTGACATTCTCCCGATATGCACCTCAATTCTGGAACTCGCAATCTTTTGAAATGTGTACGGCCTAATCAGTAAAAAAAAAAACCTCAACATAATTCAGCCAATATCAGCCCACTGCAGAACAAAGTCCTCCCTCAATTATTGAGGGGTGTTTGGCATACTCGCTGCGCTTGCCAAGCATGGGTTGGTAGAGTAAATAGCCATGTGAATCAAATCCACATCAGTCAATGGAGAAAGAAAGATCTGAAATTTTCTGTCAACCCTCGACTCTGATTCTGCAACTGGACCTGATGGCATCAGCCCACGGGTCCTAAAATCATGTTCTTCCGCTCTTTCACTCCCTCTCTCTGTTCTCTTCACCCTCTCTTTTGCTCAAGGTCATCTTCCATCTGCTTGGAAATCTGCCAACATCACCGCTTTGCACAAAAAAGGTGCAAAAACAGATCCCAGCAACTACAGACCAATCAGCCTTCTCCCAATTATCAGCAAAGTCATGGAATCCATCATTGCTTCAGATATGAAATCTTTCCTCTTCTCCAATGGCTTGATCTCTGATCATCAATTTGGTTTCAGACCTGGACACTCCACTCTGGACATGCTGCTTCTGCTTTCTCAACAATGGATGGAGGTCCTCAATGCCAAACAGGAAATTAGAGCAGTCTCCCTTGACATATCACGTGCCTTCGATACGGTCTGGCACCCCGCCCTGCTCACCAAACTCTCCTCTTTTGGTATCCATGGAAATCTCCACGCATGGCTGGCGGACTTCCTCTCTAGTCGTAGTCAACGTGTGGCCCTGAATGGGTTTCTCTCATCTCCTCTTCCTGTTCAGGCTGGAGTTCCCCAAGGCAGTGTTCTGGGCCCTGTGCTTTTTCTGGTCTTCATCAATGATCTCTCTGACTCTCTTGAAAATCCTCTCTATCTCTTTGCTGACGACTCTACTCTCTGTCGCTCCATTCTTCATCCCTCAGATCGGCAGTCTGCAGCCTCCTCACTCTCTGCAGACCTTGACAAAATCACAGACTGGGCAAACAAGTGGAACATGTCTTTCAATCCTGACAAATCTCACACTCTTACGATGTCTCTCCGAAAGGACCGACTGGACAACCCTCCCATCCACTTTCTGAATAATCCTCTCCAAGAAGTTCTGTCACTCGAGCTTTTGGGTCTCACTATCTGCCATGATCTTTCCTGGAAAAACCACATTTCAAATCTGGCCTCCAAAGCCAGTCGCCGACTGGGCATCCTCCGTCGTGCGAAGTCCTTCCTTGGCACACCTGAGTTCCTCACCACAGACAAGGCTTTCATCCGCAGCTCAATGGAATACTGCTCTCCCCTCTGGGCTGGTGCTCCTGCCTCACACCTAGCTCGCCTTCGCGCTGTTGAAACCAAAGCATTCAGAATCATTGGAATCTCCCGCGATGAAGCTAACTCCAAGGGCCTCTCACTCACTCACCGCAGGCAGGTTGGTGGTCTTTCCGTCTTCTACCGACTCCTCTCTGGCCTTGCCCCCCCCCAGCTCTCTCTGGGCTCTGTCCTGCAAATATTCCTACAGGTCGCACAAGATCTGCCTGCAACCCTCTTTTGGTTAAACTGCCAAAATCAAGACTCTCTGCTCACCTTCACTCCTTCATTCCTCTTTTCTCCCACCTCTGAAACAAACTCCCTCACTCTCTTCAATCCCACTCCACCCTCCAAGTCTTTAAAACAGCTGTTCACCACCATCTCTTATCTTCCCCCATCCAAAACCTTGATCTTTTCTACCCCCGCTAATTTCACCCCAATTCCACTTTTTGAAATACCAACTTCTGTCCTGGAAGTCCTTGGTGTCCTTGTGCTTTATACGTCTCCCTCCCCCCCCCCCTTCCCATGCCTCCTCCCCCCCGGGCCCTCTCCCTTCCACACATCT
Organism: Myxine glutinosa; assembly: GCF_964187855.1. Lineage (NCBI taxonomy): Eukaryota > Metazoa > Chordata > Myxini > Myxiniformes > Myxinidae > Myxine > Myxine glutinosa. The sequence continues at coordinate 137,247,918 of NC_136264.1, read as the reverse complement.
CCCTGCTCTCGGATGTTGTGTTTGTGTGCTTCCCCTTTTCTCCCCATCTTGTCTTCCGCTCCCTCTTTTTGTGTATTTTGTTTGTCTGGTCGATTTGTTTGTGAAGTAAATGTTAGCTCTTTCACGAGCCTCGATTCAGTATACAAAAAAAAAAAAAAAAAAAAAAGTCTAAAACCATGCGAGCAAACAATAAAAACCTTTTAAGTTAGTTTTTTAATATCTGTTAAAATTACATCTTTGTACACTTGCTTTTTCTTCATCTTAACTTTTCTTATCTCATTTCTTTTGTAAAGTACTTGTGAGATTTTACTTCTAAATTAAAAGCACTCTATAAGTGGGGCTGGCAGAATAGTGTCGACGTATGCACACACCTGTGAGGTGTCTGGCCTGGGTTCGAATCTTAGCCCAGCTATAAACTGCCATCTTGATGTTTTTCACAGGCATGGCGGTTCATTAATGCGTGCCGTCCCCTGGATGGATGTTACACTGTTCGTCCTGTCTGGCAGTACTACTTGGTGGATGTTAAAGATTCCATTGTGTCCATTGTGACGAGTAGGCAAGCTATCACCGGCACCCTGAACAAATTTGAAATTCCTGTTCTAGCCTACAGGGGGCACTGCATCAACAGCACAGCTGCCCTCGCAGCAAATGATGCTAAGCAGCAGGTGTGGTGCATACAAAAAAAGAAGAAGACTATATATACACAAGGGATTGGTATGCTGTGGAAACTGCAATGCAGCACAGTCTGTGAACATTGCATAGCTTGGAAGCAGTTGTTCACAGACATCAACGCTGTTTACAAGCCATCAAGAACAGGATTGAGTAATCTTCACAAAACAAATCCCAAAAGCTTCCTCAATTGTTTCCACTCGACATTAAACGCTCCCACAATAATAATTTGAAAGGCTTGAAGCTGTAACCTTCAGGAGTCACACGCTGCAGGTCTCTCAGGTTGTACAGCATGTCTGCCAACACGACCAACTTCGCATGGTTGCTCATCCTGGGAGCGGCTTTCACTTTGGCTTCCTTGCGCTGGGCCTGCGATAGGCTTCGGTCATCGGTCACCTCCATCACTACAGCCCGCACATTAGCACCAAACGCAGCCTCCAGGTCCTCGGGGCTCGTTGCCGTGTCCTCTACTGTGTCATGCAAAAGAGCAGCCTGCAGTGCAACAAGCAAGGAAATTATTATTGGGAATCTCCACATTCATTGGAATATGAACAAGTGAAAAGAAATAATGATTTTTGCAATTGTGAATAAACATTTACCACTATTACCTTCGCCACCGAAGGTGGACAGAGGTTATGTGGTGGTCAGAGGTTACGTGGTGGTCAGAGGTTATGCGGTGGATAGCAGTTATGTTTTCACCCCTGTCTGTTTGTCTGTGAGCAAGATATCTAACAAAATTATGGACGGATGCAGACGAAACTTGGTGTACAAGTTGGATGTTTGACAAGGACGAATTGTTTCGATTTTGTTGAAGATCCAGATCCGGATATGAGATTTTAAAAGTGATTCTTCACCATTGAGAGATAGGGCCAAAAACGATATACAGTATAACACAATATCTCAAAAATTTATAGGTGGATTCGGATGAAACTTTGTGGACACGTTGGCTCTTTGACAAAGATGTATTGGTTCGATTTTGGTGAAGATCTGGATCCGGATATGATAAAAGAAATTTTTCAAGTGATTCTTTACCATGGAGAGATGGGATCAAAAACGATACATAGCATGATATTTAAAAAAGTTGTGGATGGATTATGACAAAACATGGTGACATTGGGTAGGTGATAAGAACAAGCCGATTAGATTTTGGTTAAAGAACGGATGCAGATCCGGCCTATTAGTGGATACAAAATGTAAAGTCTTCAGCCTAGTGGAGGTATGCGCTCTAACGAGTGGAGTGTCGTTCTAGTTACCTGCGCCACCAAAGGTGGATGGAGGTTATGTTTTCACCACTGTCTATCTGTTTGTCCGTTTGTTTGTTTGTGAGCAAAATATGTCAAAAAGTTGTGGACGGATTCGAACGAAATTTGGTAGAGATGCAGCGTATGTGACAAGGACAAAATGCTTAGATCTTGGTGAAGATACGGATTCGGATCCGGCTACTGGAATTTTTAAAGTGATTCTTCACTATTGGGAGATCGGGCCAAAAACTATCCATAGGAGGATATCTCAAAAAGTTGTCGATGGATTTGGACGAAACTTATTGGACAGGTTGTGTGTGTGACAAGGAAGAATCGATTCAATTTTGGTGAAGATCCAGATCCGGATCCGGCTAGTAGAATATTTTAAGTGATTCTTCACCATTGGGAGATATGGCCAAAAACGATATGAATGAATGAATGAATGATCGCTTTAAGGCCATTTTCCCCGCTAGAGCGGGGGTTAGCCTTGCAGGCCCCATGACAATCATGGTTCCCTGTTTGAGGCAATGTTTTTTATGGCCAGATGCCATTCCTGACGCCAACCCTTGGTCGCCTCTTACGATGCGCAGGGATACCGTATCTATTCTAATTGGGGTACACACCGTGATCATTCATCCCAGCAAGCTGGTTCTCTATTTGCCGACCTCGGAAGGATGACAGGCTGAGTCAAACCCCTGGCGTTAATTCAGCGATCGACCGGGATTCGAACCCAGGATCCTAGGATCCCAAGCCGGCACCCTAACCGCTAAGCCAACACCAGGATATGAATATTCTACTAGCCGGATATAAAAACCACCTTTAGAGGCCATTTTTCCCCGCAAAGCGGGGGTTGGCCTTTTTCGGGAACCGTGGTTGTTGTTGTTTTTCGGTCCCCTTTTTGAAGCAATGTTTTACGGCCGGATGCCCTTCCTGACGCCAACCCTTTTTGCCGCCTTTAACGACAAACAGGGAATTACCAGTGAACTGGTACTCAAATTAGCCGACCTCGGAAGGATGACAGGCTGAGTCAACCCCCCTGGTGTTAATTCAGCGATTAGACCGGGATTCGAACCCAGGATCCTAGGATCCTAAGCCGGCACCCTAGCCGCTAGCCCAACACCAGGGTTATACTAGCCGGATATATAGCAGGATATCTCAAAAAGTTGTGGGCGGATGATTTTGATTAAATGTGATTCTGTATTGTGATTTTCTGGTCTACTCTGGGATACAAAACGTAAACTGTTCACCAGGTGGAGGTTTGCTCTCTACTGAGTGCCATTCTAATTCCAAATGAAATATTAAATTATTTACTACACTGTGACAAAAGTCCTTATCCATCGAGTTGCAAAATTCCACAACTTCCATCCTCAGTTTCATGAGTGTTTGTGGCCTTTGTATAAATACGAGACTCCTGAACTGCTCCAGTTCAAGCGAGGGTTACAAACAGGCCGTGTCATGCTTCCACAGTGGTTCCCATCTGGAAAGTTAAGAATTATAACTGCATCTTTAAAAGCATCATTGAGAAAGTCAAGGATAACTCTAAGTTGGGTGTCCATGCAAAAATTGTTATTTTTCAAATGTGGTAATTATGTCAATAGATCAGTCATGCTTCATTTCAGTGCAGAGAACCACTCTCCTGAACGGCACAAGAGGTCGTCACCAGTGATTGCAAGACTATAATCTAAGAGACAAAGTTACATGGGAGTGGAAAAAGTAGGGGTAGGTTAAGCGGTGTTGGCATGGTGAGCAGGAGACCTCAATTTTGAGAGACTGAACGCCACTGTTTATTTGTGCTCGTCATTTGGCTCTGCTCACTGGTACTTGGGTCTGCATTCTAGTGCTTGTCCAGGGCTAAGTGCCGGTGATTGGAGGGTGGGGCATGGGGGTGGAGGGGATGAGGATGTCACATTGTGCCACGCTGGCCGCTCTCTAAAGCCAGCTCTTCTCACCTTACCCCCATCTGCCTGGTAGACATTGTGTGTGAAAGGATGCTATTTATGGGAATAGCTGTTTTGTGTCGTCTCTATGTGTTCATTATTTATCTTTGCTCAAGTGCCCCTTTGTCTTATCCTTGTATTATTAGTGTATTAGTTCATATGCAAGGTCTCTCCACTTCTGTTATCCCAGCATCAGTCTTCATCCCAGTCACTGATTTAATTAATAAATTACCATTATAAAAGACAGTGTGGCCTGTTTTCCTGTCATCCCCCGCGAATTGGAAATGATTCGGATAACTCGATGGGTCTAAATTTTGGTCATTCTTTTTCTTTATAAGCAGCTGTGGTTATCCCAGCCAAAGTCACATTCCAGGTGGATATATTTGCCGCACAGTAAGACCATGGTCTTTCACTTTGAATGTTCAACTGTTCTGTTGGTGATTGCCCCTCCTGTTGAGGGTGAGGTGGAGAGGTTGACAGTTACACGACAGCAGATATATTCCCTCCCAGACCCATGAGACAGTACTTTTACTTGTACAAGAAACACCTGCTCCCTCTGAGAGTGGCAGGGAGAGTGAGGCAAGTTCATGTTGTGCTCTTGGATAGTAATACTCCCTCCCTCTGACAGTGGGTCAGTAAACGAGAGGCACTGTGGCACGTGCATAGGCAAAAATGGCAAATCGATTCCCCATTCTCGTGGAGGGGAGGGGACATTATTTTGTGCCCATGACCTGACCTTAGGTACCCCCACCACATATGCAAAATTTGGTGGAGATCGACCAAGCTGTTATCGATTCTATTAGGTTCAGACATCTGTATACATACATACATACATACATACATACATACATACATACATACATACATACATACATACAATTGCCAACTTTTAGTATGATTGCATTTTAGGCAGAAAAACAAAGTTATTATGCATTACCTGTAACACCACCAATTCGTCCACTCCTCCTTCCTTGGACAAAATATTTGCTACACCTAAGGGTTGGAGACAATTCACATGATGAAAGTCAGGATCGATAGCACAGTCACAACCAACTGCAACAGCAAATGCACAAAAGGATTAAATAATGCATCACCCGAGCGTTGCATAGTGGGACAAAAAACCCCCAAAAAAACAACATAAAATGACCAAATCTCACATACAAAAATTAATCTTCGGATCAAAATGCGACCGTCTCAATCGAGATTTAATTACAATTCATTGAGCGTGATAACAATATCACTAATCCTTTCTTTACCCCATGTGCATCGCACTGATTTTGAGATACAATTTCTCCTTTAATCTGATTCAGGAGAAATCCAGGAAAAAGATTCTTTTTTGAGCTTACGTGAATAGCTCTCCAGCATTCTTCTGCTTTTTTGGAGCTTAAATCTATCTCAACTTCCTTCAAAAGTATTGGTTGCCATTTTTCACAGATTAAGTTTCCAGACCACTTATAAATATATCAAGTCACTTGTTTTCCCCAAGAGTTATGTATGAGATAAACTGCAATTTCAGAAACAAAAGTGAACCAAAGGATGTTTGATCAATCACCAATGAGGTCACATAACATGCGCTAAATTATTAATTTCATCGCTCTGGAAGTCCAGATGATATTGTTCCCCAAGTACGAGTGAGACTTTCAATCGTGATGGTATCGCTGGTTTTGGATTCCCCACCCCTCTTCATAATACAGACTTGGCATTTAATATGGAATTTTTCTTTCTTTCTTGACTTGGGTTTACTTTCTTAACTCAGCATATAAATCTGGTGATTTTCTTTTACACTTTGGTGATTTATTTGTTAAAAGAACCATGTCACTGATTGTCTGTCGCAGCAAGAAGTCAACAACAGGATTATATCACAGGTGTCGTGGCAAAATGTACGGACAGGTGCATTTGATGATTGGCTTCACAGTCGGGTATACAAGGGTTGTTGCGTTCTGTATTAATGGAAAACAACTGCTGCACGTCTCCAAAAGTTATTGCCGCTTCCTCTGGAGATGGTCCGTCAACTCGACAATGCTGTTTGTCATTGAGTGGTGGTTTTACGAAATTACGGCATGAAACAGCGTGCTATTGCTCGGCAGTATGGCATCACTCAAGGTCAGGTGTCAAATATCCTGAAACGAAATGCTCAGAGGGGTGTCCATACTCCAATACCGAGGCCAGGACGTCCCCACAGAACCACAAGGAGAGATGATCGCCAGCTGCACCGGTTAGACCGCAATGGCCGTACCAAGTCAGCTAATCGGCTTAGGGCTGAGTGGCAGCAACCGACAAATGTGCCTGTATCCAGAAGGCTAGTCAACCAACGACTGGTTCAAGCAGGCTATCATGCCAGGCGTCCCATGAGAAAGCCATGCCTGACCAGACAACACCACCAGCGCCGATTGCAGTGGGCCAGAGAGCACCGTCAATGGCAGCCAGGACACTGGAATCACGTGAACTTCAGTGACAAGTCTAGATTTCTGGTCTATCGTCAAGATGGCCACGTCCGAGTGCGCAGACAAGTGCATGAAGCCTGCAACAAAGATTGTATAGTGCCTAGAGTCCAAGCTGGGGGTGGTGGGGTGACCATTTGGGCTGCTTTTCATGCAGGGGGCAAAACTGACCTGGTTGTTCTGAATGGAAACCTGAACCAGTTCAAGTACAGGGCCATTCTGGAAGAAACATTGCTTCCATTTGCTCGTGCAGCCTTTTGTGGAAACTTTGTCTTCCAAGATGACAATGCACGGCCTCATCGTGCTCGCATGATCCAACACTTTCTTGCTGATCGTGGTGAAGAGCATATGGAGTGGCCTGCCATGTCCCCGGATATGAATCCGATAGAGAACTTGTGGGCAGAATTAACGCGTCAAATCGACCACTTGGACCAGCAGCCGACCTCTGTGCGTGAATTGCAGCAGGTTATTGTCACTGCATGGCAAGCGATTCCTGTCCAAACCTTGGCAAATCTCGTGAACAGCATGCCTCAACGTGTACGTGCTCTCCTGAATGCTCGTGGGGGTTACACGAAGTACTGAACTGTAATTTTACTGTCCGTAATCCCAGTCGTAATTTAACTTTTGTTTTTGTTAAAAAAAAATGTGGCTAATGTGCAAAATAAAGAGATACTTCTGGAAAACGCACAGAAGTTTAACACAGTACTGTCCGTGAATTGAGTTCGATATCAGTTTACATCACTTTCAAGGATCAATTTATTTGTTTCGAAATGTCAAATGTGGTTTTTGTTTCTTTTAAAGGTCACATTAACAAAATCTAGAATAATTTCAACATAATTCCAATGAACTTTTGGTTCTAAGTCGTCTTGAAAAGTAAGTTCACCCCCCAAAAAAAATATTCCATATTAAATGCCAAGTCTGTATAAAGTTTTCTAGAAGCCAACAGCATAATGAAATAAATACTGGGGTTTGCCAGAGATTTTTTGGAGTTTATCTGTCAGATTTCCTTGAAGGATGAGGTGCAGGTTTCATGTAATAGATATTCCTACAAACCAAAGGTTCTCAGTTTGAGGCCTGACAAGTAATTCAATACCGTCTCTGGAAGGTCCAGTTTGTATGGCAGGATTCTCTTACCAAATCAACCTCACTTATTAAACATACTGTGGCTAACTGCTCTGCTTTTTCCCGTCTAGTGAGGAATGGTTAGAGTATGAGACCATTGAGGAATAACACAGGGAAATTGGTGGATGATGAGGATGAGATGGCAGGCTTTATCAAATTGTTTTTTTTCTTCCACATTTACACGGGAACAGCGAGGGGAACATCCAACAGTGCAGAACCTATCTCAGGGTACTCAAGCGTATTTAGAAGAGAGATCCATGTAAGGGTAGATGAAGTGAAGAAACAACTCAAAAAATGAAGGGATGATAAAGCTCCAGGGCCTGATAATATGCATCCTGGAGTATTGCAGGAGGAGACAGAGCAAATAAGCATGGTATTAGCAGAGATCTTTTACAATTAATTGTTGTCAGGACAGGTACAAGAGGATTCTAGAATATTCGAGATTCGAGCTTGCTCAAATATATATGTATACTGTATATACAGTGCATTCAGAAAGTATTCAGACCCCTTCACTTTTTTCACATTTTGTTATGTTGCAGCCTTATGCTGAAATCGTTTAAATTCATTTTTCCCCTCATCAATGTACACTCAATACCCCATAATGACAAAGAGAAAACAGGATTTTAGAAAGTTTTGCAAATTTATTAAAAAGAAAAAACTGAAATATCACATTGACATAAGTATTCATACCTTTGACTAAGACACTTGAAATTTAGCTCAGGTGCCTCCCATTTCTCTTGATCATCTTTGAGATGTTTCTACACCTTGATTGGAGTCCACCTGTGGTAAATTAAATTGATTGGACATGATTTGGAAAGGCACACACCTGTCTATATAAGGTCTCACAGCTGACAATGCATAACAGAGCTCAGAGACAGGATTGTGTCGAGGCACAGATTTGGGGAAGCCTACAAAAAAATCTGCTGCATTGAAGGTTCCTAAGAGCACAGTGGCCTCCATAATTCTTAAATGGAAGAAGTTTGGAACAACCAGGACTCTTCCGAGAGCTGGCCGCCCGGCCAAACTGAGCAATCAGGGTAGAAGGGCCTTGATAAGAGAGGTGACCAAGAACCCGATGGTCACTCTGGCTGAGCTCCAAAGATCCTGTATGGAGATGGGAGAAACTTCCAGAAGGACAACCATCACTGCAACACTCCACTGATCTGGGCTTTATGGCAGAGTGGCCAGACGGAAGCCTCTCCTCAGTGAAAGACACATGAAAGCCCACAGAATCTTGTTTCTCACAGTCTGAGAGTCCTTTAGGTGCTTTTTTGCAAACTCCAAGAGGGCTTTCATGTGTCTTTCACTGAGGAGAGGCTTCCGTGTGGCCACTCTGCCATAAAGCCCAGATCAGTGGAGTGTTGCAGTGATGGTTGTCCTTCTGGAAGTTTCTCCCATCTCCATACAGGATCTCTGGAGCTCAGCCAGAGTGACCATCGGGTTCTTGGTCACCTCTCTTATCAAGGCCCTTCTACCCTGATTGCTCAGTTTGGCCGGGCGGCCAGCTCTAGGAAGAGTCCTGGTTGTTCCAAACTTCTTCCATTTAAGAATTACTAGGGCATGCCCGTACTATATATATATCTAAAATTATATCCCCCCCCTCTATTTACATGAAATGGTTTGGTCCAAAGCGAACGGCTTGCGAGTACGGTGACAATCCCCCCCCTCTATTTACATGAAATGGTTTGGTCCAAAGCGAACGGCTTGCGGAGTTTGGTAAAGAAATCGCCATAGCTCGGTAACTACTTCTCCGATTAATATGAAACCTTGAATTGGGACAATGTTTTTATGTTTTTAATTGAATTACTATCCGTAATGGCGCACGCTCTCACAGGAGCTCCGGAAGGTCGCATATCGCAGTTACGATGAATCGCAAAATAGTTTTAATTAGTTTTAAAACATAGTTTAACGGCAACATAGTTTGCCAACGTGAAATAAATGAATACGCTCTCAAATGTGCCGTCCGAGGCAGAGTCTGTTCGCCACGTTCGGCACACGTGATAACTCGCTGCTCTCTGATTGGTTGAATCGTTTTTTGGACATAGCTCGGTAACTACTTGTCCGATTAATATGAAACCTTGAAAAGGCACATCCTCGGGTCCCCGGCAATATACCTGGCAAGTTTCAAGTATATCGGACCGGTAGTTGTCGAGAAACAGCGGTCGCATACACACACACACACAGAGATTACTGGAATTATAGATAGATGGAGGCCACTGTGCTCTTGGGAACCTTCAATGCAGCAGATTTTTTTGTAGGCTTCCCCAAATCTGTGCCTCAACACAATCCTGTCTCTGAGCTCTGCGGGCAGTTCCTTCGACCTCATGGCTTGGTTTTTGCTCTGATAAGCATTGTCAGCTGCGAGACCTTATATAGACAGGTGTGTGCCTTTCCAAATCATGTCCAATCAATTAAATTTACCACAGGTGGACTCCAATCAAGGTGTAGAAACATCTCAAAGATTATCAAGAGAAATGGGAGCCACCTGAGCTAAATTTCAAGTGTCATAGCAAAGGGTATGAATACTTATGTCAATGTGATATTTCAGTTTTTTATTTTTAATAAATTTGCAAAACTTTCTAAAATCCTGTTTTCTCTTTGTCATTATGGGATATTGAGTGTAGATTGATGAGGGAAAAAATGAATTTAAACGATTTCAGCACAAGGCTGCAACATAACAAAATGTGAAAAAAGTGAAGGGGTCTGAATACTTTATGAATGCACTGTATATATATATATATATATATATATATATATATATATATATATATATATATATATATATATATATATATATATATATTGTTGTGGATATGAGAATGTTTTTTTAATTTTATTGTTGTGGTAAAATGTTGTTGTAAAAGGTTGTTGTAAAATATCACCCCTCCTCCCTCCATTTGTGGTTGTATAAAGGTCAAAGGGCGTTCCCGTAGTTAGTCCATAAAACATACATGCAGGACACGATATATCTTTTGTGACAGTTATATCCTTATTATGTGTATTAGTGTAAGGCTGTGTCTTCCATTAATTGAAATACTCCATTGCACCAGTGAAAGAGAATAGATCCCCTTTCCTTCCCATCCCCAAAATCTCCCTTTCCTTCCCATCCCCAAAACCTCCATTTCCATATTACATCCCCTCTCGTCATTGCTGAGCCCTCGATTCCCAATCACCTCCCCTCCAATAACCGCCATTGACCATGTGCTTGAGTCGGAGAAGAAAGGCGTGTCTCCACCTCGTCAGAGGGGAGGAGGGGCGTGCCCGCCCGTCGTCATCCAGGGCGGAGCCCGAGGGTCGCGCGACCAACCAGGGCCGAGGTGAGCACCCCGATGGGCGTGTCCAAAACGCCGGCGGCGTAATCGCTGGAGGCGCTATAAAAGGCGCAAACGGAAGTGAGTAGTGAGTTGGTCTGAGTCGGTTGCCAGAGGAGGGTCAGTGGTTGCGTTGGTTGCGGTGGTAAGAAGTCGGTGGTGAGAAGTGGTGGCGTCGAGGGGTCAGTGGTTGCGTTGGTCGCGTTGAGTTGTCAATGGTGAGGAGACACCAGGGCCAAGAGAGAGAAGGTGCCAAGGGCCATTACCAGCAGTTGCGCCAGAGACGGCAGACGCGCCCTGAGCTGAGCCCGAGAGGCAGCGTTGACTCCACCAGGCAGCTTCAACCCATTACCCCGCGGGGACCAAATAGCGGTGGCATCGGTGGCCGTCGAGGTCCAGCCGACGTCCCGTGCGGGATCAAGCCCGAACCATCTGCCCCCAGCTGAACCTTCCCATTCCTCCTTCCAACATTCATTCCATTCCATCCTTCTTGTATACGTGAGTTTGTTTTGTTTGTTCTGTCCCTGGGTATTTAATTAAGTCTGTAGGTAAGCTAAAATTTGCACTGTGTCACCTGCGTCTTATGTGTTGTAAATAAAACTTGATTGCTCCTTTTTGCTTGTGTGTGTAAATAATAAACCCCATTACTCGTCTGTACGTCTTCTCGTTTTATTCCTTTTCCTCTTGCGCTGCGTCGTTTTTGTCTTTTCCCTCATTGAGCAGCTGTGGTGCGATACGGCCAAAGTTCTGGGTGAATCGGGTGAGTCAGGGATCCTGTTAGGTCGCGGTTAAATACACCACCGCTCGGTCATCATAACATCTAAACCGCGATCAGTAACAATATATATATATATATATATATATATATATATATATATATATATATATATATATATATATATATATATATATATATATATATGTCATGATGCGACTTCATACCAACAGTGGGGAACCGCCAGTAAGGTGTCCCATGCAGCTTTTGCTGCACCTTACTGGGAGCGATAAGCACTGCCTGCCACACGGTAACATTATCTCTGGTATCCACTTACTTTTGTGGAGTCGACCTGGATGCGGTTGGGAGTTACTAATTAGTATCTGTAATTTGGTGCTCCAACCTAATGAGTGAACGTCATGACATCATCGCCACGCATGTCCGCATTGCCTGCCAAGCTCCGGAGGAGCCATCTAGCAATGCGTCATTATGGATGTTAAATTCAGATACTGTCACAAGTGTATGCAAAACTCACAGTTACCGACCTGGTTTCACCCTTGTTGGGGCTTCATCAGGGCAACGCAGTGAGCCTTCCATACACGTGACTCTGGAAACCTTTCGGTTATATATCAGTCATTATGCGACTTCATACCGTCAGTGGGTAACTGCCAGTAAGGTGTCCCATGCAGCTACTGCTGCACCTTACTGGGACCGATAAGCACCGCTGAATAAGCACCGTGCGGTGAGTGCTTTTTGATTTTGTGAATCATTTTTGTGAATTTTTGTTATAAGCATTCACTTTTGTTGAAAGTATTCAAAAAGCATCAAAATTCAAAAGCATTCACACAATTCAAAGAAGTTGTTTCTTGGGTTTGTTGATCTGGATAAAGCATTCGATAGGGTTCCACGCAAAGTATTGACATGGGCAATGAGGAAGTTAGGAGTGGAGGAATGGTTGATCAGAGTAGTGATGGCAATGTACAGAAGAGCGCGCACAGCTGTAAGGACGAAGGACGGGAACAGTGGTGAGTTTGAGGTGAAGGTGGGAGTGCATCAGGGGTCGGTACTAAGTCCACTACTATTTGTAGCTGTGATGGAGGTGCTGGCTCAGAACGTAAAGGAGGGTTTACCGTGGGAGTTGTTGTATGCAGATGATCTGGTGTTGATTGCGGAAAGTATGGATGGACTGAAGGAAAAGATGAACAAGTGGAAGGAATGTATGGAGACAAAAGGTCTGAAGGTGAATATCGGAAAGACGAAGGTGATGGCAAGTGGTAAAGCATGTGGTGAGGTGGAAAGAACTGGGAAGTGGCCCTGTGCTGTGTGCAGGAAGGGTGTCGGAGTGAACTCCATTCAATGTACAATGTGCGCTGAGTGGGTTCATCAAAAATGTAGTGGTCTGAGAGGGTCATTAACCAGTGTGGCAGCTACATTCAAATGTAAGGTGTGCACAGAGGGAGCTGCAGATGGAGGAAATGTTGAGTTGGATCTTGGAGACGGCGTGAAGCTGGAAGGTGTGAAAACATTTTGCTACCTCGGAGACATGCTGAATGGAGAAGGTGGATCAGACTCGGCAACGGTTGCTGGAGTGAGATGTGCATGGAAGAAGTTTCGGGAACTGAGTGGCATGCTGATGATGAGGGGAGTGTCGTTGAAGCTGAAGGGAAAGGTGTATGCTGCATGTGTGAGAAGTGTTATGATTTATGGGAGCGAGACATGGGTAATGAACGTAGAGCAGCAACGAAGGTTGGAAAGGGTGGAAATGCGAATGGTTCGATGGATGTGTGGAGTATCGTTGAGAGAGAGGAAAACAAATGATGAATTGCGAAAAATGATGGGAATAGAGCCTGTGATTGATGTTGTGAAGAGGAACAGGTTGAGATGGTTTGGTCATGTGTTGAGGAAGGATGAAAGTGACTGGTTGAGAAGAGTGATGGAAATGAATGTAGAAGGAAGTAGAGGACGGGGAAGACCGAGAAAGACTTGGCCAAAGATGGTGGAAGAAGAAATGCGGGCAAGGGGGTTAACAAGGAGAATGCAGAAAATAGGGCAAGATGGAGAAGATTGTCATGGGGACCGCAAGGCTAACCCCCGCTCTAGCAGGAAAAATGGCCTTAAAATGCATGTTGTTGTTGTTGTTGTTAAAAGCATTCACTTATAAGGGAACAAAGCTCAACTTTAAGGTGTTAAGGGGAGCACGACATAAAGAAGGGGAGGAGAGAGGGCGGGGTGGGGGCAGTTTGGATGGGGAGGAAGAGAAGGAGGAGGAAGTGAGTGGGGGAGGGGGAGTAGGAGAAGAGGGAGTGAGGGAGAAGGTGGGGGAGTGGCGAAGAAAAGAGGGAGTGAGTGGGGTGGAGGTGGGGATGAGTGCCTTGAAGGTGGGGGAGTGGAGCCAGGTGGAGAGGGAGGAGGAGAGCGAGTGGAGAAAGAGCAGTGTGTGTGTGTGTGTGTGTGTGTGTGTGTGTGTGTGTGTGTGTGTGTGTGTGTGTGTGCACATAGAATTATGATAGCAGTCCAGAGTAGGAAGGCCAGCAGGTCAGCCAGAGTGGCGCTGCTCATTGATGACCTGAGTAACTTAATGAAGGTAGTACTCGCTCTGCCGGGCTGGAGGGGAATCAGAAGCAAGGTTTGGCACAGTAGTGTGAATGTAGGAACAATGGAGAAGGGGAAGAGAGGGGTTGAGGTGGTGGAGATGATGCCGAGAAGGAGGTATGGAGTGTTGTGTGTACAGGAGACAAGATGGAAGGGAGACAGGGCGAGGAGGTTTGTAGGAGGATACAAGCTGTTGCATGTGGGTAGGAATGGAAGGAGTGATGGCGTAAGAATAATAGCATCAGAAGAGATCAGCAAGCAGGTGGTCACATTACAAAGGTGGGAGAGACATATAGTTATAGCATGAGTGGTCATACAGAGGCAAATTATGTGTGTTATGTCAGTATAGGGTCTACAAACGGGAAGGATTGAGGCGAAGAAGCAGGAATTCAGGATTGCACTGGACAGGTTGATGGGAATTGTTGAGATGGAGGTGATGCTCTGCATTGCGGGGGACGTTAACGTGCATGTCAGAGTAGTGGAGCCAGGCGAAGAGGAATGCTTTGGAAGTACAGGGGCATTACACTCCTTAGTAATCTCATGAAGGTGCTGGAGATGGTTCTGGATGGGAGGATAAGGAAGAGTGTGGAGAAGGAGAACTGAGAAGAGCAGCAGGGTTTTAGAAAGAGTAAGGGAGCAACAGATGGGATGTTCATGCTGAGACAGCTGGTGGACAAGAGGTTGGAGGTGCAAGGTGAAATGGCATTGGGATTTGTGGATCTAAAGAAGGCCTATGACACTGTCCCGAGAGAGATGGTGATGGCAACACAGATGGATGGGAGTGCCGGAAGCAGAAAGTTAGGTTGGTGGTCGGGATGTACAATGGAACAAAGTTTTGGTTGGTCCTGGGATGTCGGATGAGTTCAGGTGAACATCGGTTTGAAGCAAAGAAGCACTCTCATCCCAGGAAAGTAAACATGAAAGATATTCTGGGGAGGATATTATATGCAGACGATGTGGTTGCTGTGGTGGAGAGTGGGCGGGAGATGCAGGAAGTACTGAGGCAGTAGAAGGACGAATTTGAGAAACATGGGCTGAAAATGAGCATGGAGCAGACCGAGATGATGTGGGTTGGGCAGCAGAGAAAATAAACGAGTATCAGGTGAGAGGAGAAGATCAGACAACAAAATAGGTTCCAGTATCTGGGTGGAACAGTGACTGGGCATGGTGAGTCAGAGACAGAGGTGAGGAGGATTCAGATGGGCGCGAATGTGTGGAGGGAGTAATGGCATACATAACTATTTCAAGGAGATTGATAGGAAAGGTTCTGATATCTTGTGTAACACTGGCCTACCTTTATGGTCTGGAGACGGTGGAAATGACAAAGACACAACAGAGCCAACAGGTTTGCCAGAACTCGGTCAGGAAGAATGCAGGAGTGAAGAGGGTGGATCGAAGGAGAATGGATGAACTGAGGGAGGAGATTGGTGTGTAGATGAGCTTGAGAGGGAGATTGATGGAATGCCCGCTGAGATGGGCTGAGAATCAGAAAGCTCCAGCAGAAGTCCACAAAAAAACATGACACACACACACACACACACACACACACACACACACACACACACACACACACACACACACACACACACACACACACACACACACACACACACACACACACACATGGATGGGTCGTGATTTGCACGTACACATGCACGATTATAGTTTATATCCGTTTGGCTATGGTTTTGCTTTTGGTTTTACTTTTAGTCAGGTTCACTATGTTTTTTCGTTCAAAATTTTGGTAGATTAGCAAAACTATACATTTTTGGAATATTCAGAGCATGAGGAATCCAAAAATTAATGTTTACATTTGCGTAGACACCTTTGCGAAAATGACACTCAGGACAGTGATGAAGATCTGTAACAGCATATTCCTGAACGGTATAGACCTCGTAGATCCTGTGTTTAGGACTTATAGTTCAATCTGATACTACCTATAACTTCCTATAACAACCTATAACTTCAAAGGACTTGCAATATCATGTATTATGTAATACAGTTATATCACAAATATAAAGACAATGGTTTTCAATTACCTTTGTTTGTTGCTTTTCTATAATCCTGAGCACTATTTTGAGGCCTTTATTGGATTCCTTGGCCCAGAAAACATAGGATTAGCATATTTAATTAAGTCTCTAGGTTGACTAGAAGCCGAGATCGCGCAAAATATGTGTTTTATGGCGGCCATTTTGAAAATCCAAAATGGCGGCCATGCAGGTGTCTGTGCAAATGGCAACATTGATTTTCGGATTCTCCATGCTCTGAAGATTCCAAATATGTACAGGTTTGCTAATCCCAAAACTTTGAACGAAATTATATTTGTTAACATAGTGAACCTGACTATTTCGCATGTTTTGTTTAGTTTTGCGTGACATCATATGCTGTGTATTGCATGCACACATATAACTTTTATGAGTAATATATACGCATATACGTATTGTATACACACATGTTATGCATGGCATGCTGTGCAGTGGTAGGTTGTGTACACGCGTGTTGTGCGTGAAATATTGCACATATTTTGTGCGTGCAGACACGTGCATACACACACACGCGCATACACGGCTACACGCACGAACACAGTCTTACCGAGGGGGTGGTTTATGTACGGTGTATGTTCAGGGTCCTTGCGCCGCTGGTTCCCGTGTCGAATGGCTGCAAAATCAGCCGCGTCCAAGAGCGCCGACAACTCCATAATGATGACGTCTGAGGATGAAGTGACTTCCTGTAATCTGCTCTCTTTCTTGGCGGTTTAATGAGATTCTTGTTGTTTTCGGGACTGATACCAACCACCAATAATCCAAGACATTCATGGAGGATCGAGCATTCGGACAGGTCGTAGGTCAAAAATACCACCATATATGATTACGGAATAACTACCGATACAGTATATATATGACCCTTCATCTTCTTGTTGTTGTTGTTGTTTTATTGTCTGTATATTGGAATGGTATGAGGCACAACACAAAATTCCCTTTCACCACAATTTACATTTTCAAATATTGAACAATATGTAGCATATGTTTTTGCCTATAATATATGAGACATCAATAGAGGGGTTCCAATACCCATGATGCAGTGCGCGGGAGTCATATTGGTTGGCAAGCTAAAAGGTAAACGAGATCTAACAAGGCCAGATCATTAGCGTAACCTTCCATTGCAGTAAATCAGAATAGCGAGATAATCGTTCTACATTGTAGAGCTACTGATGCTATCGTTGCCAGAGAAGTGAACACAACCAACGTGGCAGCGCGCACGGCATTATGGGATAACTGTGAAAACCCTCTAGTTCTAGCCCATGGCTACAGGCTTTCCTGTACATGACCAGCCCAATACCTCCAAGCTTTGTGACAATTGTAAATTTGAAAATCCGGCTCTTAATCCCACTGTCCAAATCATTGATGCAAATCTATATAATAATAATAAAGAGCAATCAAAGATTGCAGACCCTCGCCAGGACGTGTTTGTGTGGTTTTGTCCTTTGGGTCCTCAGGGTCTTATGAGTCCTCTTGGTCCTTTGGGTCATCGTGGTCTTGGGTATTTTGTGTTCTCGGGGTTCTTTGTGACCTCGGTCTCCTCGCTCTTTTGGGTCTTCGGGATCTTTAAGCGTCTTTGGTATATTTGGGGTCTTCATGGTCTTCGGGATATTTTGGATCTTTGGGGTATTTTGGGTCTTTTTGGTCTTTGTGGTCCTCTGGGTCTTTTGGATCATCATGGTCTTTTGGGGTCTTCTGGGTATTTTTGGTCCTCTGGGTCTTTTGGGTCCTCTGGGTCTTTTATGGTAATTTAGAGTCTTCAGGGTCTTTTGGATCTTCGGGGTCTTTGGGGTCCTCTGGGTTTTTTAGGTTCTGTTGGGTATTCAGGGTATTTTGGGTCTTCAGGGTTTTTAAGTGTCTTTAAGAGTATTTGGGGTATGCTGGGTCATCTGGGTCTTTTTTTGTCTTCGGGGTCTTCGAGTTATTTTGGGTCTTTGGGTTCCACTGCGTCTTTTGCATTTTTAAAGGTCGTCAGGTTATTTTGGGCCTTTTGAGTCTTCAGGGTATTTTGGGTCCTCTGGGTCTTTTGTGTCTCTGGAGTCTTTAAAGGTGTTCAGTTTATAACGAATCTTAGAGATCTTAAAGGGTCTTAAGAGATTTCAGGGTCTTCATGGTGTTAATAGGTCTCGGGGTTGTAAAGGGTCTAAAGGGATTTATGGTTCTAAAGGGTTCTGAAGGGTCTAATATATTTAATAAACATACTCACGTTTTGTGCGGGCAATCAAATAGACAACTAGAACAGCACTTGGTATAGAGCAAACCTCCACCAGGCTGAACAGTTTTCATTTTGTATCCCATTGATATGTCATATCTGGATTCGGATCTGAACCAAAATCTAATTGGCTTGTTTTTGTCACTTACGAAACTCATCCATTAAGTTTTGGCAAGTCGTCCACAACTTTTTAAAATATCATGCTGTGGCGGACACAAAAGCCCACTGGCGTGGTGACATCATTCCGCGCACCAAGTGGGCGGTGGCCACGCCCGAGGGGTAGGCGTGGCCTCATGATATACACCGGGCGCGCAGCCCGGAGCGCGCCAGTGTTACAGTGAGCTCCTGAAATAAAGACGCTTATAAGTTACCGCTTGTCCGCTTCCTCCTTGCTCGCAAGCAGCGCGCGTAACGCCGCGCTTTACTGGTGACCCCCTTGACGTTGGATCTGCCGGAGCGATCCTTCCACACGCGACGCCATTGCCATGGCCAACTTCATCAAACTTCCCGAATTTTGGGAGGCTCAGGCCGAAGTCTGGTTCGTCCAGGCCGAAGCCCAATTTCAGCTTAGGCGCCTCACCGGCGATGACACGCGCTATTGCCACGTCGTCGCCTCCCTCGGGCCCGGCACGGCCGCTCGAGTTGTGTCCGTCCTTCGCCACCCACCGGAAGGCCACAAGTACGAGGCACTCAAGCGGCTACTCCTAGCCACGTTCGGCCTCACGGACGACGCACGGGCCGACCGCCTCCTGGATCTCCCCGAGCTCGGTGACACGCGCCCGTCGGTCCGAATGGACCATATGCTGTCACTGTTGGGCGACGAAGCCCCCGGTTCTCTATTCCGGGCGCTTTTCCGTCGCCAACTTCCAGCGCAGGTTCGCCTCGCGTTGGCCGTGACCGGGCTAACGGAACCCCGAGCATTGGCAGCCGAGGCGGACAAGTACTTCGCCGCTTCGGACACGCGGGCGAGAGTCGGCGTGGCCGTCACGGCCCTCGTGGCTGATGCTGCTGATGCTGCTGCTGATGCTGCTGATCCACAGCATCAGCTTATACAGCATACGCAGCATGCTGATACGCACCTCGTGACCGCCGCCACGCCCGCCCACCGCCGCAGCGAAAACCGCCACCGCGGGGAAACCCACCAACTCCACCGGCCTGGCGGAGCCAGCCGCGCTCCTCCAGCTCCACCACCTGGTGCTGGTTCCACGCCAAGTTCGGCCACGAAGCTCGGCAGTGTCATCCGCCATGCTCCTTCAACAGGTCGGGAAACGCCTGGGCCGGCGCTCAATAGTGGCGATGAGCGCCGGCCGTTCGAGCAGCCTGCTGTTCATAATGGACACCTTCTCCGGGCGCCGTTACCTGTGCGACACGGGAGCGCAGGTGAGTGTCGTTCCCGCCGGCACGTCAGACAAGCACGCCGCGGGTGGGGGCCCCGCGCTGCTTGCCGCGAACGGGACGCCCATCCGTACATACGGAAAACGCTGCCTCTCTCTGCGGTTCGGAGGGCAGGTTTTCCGATGGACGTTCGTCACCGCCGACGTGCCCATGGCACTGCTTGGCGCGGACTTCCTGTGCGCTAATGGGCTCCTGGTCGACGTCAAGCGCAGACGTCTTGTCCAGGCCGAGACGTTCAGCTCGCTCGCTTGTGCGTTGCCCAGCTCAAAGAGCGGCTTGCCAAGCGGCTTGCCGAACGGTTCGGTTCCGGCCACGTTGGTCTGTACGCTTCCGGCAGCGGACGCATTCACCCGCCTCCTCGCCGGCTTCCCGGCCCTCACGTGGCCCACCTTCTCGACGGGGGCCGTCAAGCACGGGGTGGCCCATCACATCCCCACCGTCGGGCCACCGGTCTATGCCCGGGCACGCCGCCTCGAGCCGACGAAGCTGGCGGTGGCAAAAGCGGTGTTCGCTACCCTGGAGCGATTCGGCATCGTTCGGCGCTCAGAGAGCGCTTGGGCGTCGCCGCTGCACATCGTGCCGAAGCCCGGCGGGGGATGGCGACCGTGCGGGGACTATCGCCGTCTCAATGACGCCACAACTCCCGACCGCTACCCCGTCCCCCACATTCAGGACTTTTCCGCCCGTTTGGCGGGCATGTCCTTCTTCTCGAAGGTGGACCTCATACGCGGCTACCATCAGGTCCCCATCAGGCCGGAGGACGTCCCGAAGACGGCGGTCATCACGCCATTCGGACTCTTCGAGTTCCTGCGCATGCCCTTCGGTCTGAAGAATGCGGCTCAGGCATTCCAGCGACTGATGGACAGCGTCCTGCGTGACTTGGATTTTGTCTACGTCTACCTGGACGATATCCTCGTCGCCAGCGCGTCCCGCGAAGAGCACCTACGCCACCTCCGCACGCTCTTCGAACGCCTGGGCCAGCATGGCCTGATTGTGAACCCCGCAAAGTGCCGGTTCGGCGCCACCATAATCGATTTTCTGGGGCACCGTGTCACCAGGCACGGAGCCGTCCCCCTGCCGGCCAAGGTGGAGGCGGTGAAGGGGTTTCCGTGCCCCCGCACGATCAGAGGGCTGCAGGAGTTCCTGGGCATGGTGAACTTTTACCATCGGTTCCTGCCCCGTATCGCCCAGCTCCTGCGCCCCCTGCACGAAGCTCTCCGAGGTAAACCGGGCAAAGGCGACGTTACCTGGACCGAGCAGATGGACACAGCATTCACGGGCGCGAAGCTCGCCTTGGCTAACGCCACCATGCTCGCGCACCCGGCGCCCGATGCACCGATCGCCCTCACCACCGATGCATCGGACTACGCGGTGGGCGCGGTGCACGAGCAATGGGTGCGTGGAGCTTGGCAACCGCTGGCGTTCTTTAGCCGGCAGCTTTGCCCGCCCGAACGCCGTTACAGTACCTTCAACCGCGAGTTGCTCGGGCTTCACTTGGCGGTCAGGCACTTCCGCCATCTGCTCGAGGGCCGTGCGTTCACTGCCTTCGTCGACCACAAGCCGCTGATCTTCGCGATGGGCAAGGTCACCGAGCCGTGGTCGGCCCGGCAGCAGCGTCACCTCTCGGCCGTGTCCGAGTACACGACGGAGATCCAGCACGTCGCGGGGAAGGACAACCCGGTGGCGGATTGCCTTTCCCGGGCCGTCGCCCACGCAGTCCACCTCGGCATCGACTATGCCCGGATGGCAGCGGACCAGGCCGCTGACCCCGACGTCCAGGCCTTGCGGACCGCCGTCATGGGCCTCCGCGTCACCGAGGTGGCGTTCGACGGCGCGGGCGTGGCCCTCTTGTGCGACGTCTCCCTCGGGCGTCCTCGCCCCATCGTGCCCGCGGGCTGGCAGCGCCAGGTGTTTGACGCCATCCACGGCCTGTCCCACCCGGGCGCGAGGGCCTCCCAAAGGCTGATCGCCGACAAGTTCGTCTGGCATGGCCTCCGGAAGGCCGTCCGCGGCTGGGCCAGGACGTGCCTCGCGTGCCAGCGCGCCAAGGTGCACCGACACACCCAGGCCCCGTTGGCCCCGTTCACGGTGCCGGAACGCCGGTTTGACCACGTCCACGTGGACCTGGTGGGACCTCTGCCCCCCTCGCGGGGTTTCACCTACGTCCTCACCATGGTGGACCGCACCACCCGGTGGCCGGAGGCCGTGCCCTTGGCGTCGACAACGGCGGCCGATGTCGCGCAGGCTTTCATCGCCACCTGGGTCGCCCGGTTCGGCGCCCCCTCAGACATCTCGTCCGACCGCGGCCCCCAGTTCACCTCGGAGCTCTGGGGGGCGGTCGCGCAGGGGCTCGGGGTCTGGCTGCACCGAACCACGGCCTACCACCCCTAGGCTAACGGCCTGTGTGAGCGATTTCACCGCTCATTGAAGGCCGCGCTCCGGGCCACCCTCCACGACGGCGGCTGGGTCGACAGGCTCCCCTGGGTCCTGCTGGGCCTCCGGACGGCGCCCAAGGAGGACCTGCGCGCATCCGCGGTGGAGTTGGTCTTCGGCCAACCGCTGCGGGTGCCGGGCGAGTTCCTCCCCGACTCCACGGCACCATGGTCCGCGGCACAGCAGCGCTCCGCTCTGCAAGAGACCGCCCAGAGGTTCGCCCCGGTGCCAACGGCATGCCACGGGCACCCACCGACGCACGTCGCCCCGGAGCTTCGCACGGCGGAGTACATCTTCGTCCGCCACGATGCCCACCGGACACCACTGCGGCCCGCGTACGACGGGCCTTTCCGCGTGCTGGAGACCGGGGCGAAGCACTTCACCCTGGACATTGGCGGTACTCCTGACCGCGTTTCGGTAGACCGCCTCAAGCCGGCCCACCTCGACGTGGACCATCCACCGCCAGTGGCCCGACCCCCACGTCGGGGCCGCCCCCCTGCGGGCGGACCCCCGGCACCGCCCAGCCCCGCTGCCACGCCGCCCCCCGGTCCTGCACCCATCCCAGGGGCAGCCAGGGGCATCCCACCTGGCATCCCTGCACCCCGGACGCCGCCGATCGCCAGGGGGCGCTTCGGCCGGGTCATTCGTCTGCCCCGCAAACTGGCCCTCCAGGTGCGCGGGAATTCTGGGGGGGCGCGTGTGGCGGACACAAAAGCCCACTGGCGTGGTGACATCATTCCGCGCACCAAGTGGGCGGTGGCCACGCCCGAGGGGTAGGCGTGGCCTCATGATATACACCGGGCGCGCAGCCCGGAGCGCGCCAGTGTTACAGTGAGCTCCTGAAATAAAGACACTTATAAGTTACCGCTTGTCCGCTTCCTCCTTGCTCGCAAGCAGCGCGCGTAACGCCGCGCTTTAATGCTATATATCGTTTTTGGTCCTATTGTAGCGGCTACCGCTGGGTTTTCACAATCGCCTTGCACCTATCAAGGACGCGGAGCGATCACCATGCCGGGCTCGTCCAGGACGCCCGGGCAGGCTCGCCCTCAACTTGCCAGGCCGCAGCCAGGACGCTCGGCCACGCCCCCTCTCGCCTTTCCTGGGCAAACGCTCCGGGATAATGTGTGTATATATATTGCTACCCGATAAACGGGCTTTTCAGAGTACCTGAGTGTTTTGTTTGAATAAAGCAACTCGGACGAATTACAGCTTTTTGTCGCGTCCATTCTTCCGATCGACGTGGGAGCCCGAGCTCCTTCATTGGTGACCTACCGACATGGACACGGCAATGGCCCTTAAACTGCCTACCTTCTGGGAGGCTCAGGCGGCGGTTTGGTTTGCACAGGCGGACTCCCTGTTCGCCCTGCGAGGCATCACGGCCGACGACACCCGCTTCCACCATGTGGTAGCAGCACTCGGTTCAGCCACCGCGGCCCATGCCCTGAGCCTCCTCGAGAGCCCGCCAGCCGCTGACAAATACGGCGCGATTAAAAAGCTTCTCCTCGACGCTTTCGCCCTCCCATCGGCGGAACGCGCACGGCGCCTGCTCGACCTGCCCGAGCTCGGCGACACGCGCCCTTCCGAGCAAATGGACTACATGCTTTCGCTGCTCGGCGAGCACTCTCCGGCATTCCTGTTCCGGGAGCTGTTCCTCCGTCAGCTGTCTAGCCCTGTACGCCTCGCCCTGGCAAGCACGACGATCACGGATCCCCGTGGTCTTGCCAGGGAAGCCGACAAGATCTCCGCCGCAGGCCAGCGCATCGCAGCAGCGACCTGGGGCCCACCGCCGTCCGACGCAACACCCATGGCGCCCGAGCACCCGGCACGGTCGACGACCGAACTGCCGACGCAATTGGCGGCCGCTACACCGAGCCCACCACCTCCAGCACGACGACCGGGGCCTCCACCTGACCAAGCGTGGTGTTACTATCATGCCAGGTTCGGACAGAAGGCCCGGACATGCCAACCCCCGTGCACCTTCGGCAGGCCGGGAAACGGCCGGGCCGGCGTTCATTACCAGCCATGAGCGCCGGCCACACAGGCAACTTACTGTTCATCACGGATAAAGCGTCCGGACGGCGCTTCCTGTGCGACACCGGTGCCCAACTGAGCGTCATACCCGCCTCTGACCAGGACAGGCAGTCCGCGGTTTGCGGCCCCTCCTTGGTTGCGGCCCACGGATCGGCCATCCGCACCTTCGGCCCGCGCAACGTCACCCTCTGCTTCGGCGGCCAACGCTTTGCTTGGACGTTTGTAACCGCAAACGTGCCCATGGCTCTGCTAGGCGCCGAATTCCTCTGCGCACACGGACTGCTGGTGGACGTCCAACGGCGTCGTTTAATCAACGCCGAAACCTTCAGCTCCCTGGTATGCACATTGAGCAGCTCCGCGCCGACCGAGCTGGCATGCGCCCTCCCGGCGGCGAACGAGTTTGCTCGCCTGCTCACGGAGTTCCCGGCCCTCACGCGGCCGACGTTTTCGGCCGTCGCAGTACGGCATGGGATCGAGCACCACATACCAACCATGGTCCCGCCGGTCTACGCCAGAGCCCGCCGCCTCGACCCAGCCAAGCTCGCCGTGGCCAAAGCCGAGTTCGACGCTTTAGAACACCTCGGCATCATGCGGCGCTCCGATAGCGCGTGGGCTTCGCCACTACACATCGTCCCAAAGCCAGGGGGCGGCTGGCACCCATGTGGCGACTACCGCCGCCTTAACGACGCTACCACCCCCGACAGGTATCCGATCCCGCACATCCAAGACCTCTCCGCCCGTCTGGCGGGACGGGTCATTTTTTCGAAAATTGATCTCATACGGGGATATCACCAGGTACCTGTCAGGGCGGCCGACGTCCCTAAAACGGCAGTCATCACGCCGTTCGGCTTATTCGAATTCTTACGAATGCCGTTTGGTCTCAAGAACGCGGCTCAGGCATTCCAGCGCTTGATGGACGGCGTGCTGCGTGACCTGCAGTTCCTTTTTGTTTACCTGGACGACATCCTCATCGCCAGCACGTCCCGGGCCGAGCACCTCCTCCACCTCCGAACACTGTTCGGGCGCCTCAGCGAGCACGGCCTCATCGTCAACCCGGCCAAATGCCACTTCGGCACGACGGCCGTTGATTTTTTGGGCCACCATATCACCAAGAATGGGGCCGTGCCGCTGCCAACCAAGGTCGAGGCCATCACCACGTTCCCGCGTCCCCGCACCATAAAGGCCCTGCAGGAATTCCTGGGAATGGTAAATTTTTATCACCGCTTCGTGCCCCGCGCTGCTCAACTCATGCGGCCCCTCTACGAAGCCCTCCGGGGCAAGCCGGCCAAGCACGACATCGCCTGGTCCGCAGCAATGGACGCGGCCTTCCAAAGCTCAAAGCGGGCCCTCGCCGACGCAACACTGCTCGCTCACCCGGTGCTCAACGCTCCCATCGCCCTCACCACGGATGCCTCCGACTACGCGGTGGGCGCCGTACATGAGCAATGGGTGAACGGGTTTTGGCAGCCACTCGCTTTTTTCAGCCGGCAGCTCCGGTCGAACGAGCTCAAATACAGCACGTTTGACCGTGAGCTCCTCGGTCTACACCTGGCCGTCCGCCATTTCCGCCACCTCCTGGAGGGCCGACCTTTCACGGCGTTCGTCGACCACAAGCCGTTGGTTTACGCAATGGCCAAGGTCACGGAGCCGTGGTCGGCCCGCCAACAGCGCCACCTCTCCGCCGTGTCAGAGTTTACCACGGACATCCGGCACGTCGCCGGCAAAAACAACGCCGTGGCCGACTGTCTTTCCCGGGCCAGCGCGAACGCGGTCCACCTGGGCGTGGACTTCGTGCTTATGGCGGCGGGCCAAACCACCGACACCACGGTGCAAGCCCTCCGGGCGGCGGACACGGGCCTCCGCCTGGCCGACATCCCCTTCGCGGACACTGTCCTGCTCTGCGACATCTCCCAAGGCCAGCCTCGCCCCATCGTGCCCATCACCTGGCAACGCCGCATCTTCGCCTCCCTCCACGGCCTTTCCCACCCGGGCCGGAAAGCTTCCCAGAAGCTGGTGTCGGCGCAATTCGTCTGGCACGGCCTTCGTCGGGACGTCCGCGATTGGACCAGCACCTGCACAGCCTGCCAACGGGCCAAGGTCCACCGACACACCCAGGCCCCGCTGGCACCTTTCACCGTGCCCGAACGACGTTTCGACCACGTCAACGTGGATCTGGTGGGCCCCCTCCCCCCGTCACGGGGGTTCACACACCTGCTCACCATGGTGGACAGGACCACCAGGTGGCCGGAGGCCGTTCCCCTCATCTCCACCACCACCACCGACGTGGCGCAGGCTTTCATCGCCACCTGGATCGCCCGCTTCGGCGCACCGGCGGACATCTCATCAGACCGCGGACCACAGTTCACCTCCGAGCTGTGGGGCGCAGTCGCCCGCAACCTGGGGGTCAAGCTCCACCGTACTACGGCCTACCACCCCCAAGCAAACGGGTTGTGCGAGCGATTCCACCGCTCCATGAAGGCCGCGCTCATGGCCGGCCTTCAAGACGGTGGTTGGGCCGACCGGCTGCCGTGGGTCCTTTTGGGCCTCCGCACGGCCCCCAAGGAGGACCTCCAGGCATCCACCGCCGAGCTTGTCTATGGCCAGGCGCTACGCGTCCCGGGCGAATTCGTGCCCGACGCTACCAGTCCATGGTCCGCAGCTCACCAGCGCTCAGACCTCCAGGAGGCCGCCCGACGGTTTGCCCCCGTGCCAACATCCCACCACGGTGACCCCCAGTCCTACGTCCCCCCAGCACTTCGCACAGCGGAGTATGTTTTTGTGCGTCACGACGCACATCGGGGGCCACTCCGGCCGCCGTACGACGGGCCCTTCTGGGTCCTGCGACGGGACGACAAGTCGTTCGTCATCGACATCGGCGGCAGGTCGGACCGGATTGCGGTGGACCGCCTCAAGCCGGCGCACGTGGACGTCGACCAACCACCACGGGTGGCCCTTCCGCCGCGGTGAGGCCGCCCCCCGTCCACGGTGCCCCCCACTCGACCGCCCACCACCACACCGGACCCCCCCCCCCCCACGACCCGCCAGGGGTCGCTTCGGCCGGGTCATTAGGACCCCCTTCAAATTGACCCTGCCGGTGCAAGTCGATTCTGGGGGGACGTGTGTAGCGGCTACCGCTGGGTTTTCACAATCGCCTTGCACCTATCAAGGACACGGAGCGATCACCATGCCGGGCTCGTCCAGGACGCCCGGGCAGGCCCGCGCTCAACTTGCCAGGCCTCGGTCGGGACGCCCGGGCAGGCTCGCCCTCAACTTGCCAGGCCGCAGCCAGGACGCTCGGCCACGCCCCCTCTTGCCTTTCCTGGGCAAACGCTCCGGGATAATGTGTGTATATATATTGCTGCCCGATAAACGGGCTTTTCAGAGTACCTGAGTGTTTTGTTTGAATAAAGCAACTCGGACGAATTCCAGCTTTTTGTTGCGTCCATTCTTCCGATCGACGTGGGAGCCCGAGCTCCTTCACTATCATTCAATGGTGAAGAATCACTGAGGAAATTTAAACTAGAACAATGCGACTGTGTCGCCAATATGCCTCCGCATAGTCCCACAACTGGTAGATGCCATCACTCTGCATATGTATGTTTGTATGTTTGTGAAGTTTCATGTTGATTGGATAATGTTCGTTTTTTGTATCCAAGATGGCTGCCAAACCACGTGACCTATGACATCATCATTTCCGAACTATATGCTTCAGTGCTGTTAGATGATATTTGATAAAATTTGCATCGATAGGGTTAGCAGTTTCAGACATATAATTATTTAATATCTTCCTTCAATCCAAAATGGATGCCAAACCATGTGACCGATGATGCCATAAATTTAATATTTCAATACAAATGGGTCATAGATCATGTGCATGCAATTTCAGATTTTTAGGATAAGGAATTCGATTAAAACATTTTTGGCTGGTATACCACTGCACCTATGATGTCATCATTATCATGTTTTTGTTCCCCAATTGGGAGTACTTGACAATGTGCCAAGTTTCAAATTCTTCCATTCAGCGGGTTCCGAGAATTTTTTTTTCATTATTTGCTTTTAATCCAAGATGGCTGCCATACCACGTGACCTATGACATTGAAGGAGCTGCGCTCCAACGCGAGTCGAAAGAATTGACGCGACCAAAGACGGAATTCGTCCGAGTTGCTTTATTGAAACAAAACAGCTCAGGTATTCTGACAAAAGCCCGTTTATCGGGCAGCAATATATATACACATTTATGTCGGGAAGTTTGCCCGGCAAAAGCTATACCGGGCATGCCCGGGTGTCAAGGGCGAGCCTTGGAAAGGCGAGTCTGGACCTGCCCGGGCGTGTTTGGCTGCGGCCTGGCAAGTCGAGGCTGGGCGTGCCCGGGCGCTCTGGACGAGCACTGGAAAGGCGAGAGCGGGCATGCCCGGACGCTCTGGGCGAGCCCTGGAAAGGCGATAGCGGGCATGCCCGGACGCTCTGGGCGAGCCCTGGAAAGGCGATAGCGGGCATGCCCGGACGCTCTGGGCGAGCCCTGGAAAGGCGAGAGCGGGCATGCCCGGACGCTCTGGGCGAACCCTGGAAAGGCGATAGCGGGCATGCCCGGACACTCTGGGGGAGCCCTGGAAAGGCGATAGCGGGCATGCCCGGACGCTCTGGACGAGCCCTGGAAAGGCGAGAGCGGGCATGCCCGGACGCTCTGGGCGAGCCTTGGAAAGGCGATAGCGGGCATGCCCGGACGCTCTGGGCGAGCCCTGGAAAGGCGAGAGCGGGCATGCCCGGACGCTCTGGGCGAGCCCTGGAAAGGCGAGAGCGGGCATGCCCGGACGCTCTGGGCGAGCCCTGGAAAGGCGATAGCGGGCATGCCCGGACGCTCTGGGCGAGCCCTGGAAAGGCGAGAGCGGGCATGCCCGGACGCTCTGGGCGAGCCCTGGAAAGGCGATAGCGGGCATGCCCGGACGCTCTGGGCGAGCCCTGGAAAGGCGATAGCGGGCATGCCCGGACGCTCTGGGCGAGCCCTGGAAAGGCGAGAGCGGGCATGCCCGGACGCTCTGGGCGAGCCCTGGAAAGGCGATAGCGGGCATGCCCGGACGCTCTGGGCGAGCCCTGGAAAGGCGAGAGCGGGCATGCCCGGACGCTCTGGGCGAGCCCTGGAAAGGCGATAGCGGGCGTGCCCGGGAGGTTCGGACGTGCCCGGGAACAGTGAGTCCGGGCATGCCCGGGAGAGGCGCGTCTGGCCGTGTTCTGGCCGGTGCAAGGCGATTGTGTGCCTCCAGCGGTAACCGCTACAACATCACAATTATCACAAAAACATTCTGCATGGGTGTCACTCCTACCCTGAAAGTTTTGTCTCAATCGGACATATGGTTGCTGACAAAAACGAGGTTTAGCCCAGATGGACGGACTGACGGAAGGACAACCCGAAAACTTAAGTCGGCGGAGGCATAAAAATTCACGGATCCAAATCCGGATCCGAATCTTCACCAAAATCTAATCATTTCCTCCTTGTTACATACTCAAACTCCACCAAATTTCCTCTGAATCCGTCCACAACTTTTTGAGATATTTTGTTCACAGACAAACAAAGAAGAAGACGTCAGGCTGTAGCCTGGCAGGTATGATGAATATCGTCACTGTCACCTTGACCTTTGACTTATATATTCAAAAAGCATTGACAGCCTCATTTATTTCCTTCAAAATCATGTGGTAAAGGCTGACGAGGATAGCTGAAACCATTAGCGAGTTATCGCACTCACAGACAAACAAACAAGAAATATGTCGTGCATAGCACGATACTTGCGAAATCCCTAAAATAAGTTGTTGGCCTATGATGACCTCAAAAATACTTGGTGGTTGAATTCAGTGTCCATATATGCAAATCCTCTTAAAATTTCAAGTTAACTGGATGAAAATTGAGGATTTTAGAAACTTGGCCTATGTTGACCGTTTGGCCGATGTTGACCTAAAAAAATTATTGGTGGTTGAATTCAGTGTCCATATATGCAAATCCTCTTAAAATTTCAAGTTAATTGGATGAAAATTGAGGATTTTAGAAACTTGGCCTATGTTGACCGTTTGGCCGATGTTGACCTAAAAAAATTATTGGTGGTTGAATTCAGTGTCCATATATGCAAATCCTCTTAAAATTTCAAGTTAATTGGATGAAAATTGAGGATTTTAGAAACTTGGCCTATGTTGACCGTTTGGCCGATGTTAACCTAAAAAAATTATTGGTGGTTGAATTCAGTGTCCATATATGCAAATCCTCTTAAAATTTCAAGTCAATTGGATGAAAATTTAGGATTTTAGAAACTTGGCCTATGTTGACCGTTTGGCCGATGTTGACCTAAAAAAATTATTGGTGGTTGAATTCAGTGTCCATATATGCAAATCCTCTTAAAATTTCAAGTCAATCAGATGAAAATTGAGGATTTTAGAAAATTTGGCCTATGTTGGCCTTTTGGCCTATGTTGACCTTTTGGCCTATGTTGACCTTAAAAATACTTGGTGGTTGAACTCAGTGTCCATATATGCAAATCCTCTTAAAATTTCAAGTCAATCAGATGAAAATTGAGGATTTTAGAAAATTTGGCCTATGTTGGCCTTGTGGCCTATGTTGACCTTTTGGCCTATGTTAACCTTAAAAATACTTGGTGGTTGAATTAAGTGTCCAGATATAGCAAATCCTCTTAAAATTTCAAGTCAAACAGATGTAAATTGAGGATTTTAGAAATTTGAAAAAAAGTGGTTGACCTTTGGCCTATGTTGACCTCAAAAATAGTTGGTGATTGAATTCAGTGACCGACAAAGTTTGTGACCTTTGGCCTGTGTTGCCAAATTGATATTTTGACCCCAAAAACAAGAGGCTTCTTGCTTATGACCAACTCTACCATTTGGTGAAGTTTCGTGAAGATCGGTTGAAAATTGTGACCTGTAGGCGACTGACATACAGACAGAATAATGTACAAGACCAACCAATATACTTGAAAAATCTTCGATTTTGGAAGTAACAAACAGACAAAAATGCAATACCCTTTCCTTTCGCGAGGGTGATAACGGTCTCAGTGCTGATCCTTGAGATACCCCATAACAGCTTACATACTCCCACTTGCAGACGACAATGATCCTCCCACTCAGCCAGCCACTCTGATCCAGCAGTGCCAGAGCTATCACTAAGCCAGTTATCAATGTAGTTTGATCATCTCAGACTCTTTTCTTTCATATAATTTTCATAGAATTCTTTTTTTTTACATTCAATTTTTATATTAATTTTATATTCAATTCTTCATAATTTTTATATTCGAATTAAATTTTCATAGAATTTTCAAATGTAGCCCGAGTTCAAATCTCGACTCAGCTTCAAACTATCTTCCAGCTAGGGGTGTGGTCACGTACGCCCCTCGAATGGATGTTAAACGGGACGCTACGTCCACCAGCATTAGTTGGTGGACGTTAAAGATCCCAAGGCGTTTTTCGCAATTAGAGTCGGCAAGCTATCGCCGGCACCATGGCCAAATTCCTGTGCCGACGGAGAGGGAGTATGCATGTTGCATCGGCGGGATAGCCACGCCCTCAGCTGATGACGCGGACACGCTGTGTGCGCCTTGTGCTGCTTTCAAAAGAGGAAGAGGAAGAGTAAAGACCAGTCTGTTTCCCCTACCATTCCAGGAACAAATCTTGGTTCACCTTTCTCCATCGAAAGACACTGTAGGATGTTCAACGTATACCAATAATATTAGCAGACTGCAAATGTGACGTACAATTAGCTTAACCTCTAACCAAGAGAAGGCTTCAATGTTCAATCTGTGAGCCAACGCCCTGTCTCTGTCTGTGTATGAAGAACAAATCCGCCAGTTTATATGACCGGGCTGAGAATATAGAACTCAGGCGACACTACGCACAGTTAAGTGCACACCTTCTTCACCATCCGCTCAGGACTTTATTTATTTAGTAGAGATAGTGGAGGAGAAAGAAGAAAAAGAAGATCAAGCTCGAACTTTGGCTTGTTCTATTTGTACGCTATATGTCAGCCATGGCGGTATAGTTTGCAGCAATTACTTACCCAATTATCCCCAATTCATTTCGGCCTCTTCTACTTTAAAACACCTGTATCTCAATGAATTCTGTTTTCATAATTAGTGCAGTAAGATAGTAGAGCGCTTATAAATAAACTTGAGGATCTGAAACCGATTGTAATTCAGCAGCGAACGCCGTTGGAAATGCATTTTGGTTTCCAAAAAAAAAAAGAAGCATTTGCTTTTCTGCACTAATAATCATGTTGGTCTCCAAGTATTATGATTTAGTCACGATAAGACGTTACAGGTACAATAAAGAAGACAACATTGAAGCCGTTGTCACTTTGTTCCGGTCGCATCGCATGTTGGGATTTCTTGCCACAGGGTCTTTTTTTTGTTCTTTCTTTGTACGCCCTGTCCAGGTTGTTCGGTGTTTTCCTCAGACATTTTTACTCTTTTCATTCCGCTGAAGTACGCGGTTCCCGCATCGTCGCCGCACCGCTTTTGGCGCCAACGTGAGGACACGTGCCCAGCGCGGTTGACATCTGACGAGACGAGGCAAGGCCGCGGCGCGTCGGACGGTGCGGACAAACGAGTTACGAGGCCCATGATTTGTCCGCTTTGCTGATCAAGCAACGCGGTGCTCGTTACCATTTTCATCCTTTCGTGCGCCGTCTTAAATATTTGTCCATGTTTCATGAAGCTTTTATTGTAACTGCACCTGACTAACGTGTGGGTTCGTATATATTGGCTTTATTTCGCGTTATTAAATTTGCATTGCCGGACTAATCTTCATTGCTCGAACACCTCGTTAACCTGAAACGTCGCCAAATGAAACGTCTATTTAAACCTGACGTGTTGTGAACAACCGTAACGTTTTTCATTTACGGCGTCCACACAGCCGCCCAATCGACGCCCCAAAATATAATGTCGATTTATTACGTTAACGTCGGACCCCCGAACGTAGTCTGCATGAATGGAATTTCTTTCTTAACCACGAATGTTGTAACGCCGTTGCTGGATTGTGGGTAATTTAAATCCAGTCTGCTGAGGGAATCCTGCACTCCTTGGGCTGAATTGCAGGTAATTTAAATCCAGTCTGCTGAGGGAATCCTGCACTCCTTGGGCTGGATTGTACTTTTGTAGGTAATTTAAATCCAGTCTGCTGAGGGAATCCTGCACTCCTTGGGCTGAATTGCAGGTAATTTAAATCCAGTCTGCTGAGGGAATCCTGCACTCCTTGGGCTGGATTGTAGGTAATTTAAATCCAGTCTGCTGAGGGAATCCTGCACTCCTTGGGCTGAATTGTAGGTAATTTAAATCCAGTCTGCTGAGGGAATCCTGCACTCCTTGGTCTGGATTGTAGGTAATTTAAATCCAGTCTGCTGAGGGAATCCTGCACTCCTTGGGCTGAATTGCAGGTAATTTAAATCCAGTCTGCTGAGGGAATCCTGCACTCCTTGGGCTGGATTGTAGGTATTTTAAATCCAGTCTTCTGAGGGAATCCTGCACTCCTTGGGCTGAATTGCAGGTAATTTAAATCCAGTCTGCTGAGGGAATCCTGCACTCCTTGGGCTGAATTGCAGGTAATTTAAATCCAGTCTGCTGAGGGAATGCTGCACCACTCGGGTTGGATTGTGGGTGCTCGAAATCCAGTCTGCCGAGCGAATGTTGCACTCCTTGGTCTGGATTGTGGGTAATTTAAATCCAGTCTGCCGAGGGAATCCTGCACTGCTTGGGTTTTATTGTGGGAAATTTAAATCCAGTCTGCCGAGGGAATCCTGCACTGCTTGGGTTGGATTGTTGGTAATTTAAATCCAGTCTGCTGAGGGAATCCGGCACTCCTTGGGCTGGATTGTTGGTAATTTAAATCCAGTCTCCCGAGGGAATCCTGCACTTCTTGGGCTGGATTGTGGGTAATTTAAATGAAGTCTCGCAAGGGAATCCTGCACTCCTTGGGCTGGATTGTTGATCATTTAAATCCAGTCTGCCGAGCGAATGCTGCACTCCTTTGGCTGTATTGTAGGTAATTTAAATCCAGTCTGCTGAGCAAATGCTGCACCACTCGGGCTGGATTGTGGGTGCTCGAAATCCAGTCTGCCGAGGGAATCCTGCACTGCTTGGGTTTTATTGTGGGAAATTTAAATCCAGTCTGCCGAGGGAATCCTGCACTGCTTGGGTTTTATTGTGGGAAATTTAAATCCAGTCTGCCGAGGGAATCCTGCACTGCTTGGGTTTTATTGTGGGAAATTTAAATCCAGTCTGCCGAGGGAATCCTGCACTGCTTGGGTTTTATTGTGGGAAATTTAAATCCAGTCTGCCGAGGGAATCCTGCACTGCTTGGGTTTTATTGTGGGAAATTTAAATCCAGTCTGCCGAGGGAATCCTGCACGGCTTGGGTTGTATTGTGGGAAATTTAAATGTAGTCTGCCGAGCGAATGATGCACTCCTTGGTCTGGATTGTGGGTAATTTAAATCCAGTCTGCCGAGGGAATCCTGCACTGCTTGGGTTTTATTGTGGGAAATTTAAATCCAGTTTGCCGAGGGAATCATGCACTGCTTGGGTTTTATTGTGGGAAATTTAAATCTAGTCTGCCGAGGGAATCCTGCACTGCTTGGGTTTTATTGTGGGAAATTTAAATCCAGTCTGCCGAGGGAATCCTGCACTGCTTGGGTTTTATTGTGGGAAATTTAAATCCAGTCTGCCGAGGGAATCCTGCACTGCTTGGGTTGGATTGTTGGTAATTTAAATCCAGTCTGCTGAGGGAATCCGGCACTCCTTGGGCTGGATTGTTGGTAATTTAAATCCAGTCTCCCGAGAGAATCCTGCACTTCTTGGGCTGGATTGTGGGTAATTTAAATGAAGTCTCGCAAGGGAATCCTGCACTCCTTGGGCTGGATTGTTGATCATTTAAATCCAGTCTGCCGAGCGAATGCTGCACTCCTTTGGCTGTATTGTAGGTAATTTAAATCCAGTCTGCTGAGCAAATGCTGCACCACTCGGGCTGGATTGTGGGTGCTCGAAATCCAGTCTGCCGAGGGAATCCTGCACTGCTTGGGTTTTATTGTGGGAAATTTAAATCCAGTCTGCCGAGGGAATCCTGCACTGCTTGGGTTTTATTGTGGGAAATTTAAATCCAGTCTGCCGAGGGAATCCTGCACTGCTTGGGTTGTATTGTGGGAAATTTAAATGTAGTCTGCCGAGCGAATGTTGCACTCCTTGGTCTGGATTGTGGGTAATTTAAATCCAGTCTGCCGAGGGAATCCTGCACTGCTTGGGTTTTATTGTGGGAAATTTAAATCCAGTTTGCCGAGGGAATCGTGCACTGCTTGGGTTTTATTGTGGGAAATTTAAATCCAGTCTGCCGAGGGAATCCTGCACTGCTTGGGTCTTATTGTGGGAAATTTAAATCTAGTCTGCCGAGGGAATCGTGCACTGCTTGGGTTTTATTGTGGGAAATTTAAATCTAGTCTGCCGAGGGAATCCTGCACTGCTTGGGTTTTATTGTGGGAAATTTAAATCCAGTCTGCCGAGGGAATCCTGCACTGCTTGGGTCTTATTGTGGGAAATTTAAATCTAGTCTGCCGAGGGAATCGTGCACTGCTTGGGTTTTATTGTGGGAAATTTAAATCTAGTCTGCCGAGGGAATCCTGCACTGCTTGGGTTTTATTGTGGGAAATTTAAATCCAGTTTGCCGAGGGAATCGTGCACTGCTTGGGTTTTATTGTGGGAAATTTAAATCTAGTCTGCCGAGGGAATCCTGCACTGCTTGGGTTTTATTGTGGGAAATTTAAATCTAGTCTGCCGAGGGAATCCTGCACTGCTTGGGTTGTATTGTGGGAAATTAAAATGCAGTCTGCCGAGCGAATCCTGCACTGTTTGGGTCTTATTGTGGGAAATTTAAATCCAGTCTGCCGAGGGAATCCTGCACTGCTTGCCACTTGGGTTGTATTGTGGGAAATTTAAATGCAGTCTCCCGAGCGAATGTTGCACTCCTTGGTCTGGATTGTGGGTAATTTAAATCCAGTCCGCCGAGGGAATCCTGCACTGCCTCAGTTGTATTGTGGGAAATTTAAATGCAGTCTGCCGAGCGAATCCTTCGCTCTTTGGGCTGGATTGTGGGTAATTCAAATGCATCTCCACTCAGGCGTCTCTAAGAGAGGATAGAAATCCAATTTAATGTTTCTTATACATTTATTATATAAATACATGATCAACTGGATTAATGCGACTGTGTCGCCAATATTCCTCCGCATAGGTTTCCCACAACGGGTAGATGCCCTCGTTCAATGTCCTAAACATAAACGAGTTTGATTTAAGTCCCTTCAGCTGATTTCAAGTATCACATTTTCACCAGCCATGGCAGGTTTCACCGATCGGTGAAGCGGTTTCAGAGAAGGGATTTTTTAAAATATCTGCTTTCAAGCTAATATGACAACCATACCACATGACATATGAGTGATATGACCTTAAAAAATGTACACTGCACATTAGGGTGGTCCAAAAAAATTAAAGTTGAAAATATCTTTCTCCACAAGGCTATCCGTGTTCCATATCAAGACGAAAGAACTCATGCCAAACATTTGACAGATTGTACAATATTTAGAGGTCGCAACCAGTCCCTATATTTTAAGGATTTGAAACAAAAATACAATATCGATGTTTATTTCAAAAGCACAAAGTCCAGCACACATGTTATACAAATATATTGTTGCGGATCTCAGCACCGGCCTTTTTCCCTTACCGAGGGGGGATTCGTCCCCTTGTCTTTTACTAGCCGACAAGACCCGGGACCTATGATGTCACTCCTGGACAGCGCGAAGTAGGGTCGTAGGACTAATCACTATTGCCTAATTACTCGCGCTGACCGGAAACGAGGAAATAAGCCCCGCCCAAATCACGGGTGTTAGTGGAAATGCCGAGCGGTAGCGAACCCGTGACCCGAGCCATTATCAAGGACAACCCGATCCAAGCGGTTACTAATCGTGCCACGCTTAAACCCAATGGAGAAATCACGGAAACGGTCGAATTTGGGAAGAAAGGAATAACAGAATTTATTTACACTTTGTACAATAAGAAGAAGAAGAATACACAGTGCAGCCTTAAACAGTCTTAAATTACCCCTGGCCAAACGGGCCCGTCACACTCAGACACACTCACACGGGGTTGCAGACGAACAGGTCGATGGTCCAGGGATGGCGTCCAGGCAGCTCGCTCTCCGGTCCCCAACTCGCACCGCAAAGTAGAAGAACACAGCGGCCAGGAGCTCTCCACGCGTCGTTTGGCGCGCACGGGATTATCACAGGGCGAACGGTCGGGCTGGCTTTGGCGGTTACACTCACGGGGCTGCGTACGTAATAAACGGACAGTTCAATATGCGCTTCTCAATCAATGCCTCAAAACTCATGTGCACGCCAGTCCTCTCAGTGCTGTTCTCACACGAGTGCTCCGGATCAGTTCTCTCAATACCAGTTCGCTCGGTCCTCATCCAGTTCTTCGTAAGCGCCTCTACTCTCTCTTCTCATCTCTCAACTACTGGTGCCGACAAGTCCTCTTCCAGCCAGTCCTTTTCCAAAGTGCAATTCGTTGCAGTCCTCTCAGCACGCCCTCTCCCCACGAGTCCTGTTCAAGGGCTTTGTGTGAAGACTTATATAGCCTTGCCCAGCGAACCCTCTTGAACTTACGAGACGCTCTGTACCATGCCCTATCAAGCCATGCCCTCAGCCCTGGTTGGCTGTTGCCCTTACCGTCACCGCCTCTGACGCGCTGCTTGACGCGGCCACACCTCGACCCTCGCTCTCCGCCCTCTTTACAGGCCTACCTCGTGGTTACTCGACTAGTTCGAGCGATCAAAAGGCAGCTAATGCTGGTGGCAGCCAAAGCGTAACAAACTGCTGCGGGTAGCCCAAAGCGTAACAAATTGAGGGATGCCAAATGGGGCACGGGATCGAGTTTGCCCATGATGTAATTGAAGGGTGGCCGCAAAATGAAAGGGACCTAAGCTTAATTCTTTACACAACGCAGATATCACTAGGGAAATGGCCTACTCTTACACATACTATGACATAACTAATTCTAATGGGCCTACGTGTTGCTTGTGGACTAACTATGGGGATGGGCAAACTGTTACGGATTCGTCACTTCCGCTGTTGTGGTTTTCACCCACTTGACAGTCTTGACATGTTTCAGATATCATGTATTATTATTATTCTCAAAAGGTTTAGTATTCAGGAACAGCTATCTAAAGTAAAAAAGGTTAACGTTAAATGATACAGGAAACCGACCCGGAAGAAAAAGGCGGTGAAGAAGAGGAGGTCGTGAGGCAAAGGTCGAGGAAGAAACGTGTCTTGAAGCTCCGTTGCGAGCGTGGTCGAGCGAACGGCGTCGAGGGAACTTTGAGTCCGTGGAAAGAATCTCATGCGATTGGTGATATCGCCAGAGTATTGTGGAGCATGCGTAGTCGGGTATCGGCCTTGAGATTCCGGAGAATCCTGGCCTAGAAGCTCCGGCTCGAGTGAGAGCCGTCTGCCATTTCGCCCCGTGCGCTGCCTTCATCGGAAAAGGTTTTTGTCACGTCGGCTGGGCTTATCCTCCGGTGGTTTGCCGGGGACGGCTGTGCAACAAAGCGGCGTTTGAGGAGTACACGGCGATTCGCTGATTGAACGGCAAACGTGTACGTCGGCGCGCGTCTGTGGAGATTTTCCATTCTACCACGAGGTTGCTGGGTGTTGGACCACGTGACTTCTGTGTCGCTTCGACCGTCTACGCCTCGATTGCTCTTGAACGGACATTGTTCCAACGATCGCCGGAGCGAATCAACTTCGCCTTGAAGGTTTTCGAGACATTGAAGAGGTTCTTTCCATGTACTGGGAACAGTGAGTTCGATTACGTTAACAGATGGTACCATCCTAAGATATTGATTGTATGGTGGCTGGCTATCAGTATCATGGTTGTATCATTATTCCTGTGTGAATTTTAATATATTATTTTTGTTGATAACCATTGGTGTGGTTTCGATCTTGATTTTGACATGGAGTAATATATTTCTTTTCTGCCGTGGCTTTTCCCGGGGTTAGGGGGTATACCGAGACCAGGGGGTCGGGGAGGAGCACGTAACAGAAATTGGGGGCTCGTCCAATTGACCCGTGGGCTCGAAATTGGGTCTGCGTCCGGGATCTAAAATTCCCTAAATTTAGTCCGGGAAAGAATTCCCTAACATTCCCAGAATTCCCAAATTTGGAACTTGTTCCAACATTCCCAAATTTTTCCCCCAAAAAAAACTATATATATATTTTGTTTTTTTAAAATTTCTTGTGTGAAGGTTAACAGATGTTAACAATAGTCACCATTGAGTTTGACGCAGAGAAGTTTGCAGTGACCCCTAGTGAAGCACAGTTCAGAGCGTTCGTAAAATCGGACCTCTTGAAATTGGCCAAACATTTTAGCTTGGAGGTCCGAACTAATATGAGGAAGGCAGAGATGCAGACAGTGGTGATACCATCTATGGTGGGATTAGGAACATGGGAAGAGGTAGCCTGGGATTGGTTACCCGAGGAACCAGAAGATGAGGAGCTCCGGAAACTGGAGTTGCAAGTGCAGAGCCAGGAAAGGTTAAAAGCAGAGGAAAGGAAAGCAGAAAAGGAAAGAGCAGAACAGGAATGAGAACTCCAGGAAAGGTTAAAAGCAGAGGAAAGGAAAGCAGAAAAGGAAAGAGCAGAACAGGAACAAGAACTCCAGGAAAGGTTAAAAGCAGAGGAAAGGAAAG
This sequence comes from Myxine glutinosa, assembly GCF_964187855.1. Lineage (NCBI taxonomy): Eukaryota > Metazoa > Chordata > Myxini > Myxiniformes > Myxinidae > Myxine > Myxine glutinosa. The sequence continues at coordinate 137,208,014 of NC_136264.1, read as the reverse complement.
CAGAAGAGAGAAGAGAAGAGAAACAAGCAGAGGAAAGGAGAGAGGAAAGAGAACTCCAGGAAAGGGTAGAAAAGGAAAAAGCAGAGGAAAGGAGAGTTGAAAGAGAACTCGAGGAAAGAAGAGCAGCACAGGGAAGAGAGCTCCAGGAAAGGTTAGAAGAGAAAAAAGCACAAGAAAGAGCAGAGGAAAGGAGAGTTGAAAGAGAACTCCAGGAAAGGTTAGAGGTGAAAAAAGCAGAGGAGAGAAAAGCCGAAAGGGAGTTAAAGGACTGTGAAATGGCGCTTCAGCAGGAAATTAGACTCAAGGAGCTGGATGTAATGAAAGAGCGGGGAGAGGTACCATCCATGCCGACTGGTTCGACACCTAGTCAGAACACCTGGGATGTTGGCAGACATGTGAGGCTGGTTCCACCCTGCAATGAAAAGGAGGTAGCCAATTTTTTTTCACACTTTGAGAAGGTGGCTCAACTGCTAAACTGGCCTGAGGAGTCCTGGACCATATTAGTGCAAAGTGTTCTGGTGGGTAAAGCTCAAGATATTTATTCGGCTTTACCGATTGACCAATGTGCAGATTATGAGGTATTGAAGAAAAACATTCTCAAAGCCTATGAATTGGTCCCGGAAGCTTACCGACAAAAATTCCGGAATGCCAGGAAGAGGGAGAGTGAGACCCATGTGGAGTTTGCCAGAATGAAAGAAACCATGTTTGATAGGTGGTGTGATTCAAAAGGGGTTGGGAAACACTTCGAACTATTGTGGTGGAAGAATTCCAGCAGTGTGTCCACGACGACATTCAAGTTCATCTGGAGGAAAGGAAAGTACCAAAGCTGTATGAGGCAGCAACCATGGCAGATGACTATGCCTTAACCCACAGGATGGGGTTCCACAAGCCTAACTTCTCGCCTAGACCGAGCTAGGGGAGTTATGGTACATCAGGGGCGGAGAACGAAAATTCATGGGGGCGGCCTCGAGATGACTATGAGGACCACTCTGATACCACGACTTCTAGAAATCAGAAGACAACAGTTCCAAGGCAGACGTATCCTCCGATGGGCTCGAGGCAGACCACAAGGTTCTCCTCCGGGCCTACTTGCGCTTTTTGCCATAAACCTGGACACTTGATGTCCCACTGTTATGCTCTGGGAAAGGAAAATCAGGAGCGGAATTCAACTAGTACAACTCCGACTGCAATGGCAAATGTGAAGAATCACCCTCAAAAGGGTTACCAACCATTTATTTCAGAGGGGTTTGTGTCCTTGGATGGAGACTCGACTAACCAGAAACCGGTTAGGGTCTTGAGGGACACAGGAGCACATCCGTCTTTGATGCTCGAAGGCATTTTTGCCAGTGTCAGAGGAGACGGCAACTAGTGATAGTGTTCGTTTACAGGGGGTTGGTGGCTGTGTTAGAGCTCCACTTCATGTCATCCATTTGGAATCTGATTTGGTGTCAGGACCGGTCACCTTAGGTTTACAAGCCACTCTTCCTGTAGAGGGAGTATCTTTGGTTATCGGGAATGATTTGGCCGGTGGTCAAGTTTATGGTAACCCGATGGTTGGTAAAAAGCCCAGCAGGGAAAATAACACCACACCAGTTAGGGATGGTGACAAATTTGACGAGTTATTTGTAGGTGGACTGAACTTCAACACAAAGGAAGAAGTTCGGACCTCTGTTTTCAGCAAATATAGACCGCTTTTGGGAGTGCTGCTGATAAAAGACAGGGAGACACAAAAGTCAAGAGGGTTTGGCTTTGTCACGTTTGAAAACTCAAAGGACGCCAGAGATGCAAAAAAGGATCTGAATAGCAAGGAGTTGGAGGGTCGGACCATAACAGTAGGGAAGGCATTTCATCGGTGTCGTGGGGGCTTCAGAAGAGGACAATGGAGGAGTAGTGTTGGTGGTGGCCGCAATCGATATTATTATGGTGTCTCCCAGAATTACGGCAGCTCCCGAAGGAAAGATTATCAGAGTAGTGGCCGAGAAGGAGACCGCTATTCATGTGACATGTGTGACAGTGACAAGCGGTCCCATCGTAATTATTGTCAAAGTTCGGAAAAGTTGAAGCACTGAATGCTGCGGAGCCGCCGAGCCAAGATACCTACACGGATTAACCGTGAACCGTGTACTCCTCAAACGCCGCTTTGTTGCACAGCCGTCCCCGGCAAACCACCGGAGGATAAAATAACTCCCCGGCAAACCACCTGGCAAACCACGTTCCTAAAGGAGTCCATGTAGTGGACTTTCCTGCATGGGCTAACCGTGAACTCCGCATTCCTAAAGGCGTCCATGTAGTGAATACTTCCAGGCCTCACCACCCAACCACCATGGAACCTGGCTTTCAGCTCGGCCTCCCGGGAAAAGTGTTGTAGATTTGCTTGACTTTGGATTTTGATTACTACCCCTTAACCTTCATTCAAAAGAAACGAAAAATAATATCAGAGGGGGTGAGATGAAGATGGAGATGGAGTTTGGCTTGGCAGGAGTCCAACTGGGAAATTGAACCTGAAAAGGGCAGGGACAATGTCGTGGCTGACGCTTTGTCCAGAGTCAATTGACTTTGGAAATCTCTGTGGGTTGTGTGAAATTTTGTTGCTTTATTTTTGAGATGTTGAGAATTGCTGCTCACGGGAATTGGTGATTTGGATTGTGAGTTTATTTTTGTTTGTTTAAAGAGTTTGCATGCAAAGAAAGTTTTCGCTGTGTTCAAACTTTCTTTCCTGAGGGGGGGAAGTGTTACGGTTTCGTCACTTCCGCTGTTGTGGTTTTCACCCACTTGACATGTTTCTGATATCATGTATTATTATTATTCTCAAAAGGTTTAGTATTCAGGAACAGCTATCTAAAGTTAAAAAGGTTAACGTAAAATGATACAGGAAACCGACCCGGAAGAAAAAGGCGGTGAAGAAGAGGAGGTCGTGAGGCAAAGGTCGAGGAAGAAACGTGTCTTGAAGCTCCGTTGCGAGCGTGGTCTAGCGAACGGCGTCGAGGGAACTTTGAGTCCGTGGAAAGAATCTCATGCGATTGGTGATATCGCCGGAGTATTGTGGAGCCTGCGTAGTCGGGTATCGGCCTTGAGATTCCGGAGAATCCTGGCCTAGAAACTCCGGCTCGAGTGAGAGCCGTCCGCCATTTCGCCCCGCGCGCTGCCTTCATCGGAAAAGGTTTTTGTCGCGTCGGCTGGGCTTATCCTCCGGTGGTTTGCCGGGGACGGCTGTGCAACAAAGCGGCGTTTGAGGAGTACACGGCGATTCGCTGATTGAACGGCAAACGTGTACGTCGGCGCGCGTCTGTGGAGATTTTCCATTCTACCATGAGGTTGCTGGGTGTTGGACCACGTGACTTCTGTGTCGCTTCGACCGTCTACGCCTCGATTGCTCTTGATCAGACATTGTTCCAACGATCGCCGGAGCGAATCAACTTCGCCTTGAAGGATATAGAGACATTGAAGAGGTTCTTTCCATGTACTGGGAACAGTGAGTTCGATTACGTTAACAGATGGTACCATCCTAAGATATTGATTGTATGGTGGCTGGCTATCATGGTTGTATCATTATTCCTGTGTGAATTTTAATATATTCTTTTTGTTGATAACCATTGGTGTGGTTTCGATCTTGATTTTGACACGGAGTAATATATTTATTTTCTGCCGTGGCTCTTCCCGGGGTTCGGGGGTATACCGAGACCAGGGGGTCGGGGAGGAGCACGGAACAAAACCTTTAACCTTTAATGATGTTATATGTACAATCTCAAAACCTCAACACTGCCCCCCTCCTTCGCCAGGCTCGTCCCCGAGCCGAACCCACACAAGTGAGCACGACCGGTTATTAGCAAGGGTCAGGACTACTTTTTAAATTACGTGTGACACTTAGGTGTGGTTCCCCTCTACATTTAACCTAACACCCTGTGTGTGACAGTTTTACAACACTAGATATGTCCGACCTACTGCGTTGTGTACTAACTATCAGACTCGCACCCACGGCTAGCCGAATTGCGGAAAGAATTCTCAAACTAAACATAAAGCCGGTGGGGAGCATGTTATTTACAAGACTAATCTAATTATTTACAGTTCTACAACCCAGGACCTGTCTTTTTGTGGGAGAGAATTTTGAGAGGAGAAAACAATGTACTGCACTGCACCAATACACCATAATAAATGCACCAAAATGCACAATCATGCACAATTATCAAAAATGGACAAAAATGCACAATCATCATGTCAATATATGTTTGCTGCTTGGCTGCTGCTTCTTGCGTCTTCCTGCTTCGTCTTCGGTGTGTCGTAATAAACTTGAGATATTCTTTCCTGACACACCGGAATAAATAAAAAGTGCACAAACCGTGTCCGTTTTTTATTATTTCAGCAGGGCCATCTCATGGTCCATCTGCGTGACTTTGACGCCACTTAAAAACCAGTGGTCCGCAGGGCAAGGTAATGTTTGCAGCAAATGTCTGCCCCAGCAAAAGGTGCCAGGCCACAGAACGTGTGGTCCATAGGTGTACTGGTGCAGCCAGAGGTAGCAGAGTGCAGCTGCACAGGTGGAGCAAAGTGCAGCCGCACAGCTCAGGGTTCCTGCACACCCCCCTCAACAAAAATAATGGGTCCATGGGTGGGGAGGAAAGACAAAGCAGAGAGTCAGCGGAGGAAAGGGCGCAAGGATACACGTCATGCAAGGCAATGCAACATGAGGAGCACGGGGGAGCGAGCGGAGAAAGCTCGTCCCTAGCCGTTCGTAACCCCCCATGTCAGCCTACACTACCCTTGCCCCTCCCCGTATTTACAATTTACAAATTCGTCTCTACGTCTTGTCTCTTCTATCCCCCCTCTACTCCAAATGCATCACCCAATCCCTCCCAAGAAGGAAGAGATGGAATATCACACAATGTCAAACTCACGTCATGATGCGTCTTTACCATCAAAACATTTGCAAAATCTGGTGTGGAGTTCCATCGCCCTTGGTGAGTGGATGTGGATGGTGCGAATAGACTTCTTATCCTAACTATCCTCTAATAACATTAACTCCTTTAAACTACCCGGGGTCTTGCCCTGCCAATTCAATTGGCCTCTTTACACTATGTGGTTCTAAAAACCAATTCCCATTGACCATCCTGTGGTGCCTTCCAAATTTGGGGTCTCACTCCCCCAATTTTTCACTACTGTGCCCTCGCACAATTTCGGGGCTGGGACGTGTGGCTCCACTAGCAGGTCCAACTACCTGCGCACCTCCGCCACTGAAGTCGCCACCCGAGCTTACCATGCTCCTTACAACTACCCTAAATCGGGGAAGGCCCCTCCTGGCTCTCTCACCCCTCTGATGCCCTCTCTGGCATTGCCGCTAAACACTGCCCAGGTCTGCGTCGATGCCCGAGTCGCATTCTCGCATCCACGTGCGACCCACTCCACACTCACACACCGAGGCGCTCCAGCTCCTCTCATACACTGCACACATTTCGTTACTGCACTCTCCCGTGCACACTCTTCTCTTGCACACTCAGGTGCACACCACTCAGGCGCACTCACGCCGCTCGCACACTTCCTTATTACACATCCTCGTGCACACCCTGGCACACTCATACTACTCGCACACTCCGTTACACACCTGGCCATCGCACACCCTCGCGTACACTTTTGTTACATCCTCTGTAACACCCACAGGTGTGCACTCCTGCACACACCCAATCAGCGCACACTTACCCACGGGTGTGCAATCTCCTGTTGCACACCCAATCACACGCTCTGGTGTGCATCCCCGCACACGCTCTACAACACGCTCCGGTGTGCATTCTCGCACACTCTCCCCGGCCATCGCACACTCTGTATCACACTCTGTTTCACACTCGGTTTCACACATACACTCCGTTGTGCATTCACTCTCACTCTCGGTTTCATACTCGCGCTCCGGCACCGTTCGCACACGCGCGCCATTCACCTTCACACAGCGCACCACGGTCCTTCCACGAGCGCCCGGGTTGCGTCTCGATCCCAAGCGCGCGAAAAATCTTTTCCCGCCAAACACTTTCGCGCCATACATTTTCGTGCCATACACGCTCCTACTTACCTTTGGGATTCTCTTCTCCAACCGCACCTGCAAACTTCCATTGGGGTTAAGCAGCACGACATCACAATGCGAATGCAGACTTTGAGTACATTCCATTTCTTCCCTCGATTTAATCTCTGATTCTGCCGTCGCTTCGTCCCCAATTTCAATTATAATTTCTTTTTCTTTATTAAGCTCGATGGCCGCTGGCGCACATAAAAGAAAACTTTCCAATTCGGCGGCCGTCGGCTTTTCCATACCCCGAGTTGCGATTTCTACCCCAGTCCACTGAACTGTGCTCTGCTCTAGCTCACTTTCCCCGCGTTCCTCACGTTGCGCTACCCCGTCGCGTACCAATGCGACCTTCCCGCTCGACCTGCGCCCTATGTCTTTCCCCATTTTTTTTATTTGGCCACCCATTCTGTTTCCAAACCCCAATAACCCATCTTTCATTTTTCATTTCCCAGGTGGATTTGTCACTTTGGGCATCCATCTTATCGTTTATTTTATTTACTTTATTCTGTTGGGTGCCCATCATTTCTTTCATTTGCGTCATGAGTGCGTACAGGTCCAAAACCGTTGGCACCGCGGGCTCGGCTCTCGCCGCCACGTGCGAGGCGCCACCATTTTCTTCCCCTGCTACCCCTACTGCTGCACCCTCATCAATTGCATCCTCCATTTCTCCCAATTCTTCCTGGGGGTTCTGGGTCGATTCTAACTCCTCACCCTCCTCATTTACCCCCACCGGCATCCGACCGTCTTGGTTATCCATGCCACGATTTTAATTTGGATTGTAATGATTAAATTTCGGCCGCTCGTAATTTTGAGTGCGTTAGGCGCACTTCGGGTCCAATCCCACTCCCCTGACACCAATAGTTGCGCCCAATATGCAAAACTGGTGTCCAAAATTTGGTCTAAAAAATTTAGTCCCAGGTTCCAAATCCCCACTCCTGACTACCAATTGTTGCGGATCTCAGCGCCGGCCTTTTCCCCTTAACAAGGGGGGATTTAGTCCCCTCGTCTTTTACTAGCCGACGGGACCCGGGACATATGACGTCACTCCTGGACAGCGCGAAGTAGGGTCGTAGGACTAATCACTATTACCTAATTACTCGCGCTGACCGGAAACGAGGAAATAAGCCCCGCCCGAATCACGGGTGTTAGTGGAAACGCCGAGCGGTAGCGAACCCGTGACCCGAGCCGTTATCAAGGACAAAACCCGATCCAAGCGGTTACTAATCGTGCCATGCTTACCCAATGGAGAAATCACGGAAACGGTCGAATTTGGGAAGAAAGGAAAAACAGAATTTATTTACACTTTGTACAATAAGAAGAAGAAGAATACACAGTGCAGCCTTAAACAATCTTAACTTACCCCTGGACAAACGGGCCCGTCACACTCAGACACACTTACACGGGGTTGCAGACGAACAGGTCGATGGTCCAGGGATGGCGTCCAGGCAGCTCGCTCTCCAGTCCCCAACTCGCACCGCGAAGTAGAAGAACACAGCGGCCAGGAGCTCTCCACGCGTCGTTTGGCGCGCACGGGATTATCACAGGGCGAACGGTCGGGCTGGCTTTGGCGGTTACACTCACGGGGCTGCGTACGTAATAAACGGACAGTTCAAAAAGCGCTTCTCAATGCGCTTCTCAATCAATGCCTCGAAACTGTCATGTGCACGCCAGTCCTCTCAGTGCTGTTCTCACACGAGTGCTCCGGATCAGTTCTCTCAATACCAGTTCGCTCGGTCCTCATACAGTTCTTCGTAAGCGCCTCTCCCTTCTCATCTCTCAACTACTCGTGCCGACAAGTCCTCTTCCAGCCAGTCCTTTTCCAAAGCGCAATTCGTTGCAGTCCTCTCAGCACGCCCTCTCCCCACGAGTCCTGTTCAAGGGCTTTGTGTGAAGACATATAGCTTTGCCCAGCGACCCCTCTCGAACTTACTAGATGCTCTGTACCACGCCCTATCAAGCCATGCCCTCTCAGCCCTGGTTGGCTGTTGCCCTTACCGTCACCACCTCTGACGCGCTGCTTGACGCGGCCACACCTCGACCCTCGCGCTCCGCCCTCTTTTCAGGCATACCTCGTGGTTACCCGACTAGTTCGAGTGAGGAAAAGGCAGCTAATGCTGCTGGCAGCCAAAGCGTAACAAACTGCTGCGAGTAGCCCAAAGCGTAACAAATTGAGGGATGCCAAATGGGGCGCGGGATCGAGTTTGCCCATGATGTAAATGAAGGGTGGCCGCAAAATGAAAGGGACCTAAGCTTAATTCTTTACACAACGCAGATATCACTAGGGAAATGGCCTACTCTTACACATACTATGACATAACTAATTATAATGGGCCTACGTGTTGCTTGTGGACTAACTATGGGGGGTGGGGGGGGGGGGCAAACCTTTAACCTTTAATGATGTTATATGTACAATCTCAAAACCTCAACAATATATATACTAGCTGAATGCACCCAGCATTGCCCGGGTTCTTTTTGAATGAATTTAATCTTCTGTACATAGGTCTGACGCGAGCCCAGTATCAGTTAGTGCTCAACGATTCCTTGTTCTTTCTTTTGTCGGGCAACAAAACTTTTTTCTATATATATATACTGTATATAGAAGATAATAATAACAATAACTAGCCAAAAGCACACGGCGTTGCCCGGGTTCTTTTTGAATGAATTTACTACTATAATTCAGCTTTTACTCACGGCCGTAGAAGATTGACTACGATAATTCAGCCCAGCTTTTAATTGTGAAATGGGTCCAGCCCGGCCGAAGCGGCCTCGACCGGCCTCACCACCTAGCCTAAAACCTTCCCGGGGCCCGTCCGGACATTTTTTGTATTAGAGGTTTCCTCGTATCTTTCACCGTTCAGGAGATTAGTTTGCGCAGACAAACAAACAAATATATATATAGATAACATGCATGTAATTGCAGTTAATACGACTGAACAAAATCGTTTCATATAAACAAACAACATCACACCAGTTACTCTTTCTTTATGAAAGACATCTTTGTCAGAACTGGAAATCTTTTTTGGTGGCTGGCGACAAGTCGTAGTAGGTATTGTTTTTGGCTCTTTACGTTTACGTAAAATTTACATAAAATGAGTGAAATTATGGAATTTAGAGATCTTTACTTTGATGTTGCGACCTTTAAATATTGGCCGATTTTCCGGATTTTTTGCATTTAGGCTTCTTTTGTGATATCGAACAGAAAGAGCCTTGTGGAGAATAGGAATTCAAAAGTTTTGTTTTTTTTCTTTTTAGTTCATTTTTGGACCACTCGACTGCACATGTATGGGTACGGGATCACGTTGGTGAAGTTTCGTGTTGATTGGATAAGGTACATTTTCCACAGGTGTGTGTGTGTGTGTGTGTGTGTGTGTGTGTGTGTGTGTGTGTGTGTGTGTGTGTGTGTGTGTGTGTGTGTGTGTGTGTGTGTGTGTGTGTGTGTTAGCTAAGTTAGTTAATTTTGTGTTGATTAAAACAACCAGTCAGACGTATGCCTGCACAGGGAGCTAAAGTTGACAGATTTAAACACATTTTCTTTAACTAGGGCATGCCCGTACTATATATATATCTAAAAGTATATCCCCCCCTCTATTTACATGCAATGGTTTGGTCCAAAGCGAACGGCTTGCGAGTACGGTGACAATCCCCCCCCCTCTATTTACATGAAATGGTTTGGTCCAAAGCGAACGGCTTCCGGAGTTTGGTAAAGAAATCGCCATCGCGTGCACAAACGCGCAGGAAAGCGAATGAATCGCAAATTCGTTTTTATTAGTTTTAAAACATAGTTTAACGCCAACATAGTTTGCAAACGTGAAATAAATGAATACGCTCTCAAATGTGCCATCCGAGGCAGAGTGTGTCCGCCACGTTCGGCACACGCGATAGTTCGCTGCTCTCTGATTGGTTGAATCGTTTTTTGGACATACCTCGGTAAGTAATTGTCCGATTAATATGAAACCTTGAAAAGGCACAGCCTCGGGTCCCCAGCAATATACCTGGCAAGTTAAAAGTATATCGGACCCGTGGTTGTCGAGAAACAGCGGTCACAGACAAACGTACAAACGTACAAACAGAGATTACTGGAATTATAGATAGATATCACAAAACACAACAACAACAACAACAACATGCATTTTAAGGCCATTTTCCCTGCTAGAGTGGGGGTTAGCCTTGCGGTCCATGACAATCTTCTCCATTTTGCCCTATTTTCTGCATCTCTCCTTGTTAACCCCCTTGCCCGCATTTCTTCTTCCACCATGTTTAGCCAAGTCTTTCTCGGTCTTCCCCGTCCTCGACTTCCTTCTACATTCATTTCCATCACTCTTCTCAACCAGTCACTTTCATCCTTCCTCAACACATGACCAAACCATCTCAACCTGTTCCTCTTCACAGCATCCATCACAGGCTCTATTCCCATCATCTTTCGCAATTCATCATTTGTCTGCCGCTCTCTCAACGATACTCCGCACATCCACCGAACCATTCCCATTTCCACCCTTTCCAGCCTTCGTTGCTGCTCTACGTTCATTACCCATGTCTCGCTCCCATAAATCATAACACTTCTCACACATGCAGCATACACCTTTCCCTTCAGCTTCAACGACACTCCCCTCCTCATCAGCACGCCACTCAGTTCCCGAAACTTCTTCCATTCACATCTCACTCAAGCAACCATTGCCGAGTCTGATCCACCTTCTCCATTCAGCATGTCTCCGAGGTAGCAAAATGTTTTCACACCTTCCAGCTTCACGCCGTCTCCAAGATCCAACTCAACATTTCCTCCATCTGCAGCTCCCTCTGTGCACACCTTACATTTGAATGTAGCTGCCATACTGGTTAATGACCCTCTCAGACCACTGCATTTTTGATGAACCCACTCAGCGCACATTGTACATTGAATGGAGTTCACTCCGACACCCTTCCTGCACCCAGCACATGGCCACTTCCCAGTTCTTTCCACCTCACCACATGCTTTACCACTTGCCATCACCTTAGTCTTTCCAATATTCACCTTCAGACCTTTTGTCTCCATACATTCCTTCCACTTGTTCATCTCCTTCAGTCCATCCATACTTTCCACAACCAACACCAGATCATCTGCATACAACAACTCCCATGGTAAACCCTCCTTTACGTTCGGAGCCAGCACCTCCATCACAGCTACAAATAGTAGTGGACTTAGTACCGACCCCTGATGCACTCCCACCTTCACCTCAAACTCACCACTGTTCCGGTCCTTCGTCCTTACAGCTGTGCGCGCTCTTTTGCACACTGCCATCACTACTCTGATCAACCATTCCTCCACTCCTAACTTCCTCAATGCCCATGCCACTACTTCATGTGGAACCCTATCGAATGCTTTCTCCAGATCAACAAACCCAAGAAACATCTTCTTCCTCTTCTCCATGTACTTCTACTGCAACTGCCTCACAATAAAGAGCACGTCTGTCATTCCTCTTCCTGGCATAAATCCAAACTGCATTTCGTCGATATTCACCTTCTTCCTTATCCTCCTCTCCAACACTCTTTCCAGTACCTTCATTCCATGCTCCTATAACTTTATCGCTCGATACGAGCCACAGTCGAGAGGGTCACCTTTCCCCTTGTATGGAGGGACGAGGGTACTCAGTTCCCAATTCACTGGAATGCGGCCTTCTTTCACCACCAGATTACAGATCTCTGTCATTCTCTTCACACGCCAACTTCCTGCTGCCTTCAACATATCTCCCACAACTCCCGTCGGCCCTCCCGCTTTTCTGCTCTTCATTGCTTTTATCGCTTCCTCAACTTCCTTCTCAGTTATATTCTCTGCCGGTCCTAAAACTGGGTTACTCTCTATGTTGCCATCCCATTCATTCTCTGTGTTCAACAGCATTTCCATATATCTTTTCCATCTTCCTTTAATTCCATCTGGGTCCACAACGATTTGTCCCACTTCATCCTTCAAGCAACTCACCCCCATCACATCACACCTCTCTTTCGCTATCTGCTTTGCAATCCTGAATACTGCTCTCTGACCCTCTTCCGCATCCAAGCGTTCTCCGAACATTTTCCTACATGCCTCCTGCGCCTTTGCTACCTTTTTCTTTGCATCCTTCTTAGCTGCCTTATAACTTTCATGCTCTGCTTTTTCTGCTCCCGTACCCTTCGCCTTCTGCCACTCCTTGAACTTCTTCCTCTTCTTGTCAATCCTCTTTCCAACGTCATCATCCCACCACCATGTTTCCGAGTGCCTCGGTGGTCCTTTTGTCCAGCCACATACCTCACCAACGGCTCCCAACAGACTATCTTTCATTGACATCCAACCACTTTCAAGCTCAACCACATCATCCTCTACCCTACTCAGCCTCTCTTTTAATGCCTCCCTTACTGTCACCTCTTTCAACCTCCACACCTTCATTCTCGGTTGGTACTTCACCCTCCGAGCTCTCCTCACACCTTTCACCCTTATGTCGCAGACAACCAAGTGGTGCTGTGAAACAGCCTCCTCCCCCGGGATCACCTTTGTGTCCCGGAGGTGCTCCCAATCTCACCTACGCGCCATAAGGTAGTCAACGGTTGTCGTCGACCCACCTGACGTGTATGTAACAAGCTTATTATCCTCTTTCTGGAACTGAGTATTACAAATCAACAAATCAGCTCCATCAGCAAACTCCAAAATCCTTTCACCTTCTCCATTTCTCACACCATATCCGTAACCCTCATGAACTCCCTCAAAACTGTCCATACTCCTTCCCACATGTCCATTTAGGTCTCCTCCTACCACAACAACTTCCTCATCTTTCACGTTTTCCATCAGCTTCTCTATCGCACAACAGAACTTGTCCTTCTCTTCATCGCTCCGACCAACCTGCGGAGCATATCCCAAGATGACGTTCACCAAGAGCTTTCCAATCATCATTTTCACCATCATCAACCTATCACTCACTCTAGTCACACTCACCCCACTGTCTACAAACTCCTCAGAAAACAGGACACCAACACCATTCATGCCCTCCGGGCACCCTTCCCACACAAACTTGTATTTCTGTCCCTGCCTACCCTTCACCATTCTCACACCACTTCCCTTCCATCTCGACTCTTGCACACAACATATGGCCACTCTTCTTCTGATCAATACTTCCACCACTTCTCCTGATTTTTTTTTTTTTTTTTTGGATACAAGATCGAGGCTCGTGAAAGAGCTAACATTAATCACACAATAAGTCAAACCGACACTTAAAACACAAAAAACAAGGGGAGCGGTAGACAAGATGGGGAGAGAGGGGGAAGGACACAAACACAACATTTGAGAGCAGGGACATCAGGAGAAATGTGGGAGGGGGAGGGCTTGGGAGGAGGTGGGAGAGGTATAAAACATATGAACACTGCAAGGACTTCCAGGAAAGAAGTTGGAATTTCAAAAAAAGTGTATGTGGGGTGAATTCGCAGGGGTAGAAAAGATCAAGGTTTTGGAGGGGGGAAGATAAGAGATGGTGGTGAACAGCTGTTTTAAAGACCTGGAGGGAGGAGTGGGATTGAAGGGAGTGGGGCAGTTTGTTCCAGAGGCGGGAGAAAAGGGGAATGAAAGAGTGAAGGTGAGCAGAGAGCCTAGATTTTCGCAGTTTAACCATAAGAGGGTTGCAGGCAGATCTTGTGCGACCTGAAGGAATATTGGGGGGACAGAGCACAGAGAGCTGGGGGAGCAAGACCACCAACTGACCTGGGGGAGCAAGATTGACAGAAAGACCACCAACCTGCCTGCGGTGAGTGAGTGAAAGGCCCTCGGAGTTAACTTCATCGCATGAGATTCCAATGATTCTGAAAGCTTTTGTTTCAACAGCGTGAAGCCGAGCTATGTGTGAGGCAGGAGCACCAGCCCAGAGGGGGGAACAGTATTCCATTGAGCTGCGGATGAAAGCCTTGTATGTGGTGAGGAGCTCAGGTGTTCCAAGGAAGGACTTCGCACAACGGAGGATGCCCAGTAGGCGACTGGATTTGGAGGCCAGCTTCGAAATGTGGTTTTCCCAAGAAAGATCATGGCAGATAGTGAGACCCAAAAGCTTGAGCGACAGAACTTCTTGGAGAGGATTGTTGAGAAAGTAGATGGGAGGGTTTTCCAGTCGGTCTTTTCGGAGAGACATAGTAAGAGTGTGAGATTTGTCAGGATTGAAAGATATGTTCCACTTGTTTGACCAGTCTGTGATTTTGTCCAGGTCTGCAGAGAGTGAGGAGGCTGCAGACTGCCGATCTGAGGGATGAGGAATGGAGCGGCAGATAGTGGAGTCATCAGCAAAGAGATAGAGAGGATTTTCCAGAGAGTCGGAGAGATCATTGATGAAGACCAGAAATAGCACAGGGCCCAGAACACTGCCTTGGGGAACTACAGCCAGAACAGGAAGGGGAGATGAGAGAAATCCATTTAGGGCCACACGTTACCTATGACCAGAGAGGAAGTCCGCAAGCCATGAGTGGAGATTTCCTTGGATACCATAGGAGGAGAGTTTGGTGAGCAGAGCTGGGTGCCAGACCGTATCGAAGGCACGTGATATGTCAAGTGAGACAGCTCTGATTTCCTGTTTGGCATTGAGCACCTCCATCCATTGTTGAGACAGCAGAAGCAACATGTCCAGAGTAGAATGACCTGGTCTGAATCCAAATTGATGACCAGAGATCAAGCCAATGGAGAAGAGGAAGGATTTGATATCCGAAGCAATGATGGATTCCATAACTTTGCTGATATAATTGGAAGTTGGCTGATTGGTCTGTATTTGCAAGGATCTGTTTTTGCACCTTTTTTGTGTAAAGCGGTAATGTTTGCTGATTTCCAAGATGCTGGCAGATGACCTTGTGCAAAAGAGAGGGTGAAAAGGACAGAGAGAGGGTGAGATAGAGCGGCAGAGCAGGATTTTAGGACCCGTGGGCTGATGCCGTCTGGTCCATTTGCAGAATCAGAATCAGAGTCGAAGTTTGACAAAAACTTCACCTTGTCAGGAGAGAAGGACACAGAGTCCAGGAGCAGTTGGGTTCGACTGGGAAAGGTGGGAACAGAGAGAGATGGCTTTGGGACACAAGATTTTGAGGCAAACACAGAGTTGAGGCATTCGGCTTTGTCACGTGCGGTGTCAACTGTGTAGCCATTTGAGGTAAGGGAGGGGATGGAGGGGGAACAAACACCAGAAACGGATTTGACCAGATGCCACCAGGATTTGGAGGAAGGAGACAGGTTTGAGAGTTCAATCTTGAGTGTGGAGAGATAGTGCTTCCTGGCACTCCTGAGGGTAGACACACACTTGTTCCGAGCTTGGTGGAAGGAACTGAGATTGCCTTTAGTTGGATTTGCCTTCCAGGAGGCAAAGGCAAGTTGTTTCAGGGCAACTGCCTCACCACAAGATTCAGTGTACCATGGACGGGAGGAAGGGTAAGACAACTGAAGACGAAATGGGATAAATCTGTGCATGAGAGAGAGCAGTTTGCTTTGGAAGAATTCCCAGGAAGAATTGATGTCAGAGACAGTGGAGATGGGAGACCAGTCCAGATGATTGATGGCTGCTTGTAGACCGTGCCAGTCAGCCTGAGTGAAATGCCAGACTCGACGGCACTGAGGAGGCTCTCTGAGAATGGCCAGAGAGATGTCCACTTTAACAAGCACATGATCAGAAGAACCTATTGGAGCAGAAGAAGAGCAGCAGACATTTGCAGGGAAGTTAGTCATAACCAAGTCCAGAAGAGAAGATACTCCATTGACTGAGATCCGGGTCGGGAAATTGACAGATTGTGTCAGTCCCAATGAGTCGCAGAAGTCCTTTGCTGAGGTGCCATGGCTGGTGAGAGATGAACCCACACCCAGCCAGCTGGCATGACAGTTAAATTCGCCACATATGAGGAAGAGAGAGTTTGGATGAGTTGATAGAAGTTGGTTCATGTTGTCCGACAGCGAAATGTAAATGGAGTCGCCACTGTTTGGAGGACGGTGCAGAACACATATGAACAAAAGGTGGGAGTGGAGAGGAAGCCATAGCCAGAGGTATTCCTGGGGTTGAGGTGGAGAGAGGGCAGTGCAAGGAGAGTGATGAAGAGAGTTTTTGATAAAGATAGCCACCCCACCACCAGGACGAGGCTCAGGTCTATCATACCGGAGGAGGGAGTAACCAGAAGAGACATTAAGGAATCAGAGACATCTTGAAGGAGGAAAGTTTCTGTTGAGCAGATCAAGTCTGGATTGTCAGAAGCAACATGAATGGAGAGATCAATCAGGTTTGAGCGAAGGCCCCGGATGTTTGAGGTCCATACCGTTAATGAAGAGAGAGGGGGGGCATTGGGTGCAGGACAGGGGAGGGGAGGTGTAGGGTCAGATGAAGGATGAGGGGGGTGGGGGTAGGAAGAGCAGTTGATAGTGTGTCAGAGATTACAGAAGAGTTCCAAGAAAGGGAAGGATGAGGAGGACGAAAGGTTTGATGTTGATGGGATGAGGCACAGTGAGGGCTTGTTTGAGGGGGGGGGGGGGCAGAGGAAAGTCGAAGGTTGGGGGAGGTGGAGGTACGAGATAGAAGGGAGACGAAGTGGGGAGGAGGCAGCTTTGAGAAGGAGGAGGGAGAATTTGGGAGGGATGGTTGGGGGGGAGATTTGAAGGGGAGGGGTTGGGGTGGGTGTTTTGAATGGGAGGGGCAAGGGAGGAGTTTAGGAGGGGAGGGGCAAGGGGGGAGTTTAGGAGGGGAGGGGCAAGGGGGGAGATTTGGAGGGGAGGGGGGAGATTTGGAGGGGAGGGGCAAGGGGGGAGTTTAGGAGGGGAGGGGCAAGGGGGGAGCTTAGGAGGGGAGGGGCAAGGGGGGAGTTTAGGAGGGGAGGGGAAAGGGGGGAGATTTGGAGGGGAGGGGGAAGGGGGGAGTTTAGAAAGTGGATGATTAATGAAAGATGAACATTTATAACAAATTGGGTTTGTTGTGATTTTCAAGTTCGTGATCCGTTTAAGAACGATGGAGGAGGGGTGGAATGAATGAGAATTTAGAGCCTGTGGTGAGAAATAATTATAAGAGATTGAATATTTTTTTGAAATGGAATGAGTTGAAGAGGAAATTGAAAGGAGCCTTTTAAATGGAAGAAAACAGCGTGTTGTAATAAAACACTGAAGGGGAAAGTTTAAACATATTTAAACAGAACCGTGAAGAACAATCTTATATTCATAAAAATACCAACGGGGAGAGGGTCTTGATGGACAACCACGAGTCACTTGAACAGGGCAAAAGGTGGAAGGCAGGGGGATAATGGGGGCGGGGCGGGACAGCGCACATGGACAGAGGCGCACAATGGGACAAAAGCACACGAGGAGAAAGGGAAATAAAAGTTTGTTTTTTTTTGTTTGTTTTTGGAGGGGGGGGGGGGGGAATGGGGGTAACAACGTTAGACAAAGAGTAGATGTTCGGTGAAGTTTGGGGGAGAAGGGAAAATCAAAAAACCTAGCAAAAACAGCGAAGGAGGGAACAAACTTCGATGGGGGAAGCCTGAGGCTGCAAGGCCTCACACGGAAACGATTAATTTATGAAAGATAAACACCGAGAAACTTCCAAGGGGCACACTGTAGGTTCACACACCGAAAGATAAATACAGTTTCGACAAAATACAATTGTGAACAATGACAACTTTGAAAACGTGGAGACCGTGTGGAGATTCGAAAATCTGTGACGTCGTCTCCAAGATCTCGCGAGATCTCCCTGTCATTGTTCCTACATTCCATGTTCCAAACCTCAGAAACCGATCTCCACTTCGGGCTGTTCCCTGCCCATATGTTGTTGTAATTGTCATGGTTCTCTTTTTGAGGCAATGTTATCATGGCCGGATGCCCTTCCTGACGCCAACCCTCTTAGTCGCCTCTTACGACACGCAGGGATACGG
Source organism: Myxine glutinosa (assembly GCF_964187855.1). Lineage (NCBI taxonomy): Eukaryota > Metazoa > Chordata > Myxini > Myxiniformes > Myxinidae > Myxine > Myxine glutinosa. The sequence goes on along the minus strand of NC_136264.1, from coordinate 137,190,097 downwards.
TGTACCTATTCTAAACCAGGGTACACACCGGGAAATATCACATAATTCACATAATAATATCATAATTTAAATAATATCATATCACAAAACACACCAAATTTAATCAGTAAAATACAATACGAATAGTAAAAATATTATTCATGAGATCTTTATGTAAATGCAATGCAATACAATATCTATATAATAATACCGTAAGGACTCGACTTTGTTATCCCTATTATGCCGCACCCAGTGACCCAGTATCCCTTTTACGCACCCAGTATCCCTTTTATGCCGCACCCAGTGACCCGATGCCCACGGCACTAATGGATTTACGATCTACGAACCTCGCTCTTTATTTATCACGTACAGCCATACTCGAAAAATCTGAATTAGCCGACGTTGGGGCCCAAAAGCATCCGATTAACTGCCGATACGACGCCATCTTACGACGCCATCGTATTGGCGTCTGCTGGGCGAAGGCGAAGCAAGCCGTCCGCTGATTGGACAGGTGAAGGCGAAAGCAAGCCGTCCACTGAGTGGACAATCCAGAGCATGCATTTGTGCCGGTGTCGGCGATCGTTGTTCATATACACACTCTTCATTCTCATCTTTCTTCCTAACTCTTACTCGGACAAGCAAATCCCCTATGCCATCCATAATGGTACACTCTATCCATACACCACATCCTCCCTTCCGTGGATGTTCCACAGGTTTCGGCTAGTAAGAAAATGTAAAAAAATTACATTTTAAAAATGTCTTTGTTACAGTGAATTACATGGCATTATATATGTAGTCTTTAAAAATAAAAAAATTTGAAATTCGACTAAAAATAACTGTGTACGAGTTTTCTGAAAATCGTCACACTTCCCTGACGGACCCTGTACTACAAATCAATGTTGCTAGGCGACTGCAGGAGTGCAGGATTCCTTTGGCAGACTGGATTTAAATTACCCACAATCCAGCCCAATGAGTGCAGGATTCCCTCGGGAGACTGCATTTAAATTATCAACAATCCAGCCCAAGGAGTGCGGGATTCCCTCGGCAGACTGGATTAAAGTCGTTAAACTAGTCAATTGCTTACAGGTTAAGGTTCTTGATTTAGGTAAGGGAAATGTGTTTTGAGGTTTACAATTAAATCAAAGTTGAATATGGGATGCTGTGAAATTAACATCATTTACTGCAATCCTTTAAATTCTATTTAAGTTTAGTATCAACCAATATCATACAATTAATTAAATGCATTGTTATGCCTCCGCCGACGAAGTCGCCAGAGACATTATGTTTTCAGGTTGTCCATCCGTCCGTCCATGATAGGTTTTCGTTACCGCGATTACTTGAGAAGGCTAAAGGGATCTTAGTCAAACTAGGTGCATGTATGTATAATGAGGTAAAGATGAACTGATTCGATGTTAGGGTCATGAGGTCAGAGGTCATGTTCGGTAAAAATACTGTTGATAACTTGTGAACCATTGATGGGATTCTGACCAAATTTGGTAGACATGTAGAATGATGCAAACTGATTAGATTTTGGAGGTCAAGAGGTCAAAGTCTGTAATAGGTCTATAACTTGAGAATGGCTGAAGTGATCCAATTCAAATTTGGTACGGGTATGTATAATGATGTAAAGATTCATTTATTATATTTTGTGGGTCCCGAGGTCAAAGGTCAGAGGTCATGTCAGGTAAAAATGTGAGAACTTGTGAACAGCTGAAGGGATTTAAAATAAAACTTAGTAAAGGTATGTATAATGATGTAAACATGAACTGATTAAATTTTGCGTTCAAAAGGTCAAAGGTCAGAGGTCTTGCCAGGTAAAAATGTGATAACTTGGGCACAGCTGAATGGTTTTAAATCAAACTTGATAGAAGTATTATAATGATGTAATAATGTGGGCGGAGGCATATCAGGTGACGTCAGAGTGCCGTTCTAGTTGAATAAGAATTGAATAAGAGAAATAATAATTGAAAATCATAGGAGATAGAATTGTGAGGAACAAATATAAAAAAACAAGTTGTGTGTGTGCGTGCGTGCGAGTGCACACGCATTTTCAGCTTCACTATCAGCTTTAGATCATGTATTTAAATGAAAAAAAAACTTAAAATTTTCCTTCCAAGATTCTAGAATGTGCTAGCTATTACCATCCAATCTCTGGGAAGCTTGCACCAGCATTTTTTCATTCAGACCCATGCAGTCTAGTTTTGTAAAGTTGCTTGGCACTGAGACTGCTGATCTCTTCAGAATATTGTCGATTATAATATTTATACAAGGCAGACCAATGATCAGAGCCTTTGATGTTAATACTTTTGGACCTTTCTCCTGTTTTTGACACCCTTTGCCATGTCCGTATTTTGCGCCGTGTTTCAAATGGCCGACCTAACTCTTGTCCTGTTCTTGCAGGTGTCGTAAACCCAGCACTATTTCGTTATTTAATCAATGTCTGGCACTGAGTCAGTCCCCTTTCAATTTAAAATGCATTGTTCATCTTAAAAAGGCACCATCCATCCCTTGAAAATTATTAGCAATTTATCAAAAATGCAAATACACCACCTAGCTACTCCGGCAGTATTGCACCGTCTTGTGGCAGGTGGATGTGCTGTGCTTGCTATACAGTATTTTCCGGTGTATCAACCGCGGTTTTTTACCGACGGGAAAACCCTAAAAAAGGGGGTGCGGTTGATACACAGTAACAGAAAAATTTGTGCATTGAAAAACTGTCATATCAACGGGACGTAATCTTTATATTACTTTGGGGTTGCGGGGATACAATGATGAATGATCGTCAATTACGTTACTAAGGTAGGTTCAACGCCGATTACTGCTGCCAGTCAAAATACAAGAAAGTTTGAAGTTTGTAATATTTGATTTTTCTATGCGTGTTTGTGAAAATGTGTACTTTCACTAGTCCTCTTTGAATGACAGGTCACATAGTGAATAGAGTGTGCTAAATAAAGACAGGATTAAGTCACAAAACAAAAGCGTCAACATGGTAAACAGGATGTTTTGCATGGGACATTATGGCGTACCTATTGTCTAACCAACGCCGCGGTAAGGCCACATAAAAATAAAAAGTTGTTGAGCGTCCTTTTTTTCTCAAAAGTTCGGGTAGGGAGGGAGGTTTTTATTTTTATTTTTTATATTTTTTTCCTACTTTCCATTAAGTTTTGTTGACATGGAAAAATATGAAATAAAGATTCCTTTCTCCTCAAAATGATTTTATTTCTTCATTCATCGGGTTCCATCCTGTGATCCGTGGCCGTGTCTGCAGCCAACACAAATTTGAGAAATGAGCCAAGAGTCTTTGTCACATCAGAAACTTTGCAAGCTGGTGAAACTTTCGTCATGTCAGTTTTACTGGGGCCGGCGAAAACTTTGACAAAAGTACCACGTGTATCGTCAGGCAATGGCTCCCTATCCCCATCATACTTGCCGTCTGAGAACTCTGCATAGAAGTCCGAGATTGTAACATCCAACTCGATATTGCACGCAAACCAGTCCTTCACCGTCTTGGAAGAGCCCTCACGGGCTATTCATGCGATCACAATAGGCATTTCAAGCCGATTCTAGCACGAATCAATACAGATTTCAGCGGGAAAAATCTCATACAATAGCTGCCATGAATGGCCAACGTAAAATGGGTGAAGTTGCCCGAGGCACTTGCGACGCTCTGCGCAGCATGCACTGCGCATGCGGTGCAGAACGGCGCCAAATTTGAATGTGAAAAGATCGTTTTTATGATTTTTTCAAAATAAAAGTTTCGGGTCGGGTGTGTTTCGTAGGGTCGGGCGGGGACGATCAACAACTTTTTTAAAATCTGGCCTAACCTATTGAAGTCGGCTTTGATGCCGCCGCATGGGCTGGGCGAATGTATAAAACGGAGAGGTCAACGGGGAGTTTCACCATTCGTTCTATCCTGTTCGAGCTATCAAGACCAAGATTCACCATTCGCTTCTATCCTGACCAAGACCAAGCTTCACCATTCGCTTCTATCCTGACCAAGACCACGAGATGGCACCGCGATCATTCACAGCAGCTTTCAAGCTCCGTGCCTGCAGGTTTGCAGAAGAGTTTAGTAATCGGGCGGCCGGCCGACACTTTGGAATCGACGAGTCCGTCATTAGACGCTGGCGGACTAACAAGCATACGCTGGAGACGATGCCGAAGACGAAGAAGGCGATGAGGGGCAAAGCAGCCCAGTGGCCGGCCTTGGAGGAGAGACTGCTAATGTGGGTGAGAGAGAAGCGAGCCGAGGGACACACCATCGCGACACTAGCGTTGCGACTCCAGGCCCGACTCATCGCCAGGGAAACAGGGGTCGATGACTTCACGGCCAGTACGTCTTGGGTATACAGGTTCATGGGTCGTCATGGCCTTTCCATTCGCCGGCGAACCCACATCGCACAGAGTCTCCCTGATGACATAGCAGAGAAGACTGCTAATTTTCATAAGTTCGTGATCAAGTTCCGCAAGCAGCGCGACTATCCCCTAAGCCGCATCGGCAACGCAGATCAGATGCCGCTGACCTTCGATGTGCCTCGAGGGACCACCATCTCGGCCAAAGGTGACAAGTCGGTGTCCATCACTACAATGGGTCATGAGAAAGATCGTTTTACGGTTATGCTAGCGTGCACCGCTGATGGGGGAAAGCTGCCGCTGTATATCATCTTCAAGAGGAAGACGCTACCAAAGGATAAATTTCCTCCGGGTGTAATCGTTCGTGCCCAGGCCAAGGGGTGGATGGACCAAGCGCTGGTAGATGACTGGCTCCGCGTCGTGTGGGGGAGACGAGTTGGTGGGCTTTCGCGGCGACGGAGCATGCTCGTCCTCAACGCCTTCCGTTGTCACAAGACAGAGGAGACCAAGTCAACGCTGAGGGGGCTCAACACTGATCTGGTGATGATCCCGGGTGGCATGACGTCGCTGCTGCAGCCACTAGACGTTTCAGTCAACAAGCCGTTCAAAGACGGTCTGCGGCGCTGTTGGTCGGAGTGGATGCTGTCGGGGGACAAGACCTTCACCAAGACTGGGAGGATGAGGAAGGTGGACCTCCCGACGATCTGTAGCTGGATACTGAAGGTCTGGGAGGAGTTGCCGGCAGCCATCATCGAGCGGGCCTTCCTCAAGTCTAATGCCCTTGATGGCACTCAAGATGACATCATCTGGGAGGATGAAGTGGCAGTGACCGACGATGGAGAAGAGGATAACGACGACGATGATTTCGCCTACCCAGACTCGGATGATGATCTTCGTAATGTCTTCCCTGAAGAAACAGATGACGAGGACTTCTTCGGATTTTAGAGCCTAAACCCAACGGCCCTTTTCCGACGATGGAGAAGAGGATAACGACGACGAGGATCTTGCCTACCCCCGACTCGGATTGGACTGAAGAAACGGATGACGAGGACTTCTTCGGATTTTAGAGACTAAACCCAACGGCCCTTTTCAGGGCCCCACATTGGCAAGAGCCAAAACCCAACGGCCCTTTTCAGGGCCCCACATTGGCAAGAAAGAATAATTATAATGTTTTTTAAATTCTCTTTCAACTCATTTCATGTATTTTCACTCTTTCTCTGTCTTCAGTTTCTCTTTCCTTTCATCATATTTCGCTTTCCATTTTATTTATTTATTCTCTTCTCTTTTTTAAATTTTCCTGATTTTTTTTTTTCCCTCGAAAATCTGATTTTTTGGGGATTTTTTTTTGAAGTCGAAAATCGGGGGTGCGTTTGATACACGGGTGCGGTTGATACACCGGAAAATACGGTACTGGCAAATACGATATTTTACAAAATTACATATGTTTTATATTCTCGGCCTCTTTTGCAAATGACGATGCGTATGTACCACTGTTATTTGGGTTAACACTTTCACTGCTGAAGCAATAAATATTAGTTGGCTTTGGCTTGCCAAACGTACATACTGTATGTACCTACCTTTATGATTTTTGTGATATTCAGACATTTGTAACTGTAGTACTTTTCTGTATGACATGCACTTTTCTCATTATCCAAAAAATCCTCCACCCAGTCCCCCACCGTCTCAAATTCTAACGGCAAGGTGTCTTTCTTTATCACATACTGCGCAGGTATGGCTAAAAGTCCCACAGTCTCCTAAGAATGTGGATTGTATCACGATCTACTGGGGTCATTAATTGTTATCTACATTTTGTAAATAGCTTTATGCTTTTCCACAGCTGTAGCCTCCACTCTAGATAGCTATCTGAAGGGGTCTAGCACCTCATTTCTATCTGAGCGGGAGTATTGTTACGAAGTCCCATAAAGATGTTGATTGGCGATTAATCAGCAGAAACCCTTTGTCTGACAGGGCCAGGCATCTTCTATTGGTGGTAGCTGGCAACATTGCAGGTAGCTTCAGGAGATTGGTGCCCTATAAGATGATAAATGATGCCCTTGAGTTACACTGCAGAGTCATCCAATGTCAGGGAGCCCACAGTAACATTTAATCCGTGCACATTAATGCTCATCACCACCTTCAGATGAATCAAAGCTGCATGCAAATCAAAAGGGATTCGTAAAACGGTTGCATGGTGCCAGATCCTTATTAGCATGGTCCCGGAAACTTGTTGGCATGGTGTGAGAAAAATTGAGTTGTTAGCATGGTGCTGAAAACTTATTAGCATGGTGCTGAAAACTTATGAGCATGGTGCCGGAAGCTTATGAGCATGTTGCAAGAAGCTTATTAGCATGTTGCAAGAAGCTTATTAGCATGGCGCCGAAAACTTATTGGCATGGTGCTGAAAACATGGAGTTGTTAGTATGGTGCTGCAAACTTGATGGTGTGGTGCCGGAGAAATGGGGGACGTAGCGCGGTGCCAGAAACTTGTTGGCCTGGTGCAGGAAAGATGTAGTTGTCAGCATGGTTCTGGAAACTTGTCAGCATAGTAGCCTGGTGTTTCTTAAATGCTAAGGTGGCTGGCTTGAGATATTGGGGTGTTGAGTTCAAGCCTCTGTCATGCCATTGAAATAACACCAGGTGGGTTGACTGAGCCTGTCATCCTTCCGAGGTCAGCCAAATGAGTACCAGCCTACTTGTAACAGGGGCACTGCATCAGCATTACAGTCGTGCTTGCAGAAATGATGCAACCAGCAGCCACAAGGTGCATACGGAAGAACAACATTAGCATGGTGCCGGAAAAATGGAGTTGTTTGCATGGTGCCAGAAACTAAATAACGGAGTTATGCCAGGTCTTTAAGTTTCCATTTAATCTAGTTTCCATTTCCCCATTTTGAATTGGGGAAATAATGTAGCATAAACAATGATGCTCTGTTTTGAGTGTGAACTGTACCTGTGTTTGGGTATTTGAGAATTTGAACACAATCAACACTCCAGCAAAAGCTTCGAAAAATGTTGTTCTTTTTTTTAACCATATCCTTTTCGTTTTCTTTCAGAAATGGCTCAGTTTGGAGGTCAGAAGAATTCACATTGGCCGCAGTTTTCCACTGCTGTTCCTCAAACAAGTAGGGATTAAACTTGTGTGTGCGTGTGCATTTCATACTGTACTAGACCACGCTGTTTTCACTGTGCGCTATACCAAGTGCTTTTGTTATTATTCTATCTTTTATGCGACCCTTGCTGTTCAGTTTGCTCAATGGCACAAACTAAAAGATGGGCAAAATATAGCTTTTCCAACCCCCCTCCCCTTCTCTGATAGTCATGTGAACATTGTGTGAATGAATGAATGATCTTTTTAAGGCCATTTTCCCCGCTAGAGCGGGGTTTAGCCTTGCGGGCCCCATGACAATCATGGTTCCCTGTTTGAGGCAATGTTTTTATGGCCGGATGCCCTTCCTGACGCCGACCCATAGTCACCTCTTACGATGCGCAGGGATACGGTGCACCTATTCTAAACCGGGGTACACACCGGGATCATTCATCCCAGCAAGCTGGTACTCTATTTGCCGACCTCGGAAGGATGACAGGCTGAGTCAACCACCCTGGCGTTAATTCAGCGATCGCCGGGGATTCGAACCCAGGATCCTAGGATCCCAAGCCGGCACCCGAACCGCTAAGCCAACACCAGGCTCATGTGAACATTGAACATTGTGTGGAATAACTAAATGATAACGAAGCTGTTGGAGGAGCTAAGCAACAGAAACTGTTTGCAGTAGACTTTTGTGTGATGTTGATGACACATTTTTGTTTCAACTGTAACTTTTACTATGGCAAATCAATGGCAGTAGTGACCCCCTATTTATTGTAACAGATTATGATAATTAGAAAGCGTTATTTGATCCCTTTCCCAAAGTGAAATTGCAAATGAAAAAAACCTGACTGACAAATCCTCTTGATATTTGTTCTGAAATTTTTGCACTTTTTATTTGAACCATTTTCTGTTATTGAACAGCACACAAACGTCTTGTAGGTTTGACTGTTGTGTATTGTCAAGGGAGTGGCATTGTATTGTAAGATAATTGGGAATGTGCGTTTGTGTTTTTAGGTTTTTTGTGTGGTGTTCTGGCATCTTGGACCAATTTATATATGACAAACCTTACATGCACCACAAATAGTGGCAAATAATACTTGAAAGGACCTTTCAGCTAATTTACAGCACTAGCTCTAGTGTTTATTTTTTTAAAATCAATTTATTCATCTGTATTGTTAATGACTGGTCAATGGTCATGCATGACATTGATCATCCACACCTTACAAAATTCATTACATTTGCTGTGGAATATGGTGAAACATGGCAAGACTGCAATTTTCGAGGCATGTGACTTAAGAAAGATCAGTGAGCAAAATAACCAATTGTTTGTGTTACTCGCCTTAATATTTTAATTACATTACTTCTTTTTTTGCCTTCATTTCTTAAAACTATACTATGTTTTTGAGACATGCCAGGGCCAGGTTTGTGTGTGTTGTGTAATTGTAACTGCTGTAACTGCTGTAAACTGAATTGTGTAATTGCACCCAGCTCTGACAGTACAACCTACTCAGCAGTCTTTGCTGGGCAATGCCCCGACATTGTACGGGCAACCTCCCACCCTGGCCAGCATTGGTAACCAGGCCGCAGCAGCCTACCCACTGACTCAGTTGCAGCAACAGCAAGCGGCTTTGCAACAGCAACAACAACAGCAGCAACAGGCTGCCCTGCAACATCAACAGCAGCAGCAAGCTGCTTTGCACCAAGTAAGTTGATTATAAATCCAGTTCTCAAGTTGTTTGGTGTGGTTTTTCCGAAAAGGAGCAACTATTCTCCTTTGTCTTGAACATTGGAAGTCACAGTGAATTTGCATTGAAAAGTGCCGGTGCCACCTCATTGGTATTGTTTCCAAAGAAGGGAATTGCATGTCACTTATAGATTCACAGATGTACTGAATGAATGAATGAATGATCGTTTTAAGGCCATTTTTGTCCTGGCTAGAGCGGGCCCCATGACAATTATGGTTCCCTGTTTGAGGCAGTGTTTTTATGGCCGAATGCCCTTCCTGACGCCCTACGGGCTACGCCGTACAAATACCCAACAATTTGATGCACAAGGAATACCATTTGTACGCGAGTGCTAGCACAGTGATGGATGCTCCACTCCCGTCAATCGCAGCTGTTTCGGACGAGCATCTCTGTGAATCTCCATCTCGATTGCTGGCACTAAATACTGAATAAAATTTCGTCTAACAATCTCTGGAGAGTGCAGCCAAGTCTCAAGCAGGTCTTAAGTCTCTAGGGTCAAGTTGAAAGTCTATGAGAGCTAGTCTCAAGTTTCAAAATTCCTGATTTAAAAAAAAATCAATTCTACCACTTATCCTATGCAAAAATGTGTGAAAAGATCATTTCTGAACTCTTCATACTTTATACAATTTGATACTAAATTTATCACAGATTTGGACAAAAGTTTTTTATTATTTATTTATTTATTTATTATTATACCTGTTCTTTAAACTGGATCTGATCATTGGCTTACTTGCCCCTTTCACACTTTTGAGCGTAGGCTAGGTATGTAGTTGGACCTTTACTTTTTAACAAGGTGACACATTTTTTTCAATGATGAGTTTTCAGGTGACAAATGAAATTCTATCTAATTAAAGAGCCATCAGATATTTTTATGCCACGTTTTAGGCAAACAGCACTTTTTGAATTCTCAATTATTTTTTTCATCCGAATGAGATCACTGAATTTTGATCGTCATCATTAATTACTTGAAATCGGGCATGTGCAGCCTATAAGCCGGCCTGGTGATTGGCCATCAGACAGTGCATGCATGCATGCAAGGAAGGAATGAGTAGGGAGGTTTTGAATAATTTGTTTGTATATTTGTTAAAATGAAATGCATAACATCAATTATTGCATTTTTCAGATACATTTGTCATGTTTTCCTTTCAAAAAGACGAGTCGTGAGAGAATTTACAATCATTGATGAAGGTGAAATAATCCAAGTCAACTGACATATTTCAAATACTAGTGAGGTACCCGAGCTGCGCACGGGTGGGAGGCCAGAAGCAAACAGACAATGCAGAAACGGCGAATGCTAAAGCATGAAACCAATAAATTCCACATTCATGTAGCACCTTCAGTCGCACGTCAGACATGGACAGCAAGTTCGTGAAGGACTTCCATGAAAAACGTACACGTTCACAAACAAACGGGTACGTTTGTTCTATACCCAGTCAATGGCGATCCGCGAATATCACGCTTGGAACGTGAAACCGTCACGGCATTTCGTCATTCACTTGAACTCGATATCTCTTTTTTCGTTCCAAACAGCATAACTCCAATCACAAATTAAATTGCATTAATATAAAAAATAAACTTTTAACAACATTCGTGACATAAACAAATATTTAAATCCTGATGTGAAGTTCCATACGGTTGGGTGAATACAATTACGAATTCAAAATCGTAATTGTATTCACTCAATTCCAATCATCAATTGATACTTTAACAAAATGTTCAACACGATTAACGATTAACGTTTAACGATTTAACATTACGATTGAATGACGGTTGTATTGGAATATTATCAAACCCGCGCATTGCCGTCATCTGTCCACTTCCGCATTCACGGCAGTTCATTATTCTGATCAAAATCTAAACAGTATTTGTAGAATTTCAATAAAAGCCACATCACTGTTGATATCGGTACATATTATTCCATTGTATTTGGAAAAATTGGAAAATTGGAAAAAAATTGGAAAAACAATATAGCCTATTTTACAACAGGGGGTCCTAGGATTACCCACCCAAAATATCGTTGCGATCGTTTCAGCCGTTCTTGTGGTACCTGGGAACAGACAGACAGACAGACAGACGGACGGACAGACTGACATTTGGTGAATTATAGTAAGATAACAAAATAGTTGTGGCCAAAAATATTAGCTCCCTTGCACTTTTTTTTCAAATAACTCACAATTTTCTCGAAAAATAAGTTAAAATTGACAAAAGTATTTTGTCTCCACAATTCTTTATTTCACTGTTAATATTACAGAACCTTTGTTTTTAATTCAGAACTTAATACAGAAATTTTTCTTTAATTCAGAAAAAAATAAAAATACCGTATTTCCTTTAAAATCAGAAAATAAAAAGAAATGGCATTGACACAATTATTGACACCCGAGACTTAATATTTGGTAGCACAGCCTTTGGACAAAATAACTGCAGTCAAGTGCTTCCTATAGCCATGAATGAGCTTCCTACACCTCTCTACTTGCAGTTTGGCCCACTCTTATGGTGCAAAGTGCTCCAGTTCTCCCAGATTTGAAGAGTGCCTTCTCCCTAATGCTGTTTTCAGATCTCCCACAGGTGTTCAATGGGATTTAGATCTGGATTCATTGCTGGCCACTTCATAACAGTCCAGTGTTTTGTCTTTAACCATTCCAGGGTGCTTTTTGAAGTGTTTAGGGTCATTGTCCTGCTGCAGGACCTTCGATGAAGATGCAGCTTTCTGACACTGGGTTGAACATTGCTCTCAAAAATGCCTTGGTTTCTCCTGTTTTAATGATGCCATGCCCACATTCAAGGCACCCAGTGCCAGAGGAAGCACAGCAACCCCAAAACATCACTGAACCTCTTCCATGTTTGACTGTAGGGAAGGTGTTCTTTTCTTTGAAGGCTTCAATTTTTTTTTCTGTAAACATGGAGATAATGTGCTTTACCAAAAAGCTCTAATTTGGTCTCATCTGTCTACAGGACATTCTCACAGAAGGATTTTGGCTTGTTCAAGTGTGTTTTGGCAAACTCCAGTCAGGCTTTCTCAGCAGTGGGGTCCTCCTGGGTCTCCTACCATAGAACCCCATTTCATTGAGTTGGCGACGGATGGTGCGAGTTAAAACTGTCGTACCTTGTGTCTGAAGGTCAGCTTGAATCTGTTTGACAGTTGATCGAGGTGCTTTCTCCTTCATTCAAACAATCATTCGCTGCAATCTTCAATGAAGTTTTCTCTTGCGGCCACGTCCATGGAGGTTGGCTACAGTGCCATGGGCCTTAAACTTGGACACAAGAACATCAAGGTCTCTGGAGATGGATGTCAAAACAGAAGAGTTTTTTTTTTTAGCTCAAAATGTGATGTTGGATCATTCCAGATGGAACGTTTTGCCATCTTTCAACTTTGCTTTAGGTGGGAACTGAGAAGTGTGGGAATTTGCAACGGCATGCTATTGTCTTTACTCCTGTTACTCTCGCCAGAGGAGAGGGTATTGCGTTTCGGTCCATTTGTTTGTCTATCTGTCTGTTTGTCTGCACAGAATATGTATGCTTTTCTCTGCAACCGTTGGTCTGAGTGACAGTAAATTTTCACCATAGCTACAACTCCTGTGTAATTTTTACGGTGTAGCTCATCGGGCAAAGCCATCTAGAACAGTGTTTGTCCATCCATATCTATGTATGTATGTCCCCTCAACGTATACCAATCAGAGTTGAGGATCTGGTCACATGACTGGGTGATGTGATTACGTCTGACGTCATTACGGCGGTGCAGCGTCATTACGGCGGTGCAGCGGCTGGCTCCGCACACTGCCATTTTGATTTATATGCCGTTCAGGCAAAAGATATCGTCAAACCTCTCATATATCACAATCACCATGCTCTACCTTTACGTTTTCCATTCAGTGTGTAACACAAACAAACCGATCGTTAAAATGACCATCAAATATTGAAAGCATCGGCGTTACGGCTCTTCCATCAATACAGTCCTTATAGGCTTTAGGCCACTTGCCTAATCTTCGTCCGCTTCGGACAAATTAAGCCCAGATTTCTTAATACAGTAGTGTATCGTTTCAGTCGTATCGTTTTCATAATAATAATAATAATAATAATAATATAGTAAATATAACCATAACACTTTAATCCTAATGTCATGAATACAATGTTAATGGATTGAAGCGGTGTATGGTTCATTAATCTATGATGAGCGGTGTTCGGCACTAATATTAATAACCGCAGTATTAACGTAGAATAAAAGTAAGGAATTAGCGTCCGTTTTTTAATGGTAATATCATTTTTGAAATAATGATAACTTAACGTTAATATTATCGTAAATCGAATCGTAACACTAATCCCTTCGTGGTGACTGCAAACTTACTGAAAGTTAAAATATATAATCTTCTACATATTAAAGTAGCGGCAGTTTTGTGTCCGTTACGTCATTACGTTTATGATATCATTACGACGGCTAACTCCACTGACCGACATTTTAATTTACGAGTACACCCGCTCACTACGGGAGCTGCAGTAAGGGTCATTCCTCTTTGGGGTATATAGATTACAGTTGATCTATGGTCGGTCTCAAGAACATTGGGTGTGTTCATTTACCAAGTTTCCTGTGGAGAGATCGCTGAGTGGTTTAAGCATTTGAGTAAGCACTCCATTCAAAATCTTGAAGGAACGGCTGGCTTGGCAAGCGCTAGCTAGCAGCTTGGTAAATGAGCACACCCCCAACCCTTGTGGGGTATATAGATTACAGTAGATCTTCGCTCAGTTCTGTAAGTAAAACGTACCTCACTGATGTCGGGATTCCTCCTAATTTTTACCTCCACCACCAAAGGTGGATGGAGGTTATGTTTTCACCCCTGTCTGTTTGGCTTTTTGTTTGTTTGTGTACAAAATATCTCAAAAAGTTGTGGAAGGATTCGGATGAAATTTGGTAGAGGTGTAGCGTATGTCACAAGGACGAAATGAGTAGATTTTGGTGAAGATCCGGATTCGGATCCGGCTACTAGAATTTTTAAGTGATTCTTCACCATTGGGAGATAGGGCCAAAACAATACATAGCAGGATATCTCCAAAGTTGTGGACGGATTTGGACGAAACTTGGTGGACCAATAATGGTGGAGGAAATAAATTAGTACTTAATTAATCGATAATTAAATAACGACTCAATTAATTGCTTAATCAAAAAAACCAAAAATATCGTTTTTGCCAAAGCACTTGCTCACTATTGTGCCGAAATTTCAGCTTCCTAGCTCAAAGGATGGCTGAGATATTGCCTGGACAAGCAAGCAAGCAAACAAACAAACAAACAACCGGAGCAAAAACTGAGTACAGCAATACCCCGGCCTACGTCACTAATTGGTTCCATAAGCAGTGACGTAACTCGGTTTTTGACATAAACCGGGTGTAATGCCTTAAAAATGCCTTAAAATGAAGATAAACACCGTAAAACTAGAGTAATTCAGTGACGTATGCGAGAATACGTTCCCTATCATGAATGATGGTCGATACCGTCGACCGTGGCAGCCCTAAGGCATGCGCTATCACCGACACTTTTTCACCTTTTTCATACCTTTTAATCAGATTTAACTTGTCTTCCGCTTGGAAAACCACATTACGCTTGGAAACACTAGCACTATCCTTCTTAGGACCCATGGCTAACACAGACACAGTAAAGGAATAATCACAAAAATAACAGCGAAAGGCAAAGCAAGCACGCGACCGCAGCACAGGACAAAATGCATATGGCGTCACCTTTGTTTTGAATGAGAACCAGCAGCTACGCGTACGTATCCTGCACGTACATTTAAAAAATATTTTTAATGTGCTTTTTATTGTATTTTAAATTGTTTTTTAGCTTCTTTTATTGTTAATTTTTATATACTATTTTATTTATTTTAAATATATTTTTAAGGAAAAATTAATTTTTTTCACGTCGTCCTATTATGATGGAGGAGTGACGTAAAGTCGCACATAATGACGTTCGCTGAACTGAAATTTACTCTAGAAGAGTGGCGTAAAGTCGGATTTGACGTAGGTCGAAATGGCGTAAAACGGGGTATTGCTGTACTCCGTTTCAGCGCGTGTCATTGCCGGGCCCCCTTCGGTGCCCGGCAATGACGTCATGCAACGCCTGGGAATGGCATAGGAAAGGAACGGTGTACAACAGTATGGGACATGGCTGCCGGGAATACGTTATAAGTCATCCATGAGTCATCCATGAGTCATCCACCGAACTGCACATGCCCATGACTGAAAATCATTTACCATTTATTTTAAACCTTGTTTTAATTTAATGTTTGTTTAACGATTATTTTCCTTACGTTGGGAACAAGACTTTATGCTCAAGTTGCAAGTCCCAGACACAAAGTCTCAAGTCGAGTCTAAAGTCAATTAAGTCAAGTTTGAGTCCAGTCGCAAAATTTTGTGATTCAATTATGGGTGGCCAACTCTAGCGCATGTGTGCACCTTTGGAGAATTTATTATTACTAGGGCATTGCCCGTACTATATCTATATCTAAAATTATATCCCCCCCCTCTATTTACATGAAATGGTTTGGTCCAAAGCGAACGGCTTGCGAGTACGGTGACAATCCCCCCCCCCTCTATTTACATGCAATGGTTTGGTCCAAAGCGAACGGCTTCCGGAGTTTGGTAAAGAAATCGCCATCGCGTGCACAAACGCGCAGGAAAGCGAATGAATCGCAAATTCGGTTTTATTAGTTTTAAAACATAGTTTAACGCCAACATAGTTTGCAAACGTGAAATAAATGAATACGCTCTCAAATGTGCCATCCGAGGCAGAGTGTGTCCTCCACGTTCGGCACACGCGATCGTTCGCTGCTCTCTGATTGGTTGAATCGTTTTTTGGACATAGCTCGGTAAGTAATTGTCCGATTAATATGAAACCTTGAAAAGGCACATCCTCGGGTCCCCAGCAATATACCTGGCAAGTTAAAAGTATATCGGACCCGTGGTTGTCGAGAAACAGCGGTCACAGACAAACAAACGTACAGACGTACAAACGTACAGAGATTACTGGAATTATAGATAGATTATTGTGAAAAATCGTAGAAATATAGATGAGATTGCCAAATCACTTGAAAAACTAGAAAATCACTCGGTAGAGCGCATTCCTCCGCCAGGCTAAATGGTTTACGTTTTGTATCCCACTGAAAGGCCAGATCTGGATGTGGACCTCCAAAATCTAATCGGCTTGTTCTTGTCACCTACCTAACTCATCCACTAAGATCTGTGGATGAGTAAGTCCAACGTGGGCTTAAAATCCTGTCAAAATGACGGGTTGGAACAGTTCATTCAATGTGTACAGCATTCTGAGCGTGCCAAAGACAAGCCTCAAATTGCTGTTATTTTGGGTCCTCTGGGGCTTTTGGGTACTCTGGGTCTTTTGCGTCTTTTTGGTACTCTGGGTCTTTTGCGTCTTTTTAGTCTTCTGGATCCTTGGTGTCTTTTGGGTCCTCGGAGTTTATTTTTATGTGTTTTGTTCATAATAGACTCAGTCATGTTCAAAAATTGCCCATTAAAACTGCAGTCAAATCCTTGCTAAAGCACCACTCAAAAGCTTTTAAAACCTACCCTTATGAAGGGGCACAGACATTAATGATGATTATTTACCAAATGATAATATCCTTGATCATGTGTTATGCTAATTTAAATGTCACTTTGTTTTTCTTTAGAATTATGCTTTTTGGTTTTGTTTTATTTGTTTATCTAACTCCTTATAATTTGTTACAGTTCCAACCTACGCAGACAAGCATATATGGAGTTCAGCAGGTATATTATTTTATTATATAGTATTACGTTGGCTAACCCCCGCTCTAGTAGAGAAAATGGCCTTTAAAATGCATGTTGTTGTTGTTGTTTTTCGTATTACGTTTGTAGTGTTTAATAATTACATTTTTCATGGTTACCGTAATTGCAATTGTTTTGTGCTGTTCTGTTTCGGGGACCTGAACATGGTTTTAATTGACTCATTATTGTGAGTAGTCATAATTGCAGTAGCCTGTCTTTTGTATTGCTATCCAAAATGAGTTGCTTTGATTCTCCTCTTTGCTACAGGCAAGTGTGGCTATTCCAAGCAGCCTGAGCTCGCCACAACAGGCGAGTCAGATGACCATTTCTTATCCAGCACCACGGGTTACTCAACTCCAAGCTCAGTTGCAGGCCCACCAGCAGCAACAGCAGCAAGTGCAACTCCAGGCTCAGCCACCACCACAGAAGCAACGAGTATTCACAGGCGTTGTCACCAAGTTGCATGATAACTTTGGTTTTGTTGATGAGGACGTATTTTTCCAGCTCAGGTTCGCTTGTTAACTGATTGTTCTAGTTGCATCGGGTTTTTGGGGGACTGCATGTACTTTTGGCATGTTTGGCATGCTAAAGCTTGTTTTGTGTTTGCAGTGCCGTGAAGGGGAAAACTCCAACGGTGGGAGACAGGGTTCTCGTTGAGGCTACATATAATGCCAACATGCCATTCAAGTGGAATGCTCAGCGTGTGCAGACATTGCCTACTCCAGTAAGTATTCTTTCAGTTCTGCTCATTTTGTTGTTTTCTATCAGCCATGCCCTATCCTGCTGCTCCTTCCTTTCTCTTTTTTTGTTCATTCTATTTTTTTTATCCCTCTCTCTCCCTCTCTATCCCTCTCTATTTATCTTTTACTTGCAGAACCAAGGACAAATGAAACCCTCACAGTCAACAGGGGGAGGAATTTTACACCAGCAGCACCAGCCACAACCTTCTCAATACGGCCTGTCGGGGCAGACCCTGCAACCCCAGCAGCAGGCCATGGTCTCAACCCTGCAGTCCCAAGCAGGATTTGCACAACCTGCTTTGCAAGGCCAAACCTTGCAAGCCCAGCCTTTTCAACCTCCAACATTTCAACCGAGTACCAGCCTACAGACTGCAGCACTTCAGGCTACAAGCTTGCAAGCCTCTCAGCCATTACAGACACAGAGCCTACCAACCCAGCCTCTTCAGGCACCAGCTCTGCAAAGCCAGGCACTCCAAAACCAGGCGTTGCAGTCGGGGGCCTTGCTGGCTACCACACTTTTTGCCCAGCAGCCGCAAGCCGCCCAGCAGCTCTTGCAGCAAGGTATGACTGTACTCCTTTGCACCATCCGGTTGCCGCTTTTATATAATGTGGTGTGTTTGGTTGTGATTTATTCACTTTACGCAGTGCAAGAAATTCTCAGCAATCAGGAGGGCAAAAAGACGCATGGTGCTCGAGGTGAGGTGTTCTCAGAAACGATTTCCTCCTTTGAGACAACAGTTTCCCTGTGTGACTAATTTTGTCATCCTCTCTTCTCATTTTAACTGTCTCGTTGACTGTTGATGTTTTTACTTGCTTGAATGGCATGCAGCACCTATTTGACTGCATGCTACAGCACTATATTATGGAACAGTCATATGTTAGAAAATATCCAAACTGCATTTTCTTTTTATGCTCTGTTCCTTGCAGTGGGAATTATCCCAGGGCCCAATCGACCACTGCCCTTACTTGCAACAGCGTGCCCAGCCATCCGTCGCCCTGAGCCACCTCTGCGTTTGGCCAGCAGGCCAGAACGCACTGAAACTGCATTTTCTAGACGTGCTGAACAACGCAGGTGGGAAGAAAAATAAAAAGGAAATTTTGTTGCTAATCTTTGGTTTATATGAACTGCCTTGTGATTGATAGCAATCGGGGATGAATGAGAGAATTTAGGTAAAAAAGCAAAGTTGTTAATTTCATGAGATTCATGATATTTAACAGTAGTTTCCTAACTTGTATGGAGCAGGAAACTAAATGCATTATTGGGTAAAATGCCAGGGGCATTGAAAAAGCCCCTTTATATAAGGGTATGTGCCATGTGGCAAAGTATAGAAAAGAACGGACATTCCATAGCTTGTCGCAAATGTCGAACAACAGAAAAGAAGGGATCTCTCTTAAATCTCACATTTCTATCAAGATCCACCTTGTTTGAAATTCCAACTTCTTTCCTGGAAGTCCTGGCAGTGTCCATATGTTTTATACCTCTCCCACCCCCCCTTCCCATGCCTCCCCCCCCAAAGCCCTCTCCCTCCCACAGATCTCTCGATGTCTCCATGTCTCTCGGTCCCTGCTCTCAAATGTTGTGTTTGTGTCCTTCCCCCTCCCAATCTTGTCTACCGCTCCCGATGTTATATGTTTTATGTGTCGGTTTGTCTTTCTGTGTGATTAATGTTCGCTCTTTCACAAGCCTTGATCTTGTATACAAAAAAAAAAAAAAAAAAAAAAAAATCTCGTGTGCATGCTATGCTGGACTACCCTTGTGTTCTGAGGAGGAACCAAGTAATGCTCTAGAATGATGTTCCGCAACCTATCGGTCGCGACCCAATGTTTGGGTCGCGAAGGATTTTCAATGGGTCACACGATCGTTTTAGAAATCGTGGGAAAAAAACTTGATCGACGATTTACTTCTCCCGACTGAACAGAACAGAGATCAAACGAACGCCGACACAAACTTTATAGTGTGGACTCTTCTATCGTGCTGTACCGATGTACCATGATGTACCGCGCATGCATCCGGTCAGTCAGATCATACGTTTAGTTTCCGACACGCGAATGTCCATTGCTTTTCATTCGAAAGATTGAGCTGTGAGCGTAAGGTACTCGCCATGGCTAGAAAGTATCAGCCTGTGTTCCTGAACTATGGGTTCACCTTGAATATCGATAAGCACAATGTTCATCGACCACAGTGTGTGATATGCCTTGACGTGTTGGCCAACGAGTCCCTAAGGCCCCAAAAGCTGAAACGGCACCTCGAGAAGAAACACGGAGATCATGTCAACAAGTCGTGGGAATTTTTTCTCCGGAAAGAACGCGAGATGAACAACAGCAAGTCAGTAACGAGTTCGGCTGTTTTTGCCGTCGAAGGGACCGACCAAAGCCAGCTACCTGGTGGTGGAGAAGATAGCCAAAGAAAAGAAACCGTACACGATTGCGGGTAAGTTATTAATTTATTTATTATTATTTTTTTTCGTAAAAGTGTTTCACTGCATTGGCGGTTTCTAGGTTCATAAAGTAATACATGGCGCTGCAAGTATAGTTAAATTTAGTTTTTCATTTCTTTTTTAGAATATTGATGTGTCGGGTTCTTGCTTACTATTACTCGTGCCATGTATACGTTGGTATATCACAACTTCGTAAGTTTTATTGTTTGTTGCAATACAGCCATTCTTAAACTTTGCCTCTTTTTTAAAAGTACGTACGGCAATCACATCGTACATATTGAATTTTTATAATCCTTGGAACAGCAGTTCTTAAACTGGGGATCGTGACATATGCGCATACGCGAACAAAATACTGTGTGTGGTATGTACCTTTGTTAGGTTCCTAAAAATGGGCTCAACAAATTGATGTGTTATTTATGACCCCTTCATGCCCCCCGGAAAACCCCAAACGACCCCCAGGTTACGAACCGCTGCCTTGGAACAAAATCAAGATTAATCATAAAGTGAAATATAGGTTCATGTGTTATTTTATTTATCTTGTATTGCAGAGCAACTCATCCTGCCATGTGCCAAGGCGATGTGCAGAGAAGTGCTTGGAGAGACGGTGGCTTCCAAGATAAGCACCATCCGCTTTCTGCCGACATGATTCACCAACTGATAATAGACATGGGCGAAGACATCGAGCACCAGCTGTACGCAAACCGAGAGGCCAACAAGTTTGCCATCCAGTTGGACGAGTCGATGGACATCGCACAGAAGGCGTTGATCCTCATCTTTGTTCGTTATCGGCATGGCGATGATTTTATGGAGGATCTTCTGGCATGTGACGAGCTACAGACCAGGACCACGGTCGCAGAAATATTCGCAGTCATCAACAAACACATCGCATTGCATAGCCTCAGATGGGAAGACTGTGTTGGCGTTTGTACCGATGGTGCGGCATCGATGACAGGTCGGCGCAGCGGTGTCATTAAGCTCATCCAAGATGTGGCACCAGAGGCAAGCTGGACCCACTGCTTCCTAAACTGCGAGGCATTAGCGGCGAAAGAGATGTCACCTGGACTTGCCGAAGTGATGGACATTGCAGTGAAAACAATCAACCATCTCAGGAAGAGCGCCCTAAATTCGAGGTTGTTTGCAGAGCTGTGTAAGGAGCAAGATGCAGAACACACCACGGCGCTGTATTTTGCAGCTGTTCGCTGGCTCTCCAGAGGAGATGCTTTGGCAAGATTGTATGAACTTCGCGACCAGGTCCTCACATTCTTGGAAGTGGCTAGGTCCTACCTGGCAGTCTACTACAAAAACAACAAATTCATCGCAACATTGGCATACATGGCCGACATCTTCAACTTGTTGAACAATCTGAACATATCGTTCCAGGGCAAAACGAACAAGCAGGCAAAATCCGTGTTCGTAATGTATGACAAGATAGCGGCGTTCAAGTCAAAGCTGGATCTATGGAAGAGAAGAGTACAGGCCAATGATGAATTTGACATGTTCGAAAACCTGGATGATCTGCTCAGCAAGAGGGTTGAGGAACGTGTGGACATTAAGGATGTCATCGTCGAACATCTGGTGAACCTGCGCAAACGATTTGACGAATACTTTCCTGTTGATCCACGCGTGGAGAATAAGTGGATCCGAGACCCTTATTCAGTCGATGTTCAGCAGTGCTGCAACTTGTCCAAGAGATTGAAAGAGGACTTGATCGGCATCGTGTCCGACGGTACACTTGAGACACTGTTCAGGAAGGACACTTTAGTAAAGTTTTGGCTGACAGTGTCTCATGAGTACCCAGAGATTGCACATCTCGCGGTAAAGTTCCTGATGCCATTCACGATGACGTGGATGTGTGAGGCAGGTTTCTCAACGGTGACATGTCTGATGTCCAAGTATCGAAACAAACTGGAGACAGTGGCCCTGTGCGCCAACCTGAGAATCGCATTGTCGCCGCTTCAAAGCCGAATCGATGATCTCGTAGCCAATATGCAAAGTCAACCATCGCACTGATGTGGATAATCCACATCTACAATGTTGCTAATGGAACATTTGAATTAGGCTTGTAAGTTTCACTTTCGGGTTTAATCAGTGAAAGTTGTTAATTAGTCCCCTACCGGTGTACACCGGAGGGGACTATAGGTTTGCACTCCGTCCCTCCGTCTGTCAGTCTGTCCGTCTGTCAGTCCGTCACGCAAAGAACAGTTTTCCGGACTTTTTTTCCAAACTCTTAATGCTAATGATGTCAAACTTGGTACATGGTTTCCTCATGATAAGTTAGAGATCAAGTTCGAACTTCACGACTTTTCGATCATTTTTGACAAAGTTATGGCACTTTGAACTTTGGTAATTTCCCCAACAGTTTTCCGGACGACAGACTGCCGGTAGGGGACATGTATTGCAGCGCAATCTCAGAATGCTTGTTTAATGTTGTTCATGATAACGGAACATTGAACCTGGATATAAGTTCAGATGCATATCGGGTTTTTTCAGTAAAAGTTATTCTTGTTTTGTTTATCAGTTCATGTTACATATTAAGTTCATCATCTATTCACTATGAAGATTAAAATAAAGTTCAAACACCTTATCTTGGCGTGTCACTTTAATAATTAAAGTTTTATTCTATTTCACAAAAGATACACCGCCAATGAATGTTGTGAGATTCATCTTCATCTTCATCTTCATCATCTTCTTCATCTTCATCATCATCTTCATCTTTTTCATTAAATCTTCATCCGGATTTATCATAGGGGCAGATTCATCTCTTCCGAAGCTACTAACAAGGCAGGTAGTTTACGCCTGATTGGCTGACAATAATATCAAGTGGGCGGTGTCTGTGATCGAAGTCGCTGCTCATTCTCAAGGGGGGCGTGGTCTCTCGCTCTCTCTCTCTCTCCTCTGGTCGTGGAGATCCGTACAAAATAAGGACAGTGTTTGGTATGATTGTCGTCACTTTTCTTTATTGTTCAATTACGAATTGTACTACTGTACAGCAAAGATGATGAACCGAACCCTTACCAAGATATTAACGTCATAAGCAATCGATATTTCCGTGACGGTTTGTGGGGGGGGGGGGGGGGGGGGTAATGCTCCAGAAAAGTTCATATAAAGGGGCGCCCTACATCTGGCAAATAAAATGCATTTACTTCTTCATGTAGCTGTATGAATGAAATTGGCACCCCTTTGTATGAACTTTTCTGGAGCATTACCTGGCTCCTCCTCAGAACACAAGGGTAGTCCAGCATGCACACGAGATTTTTTTTGAATGCCCCTTATTTTGTATTGTTTGGCATTTTCTACAAGCTATGGAATGTCCCTCCTTTTCTATACTTTGCCACATGGCACATACCATATAAAGGGGCCTTTTCTATGCACTTGGCATTTTTCACAAGATACATTTTAAATACGAAAAAAATACATTTGTTCATCGTACAAGA
Source organism: Myxine glutinosa (assembly GCF_964187855.1). Classification (NCBI taxonomy): domain Eukaryota; kingdom Metazoa; phylum Chordata; class Myxini; order Myxiniformes; family Myxinidae; genus Myxine; species Myxine glutinosa. The sequence continues at coordinate 137,166,538 of NC_136264.1, read as the reverse complement.
CTCTATTCAAGACGATATAAAAGACTTGAAAAAGTTAGGGGAAAAAAAAAATTCAACTCAGATGGGATTTGAACCCACAATCCCAGTTTGGGAGTCTGATGCCTTATCCATCAGGCCATTGGGCCAGCATGTTGGGATTATTTCAAAAATATTTTGTGTGTGTGTGTGTGTGTGTGTGTGCGTGCGTGCGTGCATGCGCACAGTGCATTCAGAACGCTTCACTTTTTTCACATTTTGTTATGTCGCAGCCTTATGCTGAAATCGTTTAAATTCATTTTTTTCCCTCATCAATCTACACTCAATACCCCATAATGACAAAGAGAAAACAGGATTTTAGAAAGTTTTGCAAATTTATTAAAAAGAAAAAACTGAAATATCACATTGACTTAAGTATTCATACCCTTTGCTATGGCATTTTAAATTTAGCTCAGGTGCTTCCCATTTATCTTGATCATCTTTGAGATGTTTCTACACCTTGATTTGAGTCCACCTGTGGTAAATTCAATTGATTGGACATGATTTGGATAGGCACACACCTGTCCATATAAGGTCTCATAGCTGACAATGCATATCAGAGCAAAAACCAAGCCATGAGGTCGAAGGAACTGCCTGCAGAGCTCAGAGACAGGATTGTGTCGAGGCACAGATCTGAGGAAGCCTACAAAAAAAAATTCGGCTGCTTTGAAGTTTCCCAAGAGCACAGTGGCCTCCATAATTCTTAAATGGAAGAAGTTTGGAACAACCAGGACTCTTTCTAGAGCTGGCCGCCCGGCCAAACTGAGCAATCGGGGGAGAAGTGCCTTGGTAATAGAGGTGACCAAGAAACTGATGGTCACTCTGGCTGAGCTCCAGAGATCCTGTGTGAAGATGGGAGAAACTTGCAGAAGGACAACCATCACTGCAACACTCCACCGATCTGGGCTTTATGGCAGAGTGGCCAGACGGAAGCCTCTCCTCAGTGAAGGACACATGAAAGCCCGCTTGGAGTTTGCAAAAAAGCACCTAAAGGACTCTCAGACTGTGAGAAACAAGATTCTGTGGTCTGATGAAACCAAGATTGAACTGTTTGGCTTCTGGACACACACACACACACACACACACACACACACACACACACACACACACACACACACACACACACACACACACACACACATACACACACACACACACACACACACACACACACACACACACCACAAACAACACACCTCTAAACATTAATATAATCTATATAATAATAGCGTAAGGACTCGACTTTGTTATCCCTTTTACGCCGCACCCAGTGACCCGATGCCCACGGCACTCATGGATTTACGATCTACGAACCGCGCTCTTTGTTTATCACGTACAGCCATACTCGAAAAATCTGAATTAGCCGACGTTGGGGCCCGAAAGCATCCGATTAACTGCCGATACGACGCCATCTTACGACGCCATCGTATTGGCGTCTGCTGGGCGAAGGCGAAGCGAGCCGTCCGCTGATTGGACAGTCGAGTGGTGTGAACATGGGTGGTGTGAACCAAATGGTCTTTTTATTCCCTTGAACATTTTAAATTAGGATATATAACGAAACGTCTTTATCGTCATTTTAATAAAGTTAAATGGAGTGACGTTGCGATACTCGAGGTGCGTTGCATAAATCCTCGTAACTCAGAGAGGTGTAGCAGGTGGCGAGACGTAAGGAAGCTTAAAGATAACGAGCTGAAACAGACGAATGATATGACAATCCCTTTCTACACCGAACGGCAATAAAAGTATGAGAGCGGGAAGGCATGGCCTGAGCACTTCGAGCAGAGAGGACTGATTGGACTTAACTTAAAGAGGAAAAATTTGAGCTTAATGGAAGCAGAAGATCCCATGAGCGCTCCCCTATGCCATCCATAATGGTACACTCTATCCATACACCACATCCTCCCTTCCATGGATGTTCCACGGGTTTCACGTCTTTATCGTCATTTTAATAAAGTTAAATGGAGTGACGTTGCGATACTTGGGGTGCGTTGCATAAATCCTCGTAACTCAGAGAGGTGTAGCAGGTGGCGAGACGTAAGGAAGCTTAAAGATAACGAGCTGAAAACAGACGAACGATATGTCAATCTCTTTCTACACCGAACTGAAATAAAAGTATGAGAGCGGGAAGGCATGGCCTGAGCACTTCGAGCAGAGAGGACTGATTGGACTTAACTTAAAGAGAAAGAATTGGAGCTTAACGGAAGAAGAATATCCCATTAACGCTCCCCTATGCCCTATGCCATCCATAATGGTACACTCTATCCATACACCACATCCTCCCTTCCGTGGATTTTCCACGGGTTTCGGCTAGTCTATATAATAATAGCGTAAGGACTCGACTTTGTTATCCCTTTTACGCCGCACCCAGTGAACCGATGCCCACGGCACTAATGGATTTACGATCTACGAACAGCGCTCTTTGTTTTTGACGTACAGCCATACTCGAAAAATCTGAATTAGCCGACGTTGGGGCCCAAAAGCATCCTATTAACTGCCGATACGACGCCATCTTACGACGCCATCGTATTGGCGTCTGCTGGGCGAAGGCGAACTGGCGAAGCGAGCCGTCCGCTGATTGGACAGTCGAGTGGTGTGAACATGGGTGGTGTGAACCAAATGGTCTTTTTATTCCCGTGAACATTTTAAATTAGGATATATAAGGAAACGTCTTTATCGTCATTTTAATAAAGTTAAATTGAGTGACGTTGCGATACTCGGGGTGCGTTGCATAAATCCTCGTAACTCAGAGAGGTGTAGCAGGTGGCGAGACGTAAGGAAGCTTAAAGATAACGAGCTGAAAACAGACGAACGATATGTCAATCTCTTTCTACACCGAACGGAAATAAAAGTATGAGAGCGGGAAGGCATGGCCTGAGCACTTCGAGCAGAGAGGACTGATTGGACTTAACTTAAAGAGGAAAAATTGGACCTTAACGGAAGAAGAAGATCCCATGAGCGCTCCCCTATGCCATTATTGCCATCCATAATGGTACACTCTATCCATACACCACATCCTCCCTTCCGTGGATGTTCCACGGGTTTCGGCTAGTTTAAAGGATTGCTGTAAATGACGTTATCCCATATTCAACTTTATTTAACTTGTAAACCTCAAAACATAGTACCCTTACCGAAAGAAAGAACCTTAACCTGTAAGCAATTGACTGGTTTCCTGACTGCACAGATCATCAGCTGGGCACCCTTCTTCCTTGAGGTTTAGATCCTTTCAGCACAGGACCTCTCCAAACGGTGGATCCACAATCTCTGTCATGGATCCACATTAATAGATAGTACATCAGTATATCCACAACCTCAGTTGCATCCAGTCAGTCAATCCGTCGATGCAACATCACTAACCAAATTTACTCGCTGGATGATTGAATGTATTATCACATAGTTAGAACTCCCATCACACATTCCATTTTATGATAAATCTATTAAATCATGCACATCTTACCATAAATATAACATGTCCACCAACCAGCACAACCACCCACCTAACCCGTATATACCCTAGAGAGGTTGATAACATGACCCTTCCTGCCACTCCAATACAAGGTGAGTGTACTCGTTGCCTGAAACCAGACCCAGCTATCCGCCAGACTCGTAATTGATATTGAACCAAACCATGAAGATCCTCGGAGATGAATTGTATAGTACCTTCATCAGCAAGGGTGAGGGAGTTGTGGACAGAAGAGGCGAAAAATATATATCTTGTGTTGCAGCTTGTGACCACAGTGAGGTCATTCTTGTCAATACATGTTTCCATGCTTTTTATACCTCCGCTGATAAAGTCCCCAGAGGCATTATGTTTCTGGGTTGTCTGTCCGTGCGTTCGGGATAGGTTTTCTTTACCACGATAACTTACAAACGGCTTTAAGGATCCACGTCAAACTTGGTAGAAGTACATGTATAGTAATGTAAAGATAAACTGATTAGATTATGGGGCCAAGAGGTTAAAGGTCACATTTCCCGTTCGGTAAAAATTGGTAATGCATTAATTCATAGAACGGCAGAATTCCTTTAACTCCAATATGCCAGACATGTCTCCCCCTGCTCTTTGCCACTCCCCCCACCCTCCCCGCCTCCCTTTCATTTCCCCCTCAAATGTATACCATGCCAGTTGTAGTCAGCGCTTCTGAGGCTTCTCAGCTATTTGAGACTTCTCAGCATTAAATGCTTGCATGTCCAGAATGCTATTTAAAGAATTTGGGTGCATAAGCACAATTGGAATATTCTCACAGCTTGTATCTTGCAGAATATTTTAAAATAATATGTCATGCTTACCATTTGAAGAGGTAATTGGTATCGCTACATTTTAAGATGAAAACAAAAAGTGCTGGTGCTACTATTTTGCTTCCATTGCAAATTATTGAAACAGCAATTTTTAAAAATGTAAAAAGATGTATAATGTTTATATACAACAACACAACAACATGCATTTTAAAAGGCCATTTTCCCTGCTAGAGCGGGGGTTAGCCTTGCGGTCCCCATGACAATCTTCTCCATTTTGCCCTATTTTCTGCATCTCTCCTTGTTAACCCCCTTGCCCGCATTTCTTCTTCCACCATCTTTAGCCAAGTCTTTCTCGGTCTTCCCCGTCTTCTACTTCCTTCTACATTCATTTCCATCACTCTTCTCAACCAGTCACTTTCATCCTTCCTCAACACATGACCAAACCATCTCAACCTGTTCCTCTTCACAGCATCAATCACAGGCTCTATTCCCATCATCTTTCGCAATTCATCATTTGTCTTCCTCTCTCTCAACGATACTCCGCACATCCTCAACCAAACATTCGTATAATGTTTATATAATAAAATGAAACATGCTGTGTTGATCTAACGAGTCAGGATGATTATGTAATTTTACTTGCATCTCCACACAAAGCAGAGAACATGATCGACACTGGTCCAGGGACCGTTCTCCTCTGCCACGAAAGCGATCACGGTCTCCTCTTCTTGAGCGCTCACCACGTAGATCACGGCGTGCCCTGCCACGTTACATTGTTGAGTTTTCCCATTTCTCTTTAGACTGGTGAGCAACAAATCTGGATTGATGCCTGAGCCATAAGGATGCTATTGGGTTGTTGTTTTTCTGGAGGGGTTGGGGGGGAGGGGGTAGGGAGGAGTGGAGTTGTAGTTCTTTGCTGAATATCATAGTTTATTGCTGATGCTTTATGAAAATGCATCGGGATTGTGGGAATTATTTTAGATGTACTTTGAACTTCAGTTGTAGAATGTGGTTAGAGTGAGTCCTACAAAAAGCAACAATTTATTGAAGTTTGTTGGTATTTTGTGTTTCAGAATACAAGCATATTCGCATTTGCACATCTGTCCTCATGTCAGAGTTTACCTACAGTACATATTTCAAAAGGCATGCTTGTTAATTTGTTGTGCTTTCTTGTTATTCCAGCACTGGGTGTGATGTGTTGAAGCTGCGCAGGCGATACCAAAATCTTTACGTGCCCAGTGACTTCTTTGATACCAACTTTTCCTGGGTTGATGTGTTTCCATTGAGCCGGCCATTCCGTCTTGGAAATGCTTGCTCTTTCCATGTCATGCACAAAGACGTTGAACCCCTGCAGGCTGTAGATGCCACTCTTGAGCCTTCTGATGCTAATCACCTTTACAGTGCTAAGGTATGTAAGTGTAATTGTGCTTAAATCTCACATTTCTATCAAGATCCACCTTGTTTGAAATTCCAACTTCTTTCCTGGAAGTCCTGGCAGTGTCCATATGTTTTATACCTCTCCCACCCCCCCCCCCCCCCCTTCCCATGCCTCCCCCCCCAAAGCCCTCTCCCTCCCACAGATCTCTCGATATCTCCATGTCTCTCGGTCCCTGCTCTCAAATGTTGTGTTTGTGTCCTTCCCCCTCCCCATCTTGTCTCTACCGCTCCCGATGTTATATGTTTTATGTGTCGGTTTGTCTTTCTGTGTGATTAATGTTCGCTCTTTCACGAGCCTTGATCTTGTATACAAAAAAAAAAAAGGAAAAAAAGAAGCAAATGTGATGTCATTTTGCTTGTAAATAATTTGTGAAATATAAATGATAGCAAGTTAGAGTACACACTATATTTTATTAGTCACATATGACAGATTGATAAGCAAATGCAATGATAGATATTTATTAGACATTTGAAGCTTGTATCGTAATAAGTATAAAATCAGCTGTGTATCAGCTGTGTATCGTGATACATATCGTAGTGTTACAGCCATTGGGTTTGTTCGGTTGGCTGGTTTGAATCCCGATGAACCGTGTCAGAGGTTGTGGCGGTCGACTGATTCTGTCGTTTAGGGTTGGATTCCGGGCCTGTCTGCCACATAACCGTATCTATTGAAACCATCGAGCCAGTCGCTACATTATATTGATCCGTGCCATAGGCATGTACTCTAATAGCAACCAAGCGGTGTTTTCAGGTGCTGCCTTGTTCTGGATGCTTATCACCTGAACCCAATCTGTCCTTTAACGGACATGTATTATTCTAATTGTGATCAGGAACAGTCAAATGCACCCCAAGACCAAGTGCTTTTAAAATAAAAATGTGTTTGAGAGAACACAGGACAGGAATACAAACAGAACCAATGCAATCGTTAAACGAGAAAAGCAATCAGAGATTGTAGACCTTCGCGAGGACTTATTTCGCGTGGCACGTAAATGAAAGGTCATTGATTGCAAATGAAAGGTCTAAATGGTCTAGTTGTAAATGCGTAAAGGTCAAATGTCTGAAGGTTGAAAAGGTCTAAATGGGTCGAAAGGGTCTTAACATGTTGAATTTAGTCGAAAGGGTGTAATTTAAGGTCGAAAGGGTCGGAAATATTTGAAGGAGACTTCAGGGTATTGAAAGGTGTGAAGGTCTAAAGGGTAAAAAAAGAGTCTGGGTTCTAACAGGTGTAACTGGGTCTATAGGGTCATGGGGCTCTAAAGGCATGTAAAGGAACAAATAGTGAATGAGAGTGAGTGAGTGAAAGACAAACTATGTTTGCCTCTATATTCATCTGGTCCACCCCCTGCATTCGCCCATTACCCTCATCATTATCCCTGCATTTCCCTTGTTTGTCCGTCTCCGTATACATGGGTGAAACTCTTCCGTATATCACGAATTTTTATTTTTTATTTTAAACAACCTGTACAGAGGTTACCCATACTTTTGTCATCAGAAAAACATGCCATGATTATAGGGAAATGAGGTGCTATTCCAATATGCTCATTCATTTATTAACACATAGTGTCTATAGAAAGTCCACACCCCCTTTCAAAATTTTCACCTTTTGTTGCCTTATGGCCTTGAATTAAAATGCGTTAAATCAGACTTTTCCACCTTTATTTACACATCGTAACCCACAACTTCCAAATGAAAAACAAATTCTACAAAATTCAGAAAATTAATTAAAAATACAAAACTAGAAAATCTAGGTGGATAAGTGTCCATCCCCCTTGTAATAGCAATTGTAAGTTAGCTCAGGTGCAACCAATCACCTTCAAAATCACACACCGCGATAATTGGCTGCAGCCTGTGTTAAATTGTAGTGATTCTGATTATTTCAGAATAAAATCAGCTGTTCCTGTGGGTTTCCTCTGCTTAGTCGTGCATTCACAGCAAAGACTCAACCATGAGCAACAAGAGGTGCTTTCAAAAGATCTGGATAAGGTTGTGGAAAGGCACAGATCAGGGGATGGGTATAAAAATCTTTCAAAGGCATTGACTATCCTTTGGAGCACAGGCAAGACAATCATGCACCAACAAGCCCAAGAAGTGGAAGGCATATGGCACCACGAAGACCCTGCCAAGATCAGGCCGTCCCTCCAAACTGGATGACCAAGCAAGAACGAGACGAATCAGAGAGGCCACCAGGAGGCCAATGGCAATTTTGAAAGAGCTACAGGCCTTTATGGCTAAGACTAGTCACTGGGTGCATGTGACAACAATATCCCAAGCACTCTACAAGTCTGGCCTGTACAGTAGGGTGGCAAGAAAGAAGCTATTACTCAAAAAAGCCCACCTTGAGTCCCATTTGAGGTATGCAAAAAAACACTTGAGATTCTGTAGCCATGTGGCAAAAAGTTTTGTGGTCTGAAGAAACCAAGATGGAACTTTTTGGCCTAAATGCAAAATGTTACATTTGGCGCAAACCCAACACAGCACATCACCCAAAGAACACCATCCCTACTGTGAAGCATGGTGGTGTCAACATCACGTTATGAGGACATTTCTCATCTGCAGGGACTGGGACACTTAGGCTTGTCCAGATAGGCCCAGATAGAAGGGAAAATGGATGGAGCAAAATACAGAAAAATCCGAGAGGGAAACTTGCTGCCCTCTGCAAGAAAGCTGAAATTGAGATGGAAGTTCACCTTTCAGCATGACAAGGACCCAAAACACACAACCAAAGCTATACTGGAGTGGCTTAGGAACAAAAAGATAAATGTCGTTGAGGGGCCCAGTCAGAGCCCCGACCTAAATCCAATCGAAAATATATGACTGGATTGAAGATTGCTGTCCATCAATGCTCCCCACACAGCTTGACTGAGATGGAACAGTTTTGTACAGAAGAATGGGCAAATATTGCACAATCAAGATGTGAAAAGTTGGTCGAGACCTATTTCAACAGACTCGGCTGTAATTGTTGTCAAAGGTGCTTGCAGCAAGTTTTTTTTTTTTTTTTTTTTTTTTTTTTCACTTCCTGGATACAGAATCGAGGCTCGTATGAGAGCTAACACATTGAACATTAAAACATGCACATACACATAAAACATACAATGAAGGGAGCAGGAGGGGAGAGGGAGAGGGAAGCACACAAGCACAACAACAGTAGAGAACAAGGATGTCGGTAGATCTGTGGAAGGGGAAGGGCTGGGGAGGAGGGAGCAGTACACGATATGGAGCAAATGAACACTACTAGGAATATCAGGAAAGAAGTTGGGGATTGAAAGAGACAGATTTGGGATGTTTTGGATGGGGGAAGACAAGATATGGTGGTGAACAACTGTTTTAAAGACCTGGAGGGAGGAGAGGGATTTAAGAGAGTGATGAAGTTTGCTCCAGAGGTGGGAGAAGAGAGGAATGAAAGAGTGAAGGTGAGCAGAGAGTCTTGATTTTGGCAGTTGCACCAGAAGAGGGTTGCTGGCAGATCTTGTGCGTCCTGCAGGAATAATTGGGGGACAGAGCACAGACAGAGCAGGGGGAGCTAGGCCGGAGAGGAGTCTGTGGAAGACAGAAAGACCACCTACCTGCCTGCAGTGAGAGAGAGAAAAGCCCTCAGAATCAGCTTCATCGCGGGAGATTCCAATGATTTTGAATGCTTTGGTTTCAACTGCATGAAGCCGAGCTAGGTGTGATGCAGGAGCACCAGCCCAGAGGGGAGAGCAGTATTCCATTGAGCTGCAGATGAAAGCTTTGTATGTGGTGAGGACCTCAGAAGTGCCCAAAAAGGACGTCACACGATGGAGGATGCCCAGTTGGCGACTGGCTTTGGAGGCCAGCTTGGAAATGTGGTTGTCCCAGGAAAGATCATGGCAGATGGTGAGACCCAAAAGCTTGAGTGACAGAACTTCTTCAAGAGGATTGTTCAGAAAGTAGATGGGAGGGTTGTCCAGACAGTTTTTTCAGAGAGACAAAGTGAGAGTGTGAGATTTGTCAGGATTGAAAGACGTGTTCCACTTGTTTGACCAGTTTGTGATATTGTCCAGGTCTGCAGAGAGTGAAGAGGCTGCTGCTTGCCGATCTGAGGGTTGGGATATGGAGCGGCAGAGAGTGGAGTCATCAGCAAAGAGATAGAGAGATTTTCCAGAGAGTCCGAGAGATCATTAATGAAGACCAGAAAAAGCACAGGGCCCAGAACACTGCCTTGAGGAACTCTAGCCTGAACAGGAAGGTGAGATGAGAGAAATCCATTCAGGGCCACACGTTGACTATGACTAGAGAGGAAGTCCGCAAGCCATGCGTGGACATTTCCATGGATACCATAGGAGGAGAGTTTGGTGAGTAGAGCAGGGTGCCAGACCGTATCGAAGGCACGCGATATGTCAAGGGAGACAGCTCTGATTTCCTGTTTGGCATTGAGCACCTCCATCCTATGTTGAGACAGAAGAAGCAGCATGTCCAGAGTAGAATGACCTGGTCTGAATCAAAATTGATCTGAGATCAAGCCATTGGAGAAGGGGAAGGATTTGATGTCAGAAGCGATGATTGATTTCATGACCTTGCTGATTATTGGGATCAGGCTGATTCATCTGTAATTGCATCGATCTGTTTTTGCACATTTTTTGTGTAAAGCTGTAATGTTGGCTGATTTCCAAGCAGATGGCAGATGCCCTTGACCAAAAGAGATGGTGAAGAGAACATGGAGAGAGTGAGATAGAGCGGCAGAGCAGGATTTTGTGACCCATGGGCTGATGCCATCTGGTCCAGTTGCAGAATCAGAGTCGAGGTTTGACAGAAACTTCTCCACCTTTTCAGGAGAGAAGGACAGATTCCAGGAACAGTTGGGTTCACCTGGCTAAGGTGATTACAGAGAGAGAGAGAGATAGATTCGGGACTCAAGATTTTGAGGCAAACACAGAGTTGAAGCATTCGGCTTTTTCACGTGCAGTGTCAGCCGTGTAGCCGTTTGACGTAAGTGAGGGGATGGAAGGGGAACAAACATCAGAATAAACTTATTATTAACTCAGGTTTGTGGACACTTATCCAAACAAGATATGCCAGTTTTGTGTTTTTCATTAATTTTCTGAAGTTAGTAGAATTTGTTTTTCTCTTGGAAGTTGTGGGTTACAATGTGTAAATAAAGGTTGAAAATTCTGATTTAATACAATTTAATCTGAGGCTATTGGGCAACAAAAAGTGAAAATTTTCAAAGGGGTTACAGACTTTCTGTGGGCACTGTATTCCATCCGCATGCAGTGCAATGCTGACGCATCATGACCATAAGTATGTGATTTGCTCCCATGGTAGTTTTTAAAAAGTTTTTTTTAATATGAAGTATTTTTGTAGAAGTTAGCCAGGTACAAAGGTGTGCGAGTGTGTTACCATAATCAGATGTCTGCCACACCGATGGAGTTTGGGGGGCAGGGAAGCAATGCCCCCACCTTAATTTTTTTCATTAGTTTACAATTAAGGGTGTAGTACTGGTGAAAAATTGAGAAAACTACATAGGTACCTTTGAGAGGTATCTAATTTTCAGTTTTTCTTGAAAGATATAATCTTGGCTCTCAGACCAGTTTCAACGCTTCTTTGTCATATTACATGCATATAATTTGCATAAATTAGACCGTCAATAAAAAACAAGGAAAAACAAAGAACACATTTCTACTTCTATCTTCCATGTCACCTATCATTCTTTTGACACAAAACTTGGTACATGTATTATACATGTGTTACTCTACTAAACCCCCTTCACATGCCTCCCCCCCTTCACATGCCTCCCCCCCTTCACATGCCTCCCCCCCAAAGCCCTCTCCCTCCCACAGATCTCTCGATGTCTCCATGTCTCTCGGTCCCTGCTCTCAAATGTTGTGTTTGTGTCCTTCCCCCTCTCTCCCCATCTTGTCTACCGCTCCCGATGTTATTTGTTTTATGTGTCTGTTTGTCTTTCTGTGTGATTAATGTTCGCTCTTTCACGAGCCTCGATCTTGTATACAAAAAAAAAAAAAAAAAAAAAAAAATTAGCTAATTATGCCAATTACCAGATAAAACTTGGTTGTCCTTCAATAAATCCACAATGGCTACTCCTATAAACAAAAGCCTTCATCATTTTAAAGGAAGTGATATTCTGAATATCCTGTCCAAATTTCAGCCCAAAAGAATGATGCAAATTAAAGTTATAACAAATAATTCTACTTCTGGTTATTGATGGGCATGTATGATGTTAGAAAATTTGGAAATTTTTCAATAATTAGGGGTACTTCTATGACCTCTAATAGCATGATTCTTGTTTATAAGACTATAAGGAAACTGTTCAGCTAAAAAAAAAAAAAAAAAAAAAATCACCTGTTAACCAGTACTACACCCTTAAGATAAAAACATGCCGTATTTAAACGTGAGTAACAATAATGAACGTAAACTGTATTTGTGATTTCACGTACGCTGTAACTACACTAATAAACGGTAATTTTGGAAGTCAGACCATTAATATAATAATTAATCATTAATTAATTAATTAATTAATAAGACCATTAATAATTAATAATTATTAATAATAATGACCAATTCAGACCACCCATTATTAATATTAAGCCTTTGCCAATTAGAGAAGTCAAACTATGCATTTCCAGAAGACTTCCAGATGGACAACCATCACTGATAAAGCACTGCCTGCAGGCAGCCAAACAGTTCAATCTTGGTTTCATCAGACCACAGAATCTTGTTTCTCACAGTCAAAGAGTCCTTTAGGTGCTTTTTTGCAAACGCCAAGCGGGCTTTCATGTGTCTTTCACTGAGGAGAGGCTTCCGTCTGGCCACTCTGCCATAAATCCCAGATCGGTGGAGTGTTGCAGTGATGGTTGTCCTTCTGGAAGTTCCTCCCATCTTCACACAGGATCTCTGGAGCTCAGCCAGAGTGACCATCGGGCTCTTGGTCACCTCTCTTACCAAGGCCCTTCTTCCCCGATTGCTCAGTTTGGCCGGATGGCCAGTTCTTGGAAGAGTCCTGGTTGTTCCAAACTTCTTCCATTGAAGAATTATGGAGGCCACTGTGCTCTGGGAACCTTCAATAAAAAATAAAAAAAACCGCCTTTAGAGGCCATTTTCCCCGCAAGCGGGGGTTGGCCTTTTTCAGGGACCGTGGTTGTTGTTGTTTTTTGGTCCCCTTTTTGAAGCAATGTTTTACGGCCGGATGCCCTTCCTGCCGCCAACCCTTTTTGTCGCCTTTTTACGACAAACAGGGAATTACCAGTGAACTGGTACTCAATTTGCCGACCTCGGAAGGATGACAGGCTGAGTCAACCCCCCTGGCGTTAATTCAGCGATCGACCGGGATTCGAACCCAGGATCCTAGGATCCTAAGCTGGCACCCTAGCCGCTAGCCCAACACCAGGGTTCTTGGGACCTTGGGAATCTTGGGAACCTTCAATGCAGCAGAATTTTTTTTTATAGGCTTCCCCAGATCTGTGCCTCGACACAATCCTGTCTCTGAGCTCTGCAGGCAGTTCCTTCGACCTCATTGCTTGGTTTTTGCTCTGATATGCATTGTCAGCTGTGAGACCTTATATAGACAGGTGTGTGCCTTTCCAAATCATGTCCAATCAATTTAATTTACCATAAGTGGACTCCAATCAAGGTGTGGAAACATCTCAAAGATGATCAAGAGAAATGGGAGGTACCTGAGCTAAATTTCAAGTGTCATAGCAAAGGGTCTGAATACTTATGTAAATGTGATATTTCAGTTTTTTCTTTTTAATAAATTTGCAAAACTTTCTAAAATCCTGTTTTCTCTTTGTCATTACGGGGTATTGAGTGTAGATTGATGGGGGAAAAAAATGAATTTAAACGATTTCAGCATAAGGCTGCAACATAACAAAATGTGAAAAAAGTGAAGGGGTCTGAATACTTTCTGAATGCACTGTATTTCTTTCTTCCACCGTAGTCCGATTTAACATGTCAGGATTCACATCAATAAATGCAGTAAACCCCATGATTCGGTTAAAAATTGCACCCGTGTCTGAAGTAAGCGGTTCAGTTTCGCATTTTATTATGAAATAGGCAAAGCCGAGAAACAAACGAAACCCTTTAGAATTACCATTTAGAACCCATTATAATTACCCTTTAGAATTACCCTTTAGAACCCATTATAATTACCCTTTAGAATTACCCTTTCGACTTACCCTTTAGAATTACCCTTTAGAATTACCATTTAGAACCCATTATAATTACCCTTTAGAATTACCCTTTAGAATTACCATTTAGAACCCATTATAATTACCCTTTAGAATTACCCTTTGGACTTACCCTTTAGACTTACCCTTTAGAATTACCCTTTAGAACCCATTATAATTGCCCTTAAAACCACCTGAAATTATACCTTAGAACCGTTTAGAATTAAACATGGTGGGTTAGAAAGGTTCTTCTTCTTCTTCCTTTTCGTACGGATGGATGGAAGGAAGGAAATTGTCAAATATTGAAGCGGTTTCACCGCTTTAAAAAGGCCTACATTAAGCAGTGCAATTTATGAGTCATGGTGCAGAGGATGGATGTCTCTTTGTTATGACTCCGCCAGCGAAGTCGCTGGAGGCATTATGTGTCCGGGTTGTACGTCCGTGCGTCTGTGATAGGTTTTCGTTGCTGCGATATCTTGAGAACGGCTGAGGGGATTTAAATCAAAATGCGATAAAGTATGTACTATGGTGTAAAGATGAACTGATTACACTTTGGGATCAAGAGGCCAGAGGTCATGTTCGGTAAAAAAAAATCCTGTCACGATAACGTGTGAACCAGTGATGGGATTTTGATCAAAGTTGGTGCAAGTCGGTATCATGATGCAAAGATGAACGGATTTGATTTTTGGGTCAAGGGATCAAAGTTCAGAGTCTGTAATATGTTTTTGTTGCCACAGTAACTTACTTAAGAATTGCTGAAGGGAACAAAGTCAAACTTGGTACAAGTGTGTATAATGATATAAAGCTAAAAAGCTCCCGATGTTGTATGTTTTATGTGTCGGTTTGTCTTTCTGTGTGATTAATGTTCGCTCTTTCACGAGCCTTGATCTTGTATACAAAAAAAAAAAAAAAAAAAGATCTGATTATGGTGTCAAGAGGTCAAAGGTCAGAGGTTCCTTTCCGTAAAAAAAATTCTGAATCGGTGATGGGATTTTGACCAACCTTGGTATAAGTACATATGATGATGCAAAGACGAACTGATTAGAGTTAGGCGTCAAAGGTCATTTGAGGTAAAAATGTGATGCTTGAGAACAGCTGAAGGGATTTAAATCAAACTTGGCACATGTATGTATAATGATGAAATAATGCATGCGGAGGCATATCGGTCGACATTGCGAAGTCGAAGAGTGCCGTTCTAGTTTTTGCTGCTTTGATTTACTTTCAGGTTATGCTGATGGCAAGTCCCAGCCTGGAGGAGGTATACCATAGATCCTGTGCCCTGGCCCAGGATCCAGAGGATATGCAAGAGAGTTGCCAGCATCCTGCACGTCTCATTAAAGTGAGTGGAAAGCAATACCCTTGCACCACCCGGACACATTTTTACGCACCATTTTTGTTGTGACTTTCTTTTTTTCTGTTTTCTTGGATAGTTTCTGGTTGGACAAAAGGGAAAGGATGAAACCATGGCCATAGGTGGCCCTTGGTCACCATCGTTGGATGGGCCTGATCCAGACACTGACCCATCTGTGCTGATTCGTACAGCTGTCCGCTGCACGAAGGCTTTGACAGGAGTGGACTTGAGCAAGTGTACACAATGGTAAGTTTCTCATTTCCCTTTTTTAATCAGTTGTGGCTGCCATTCATGGTTGCCCTTGCCTCCTCATGCCACTTTTTAGCTCACCTGGATCGAAGTTCAGGGGAGCTTATGCGATGGTGCGTTGTCCGTCCGTCCGTAAACACTTGAAACTTCTCCGAAGCCGCTGATGGGATTGCGACCAAATTTGGCACAAATTATATTTGTTGTATTATGACTAAAGTTTGTTCGCGGCATTAAAAAAATCGGGGTCTCAGCGGGTTTACTGGGGTCAAAGTGGATCCAGGTTTGATGTACCAATGTTTGTTCAAGGCATTAGAAAAATTGGGGTCTTAGGAGGTATATGCGGTTGGGGGAGGGGGTGGGCGGTTTCCCCCCAAAATAGGTATTTTTTTCTTTGTTTGTTTAAAGTCTTATGATTATGTTAGTATGATTATTATACATGCTGCCCTGTCTTCTAGCAACCATTGAAATTGGTTTAAAATACCCTTACTCGGTGCAGTATACTATTTATTCTTCCAGGTGAGTGCCAGGGGTATTGCCCCTATGTTTAACTTTCACAGCCACCTCTTCTCCACATCATTCCTCCCCCACCGCAGACTCTTCCTTCTTCCTCACTCCTCCGCACTCCTCTGCCTCGCCCTTCCTCCTCACTCCTTCGCCTCGCCCTTCTTCCTCACTCCTCCGTGTTACCCTTAATCCTCACGCTGCTGCCTAGCCTTTCCTTCTCACACCGCCTCCTCGCCCCTACTCCTCAAACACTCTCCTTACCATTGCTCCTCAATCCGCTTCCTCGCCCTTCCTCTTCATGCCACCATCTCACCCTTCCTCCTCATGCTGCCGTCTCACCTTTCCTCCTCACGCTGCTGCCTCGCCCATCCTTCTCGCTCCTCTGCCTTGCCCTTCCTCCTCACTGCCCCGCCTCACCCTTCCTCCTCACTCCTCCGCCTCACTCTGCCCCCTCACTCCTCCGCCTCGCCCTTCCTACTCACTCCTCTGCGTCACCATTAATCCTCACGCTGCTGCCTAGCCTTTCCTTTTTACACCACCTCCTCGCCCTTACTCCTCAAACCTCCTCCTTACCCTTACTCCTCAATCCACTTCCTCGCGCTTCTTCTTCATGCCACCATCTCACCCTTCCTCCTCATGATGCCGTCTCTCCTTTCCTCCTCACGCCACTGCCTCACCCATCCTCCTGGCCATTCCTCACCCCGTTGCTCCTCGCCAGCCCTCCTCGAACAGCCGCTTTTCCTTTCCTACTCACTCTGCCCCTCATCCTTTCTCACCATCCCTCACCGCCACCTTCCCGTCCTTCCTCACTTGGCCTCTTCGCTGTCCCTCTTCATGCAGCCTCCTTGCTGTACCTCTTCTACATGTGGCCTCCTCACTGTAGTTCTTCACGCGGCCTCTTCTCCATTCCCACCTCATGCGTCCTCTTTGCTGTCCCTCCTCACGCAGCCTCTTTGCTGTCCTCCCCATGCGGTCTCTCCACCATTCCTGTTCACGCAGGCTCTTCACCGCCCCTCCTCATGGGGTCTCGCCGCCATTTCTCCTCGTAGGGTCTCTCGGCCGTTTCTCCTCATGGGATCTATCTACCGTTCCTCCTCAAGCGGTCTTTCCGCTGTCCCTCCTCACATGACTTCTCCGCCGTCCCCCCTCATGCAGCCTCCTATCGTCGCCGCCTTGCCCTTCCTCCCATCACTCGCCCCTCGCCCTTCCTCACCTCGTACGTCCTCCTCTCGCCCTTGCCTCGTCCTTCCACCTCTTGCCCTCTCCTAACCTTCCTCCTCTTGTTCTCACTTCGCCCTTCCTCCGCTTGCCCTCGCCTCACCTCGCCCTTCCTCCTCTTGTTCTTGACTCACCCTTCCACCTCTCTTCTCGCCCTTCCACCTATCTTCTCGCCCTTCCTCCTCTTGCCCTCACGTTGCCTTTCCTCATCTCACCCTTACTCTTCTTGCCCTTGCTTCACCCTTTCTTGTCTCAGCCTTCCTCCTCTTGCCCTCGCCTCATCCTTCCTCATCTTGTCTCAACCTTCCTCCTCCCACACTCGCTTCACCCTTCCTCCACCCTTCCTCCACCCTTCCTCCTCTTGCCCTCGCATTGCCCATCCTCCCCTCACCCTTACTCCCCTCCCCTCTCCCTTCCACCTTTCACCCTCCCCTCGCTATTCCACCTCTTGCCCTTCCCTGTCATTCCACCTCTCACCCTCCCCGCGCCCTTGCACCTCTCACCCTCACCTTGCCCTTCCTCTCTGTGCCACTGCCTTTCCCATCTCACTCTCCTGCGTAACCCCAAAGCCTATTCTCATCTTTATCTTTCCAATTTCTTCCTCCCCACCCACCGAGACACTCTCCCAAGGTGGTTTCCTCCCTGTTTCATCCCCTTCCTTTTGGTGACCACCTCACAATTTTATCTCTCCTTGTGGTAATGATTTTGACAGGAAGCTCATCGAACCTGCATCCTTTTCGACTGTTGACTGGCCCACAGAGATATTGAGTGCAATGAAGCTGCCTGCATATTGTTCTTTCCATGTCCCCTCCCTCCCTGGCATGGGCTGTGGCCTTTTTTTTTTTTTTTTAATTGTCCTTTATTTTTGCTGTGTGCCTGGCTACTTATTGCCAAAGCACAGTTCTGATGGGGGCACCTGTCGGCTGTGCTGCCGACCCGACAGGTACCGTTTTGCAGAGATTCGCTACTATCGGCCTGAGGAGCAGCACAAGGGGCGGCGTTTGGCGGCCCGCGTCGACACTGTGGTTATTTTTCTCCCGGATGTTTGGCTCTGCACCCCTACCCGTTTGGAGTGGGAGACGCTCTCCCATGGCTACAAGCAGCAGCTGTTGAGGCAGACCCAGGGCGAGCAGAAGGAGGCAGACGGCGAACAGGCACTGCACCCCTTTCCCTCCTCCCATCTGCCCACCACCTCCCCATCTTTTTATCCAATCTTCTTCTCTCCTCCTTCGTTTTCTTACCGTCTTACCTCATACACCATTCCCACGTTTATTGCTCGTCTTCCTTTTGCCTTTCATTGCACCTTTTCCCCTTCATTGCCTTCTTGCCCTTCTCTCCTTTTTTCCTCCTTGTTTCATCTGTGTTATAAGAGTTTAGACTTCACCACTACCTGCTTTATTTCACTTCTGTGTCTTTGATATTACGACATAACTTCTCTTCTTCCCTACCATTCACTTTCCCTTTTTACCTTTACTATCCTTCTTGGTTTGTCTCTACATGTGTGATGTTTGTTTTTCAAGACATTGCCTGCTTTTTTTAGCATGTGCTCCAGGTTTTACTGGTCTAGCTCCAGGGACAGTTTCTATTCAGCTGTTGTAAGGTTGTTCCTTTGCTTTGTATGGTATCCTGTAATCTCTCCCCATTGGTTAAGCAGGTACAGAGTCAGTCATGGTGGATGGTGTATGGTAAGATCACATTTTCTACAAGGAACTCTTTCCTTTAGATATTAGGAACTCGGGCTTAATCAGACATCACTGCCTTCCCCTCTTATTTTTATTTTATTTTTCCCCTCAAAACTCTTGGTCATCTCTCTCAATCCTTATCTGTTCTCGTGTACATCTCCACCAAACCCCCTCCTCCCACTCCCCCCAACCTCTTCCCGTAATGATCACTCTTTATGGTTCACAGATTTGCCTTGTCTTGGAACAGATTTGGTTTTGGCCGGCCAGCACATTGGAGACGTCGTCATGTTATAGATAATAATTGTTTAGCAATTTTGTTTTTCTTCCCCGGCCTCAAAGGAAGTTTTTGTTCTTTCTTATGAAGATGCACAAAAGGAATGGTTTTCAATATTTTGTCAATTTTATGTTCTGCTGTTTTTGTGTGAGGACAGGATGAGGAAGAAGAAAAGGATGTTGAACCGAAACTGCTCTCATCTCCAACACACTATTCCAAGCTGGAACCGAAAAACATGAAGGTTTGAAGCGTCTTCTTCCCTATCTATTTCTGAATTTGTTATAAAAGAGCGAAGTATAAATACCTGATTGACCAAGACTCATGGGTAAGCTTTTATATAGTTTAATCTGAAAGGCAAAGCCAATAGATATTGATGTAAAATACAGATTTTAATGAAACACAATGAATGGAACCACCTCCAGAGGCCATTTTTCCCCGCAGGGCAGGGGTTGGCCTTTTTCTGGCACCGTGGTCCCCTTTTTTGAAGCAATGTTTTATGGCCGGATGCCCTTCCTGCCGCCAACCCTGTTAGTCGCCTCTTGCGACACACAGGGAATTACCAGTGAACTGGTACTCAATTTGCCGACCTCGGAAGGATGACAGGCTGAGTCAACCCCCCTGGTGTTAATTCAGCGATCGACCGGGTTTCGAACCCAGGATCCTGGGATCCCAAGCCGGCACCCTAACCGCTAAGCCAACACCAGGCTGAATGAAACACAATGAATGGATGGTTAAATTTGGGAATGTCTTTGTACATTCTCACTCTTGAATTAAAAGTTCGGCGTTTAATATGAAAATTTGACTTCTAGTTCACGGGCAAAGAAATGGAAAGGAGACACTCAATTGACAAACACGACAAATGCTTTAATATGGAGTCCATACAGAGATAAGACGTACCTGATGAAATAAATAAATTATGAAACTAATTGTGATTCTCAAACTTTTCAATTCAGAGGTTACGTCAGGATTTTCCTGAGCATGAATTTTGATTGTTTATGCTATTCAAAACTTTCGAAATTGAATTTCTTAACGTAGAAAGCATACTATTCACTCAATGAAAAACCAAGTACAAGTAAAACCGGTGTTGTCCCTTCCGGAGTTAGTGCAGCTTGCACTAACTAACCTTTGCTTGCATGCAGCAAAATGCCCAAATGTACAATGATATAGTGCCAGAGTTCAGTGTACAGTGTGCAACTTCTGATTGGCTGTCTAATTTTAGCAGAGACTGGAATGACCCATTTGATCACGTGGTGCTGTGCTAATGATCGCATGATGCTAATACTCAATCTCAGAGGACACGTGCACTTCGATTTTCTATCTTTTCATGACTACCATTATCTTGTCAATAGCTGATTGTTGTGTCGAGCTAACAATTGTTTTGGAAAATGCAATAAATGGGTTCATGCAGTGCATTCAGAAAGTATTCAGACCCATTCACTTTTTTCACATTTTGTTATGTTGCAGCCTTATGCTGAAATCGTTTAAATTCATTTTTTCCCCCATCAATCTACACTCAATACCCCATAATGACAAAGAGAAAACAGGATTTTAGAAAGTTTTGCAAATTTATTAAAAAGAAAAAACTGAAATATCACATTTACATAAGTATTCATACCCTTTGCTATGACACTTGAAATTTAGCTCAGGTGCCTCCCATTTCTCTTGATCATCTTTGAGATGTTTCTACACCTTGTTTGGAGTCCACCTGTGGTAAATTCAATTGATTGGACATGATTTGGAAAGGCACACACCTGTCTATATAAGGTCTCACAGCTGACAATGCATATCAGAGCAAAAACCAAGCCATGAGGTCGAAGGAGCTGCCTGCAAAGCTCAGAGACAGGATTGTGTCGAGGCACAGATCTGGGGAAGCCTACAGAAAACTCTGCTGCATTGAAGGTTCCCAAGAGCACAGTGGCCTCCATAATTCTTAAATGGAAGAAGTTTGGAACAACCAGGACTCTTCCTAGAGCTGGCCGCCCGGCCAAACTGAGCAATCGGGGGAGAGGGGCCTTGGTAAGAGAGGTATGGAGTTTGGAGACACATGAAAGCCCGCTTGGAGTTTGCAAAAAAGCACCTAAAGGACTCTCAGACTGTGAGAAACAAGATTCTGTGTGGCTTACATGTGTCTTTCACTGAGGTGAGGCTTCTGTCTGGCCACTCTGCCATAAAGCCCAGATCGTTGGAGTGTTGCAGTGATGGTTGTCCTTCTGGAAGTTTCTCCCATCTCCACACAGGATCTCTGGAGCTCAACCAGTGTGACCATCGTGTTCTTGGTCACCTCTATTACCAAGGTCCTTGTCGCCCAATTGCTCAGTTTGGCCGGACAGCCAGCTCCAGGAAGAGTGCTGGTTGTTCCAAACTTCTTCCATTTAAGAATTATGGAGGCCACTGTGCTCTTGGGAACCTTCAATGCAGCAGAATTTTTTTTTTGGTTTTGGCTTTTTTGGTTTGGTTTTGGACACAATCCTGTCTCTGAGCTCTGCAGGCAGTTCCTTCGACCTCATGGCTTGGTTTTTGCTCTGATATGCATTGTCAGTTGTGAGACCTTAAATAGACAGGTGTGTGCCTTTCCAAATCATGTCCAATCAATTAAATTTACCACAGGTGTACTCCAATCAAGGTGTAGAAACATCTCAAAGATTATCAAGAGAAATGGGAGGCACCTGAGCTAAATTTCAAGTGTCATAGCAAAGGGTATGAATACTTATGTAAATGTGATATTTCAAAGTTTTTTCTTTTTAATAAATCTGCAAAACTTTCTAAATCCTGTTTTCTCTTTGTCATTATGGGGTATTGAGTGTGGATTGATGAGGGAAAAAATGAATTTCATCGATTTCAGCATAAGGCTGCAACATAAAATGTGAAAAAAGTGAAGGGGTCTGAATACTTTCTTAATGCACTGTATGTGAAGAAATCTTTCTTCAGCAAACATTAAAATTGTCCTAGTATTATTTTGCTGTAAGTTAGTAGGTAGATTATTAAATAGCTGATGGGAGTGTTCTGTGATTACGAGTTGTGAGGTTGCTGGTATGAAAAGCATGAAATTTTATCTGTTGGTGTTGTGAGAAACAGTAATTTAAACGTGGATATTGATTTTTATGAACTTTGATTCAGCAGCACATAATATACGGTCGGGCCACCAAAAATGCTGGCGGGCCACCAAATAAAAAATCTGTTTCGGTGACCCGGCAGACCACAAAAAAAATTAAGCTTGTTACATTTATTGATCTTGATATTGATCTTCATATTGGAAATATTATATAAATATACATATATGTTTGATCTTCATATTGGAAATCTTTCTTGGTGGTCACCTGTGATATCTGCAGTATCACAATGAGTGTTGTTAAGTAGTGTTTGGATGTTTTTGCAGTGATGCAGTTGTGCATTTTGTATACATACAGTAATCAATTTTTAGCTCACCTGGAACGAAGTTCTGGGGAGCTTATGCGAGGGCGCGTCGTCCGTCCGTCGGTGAATGAATGATCGTTTTAAGGCCATTTTCCCCGCTATAGCGAGGGTTAGCCTTGCGGGCCCCATGACAATCATGGTTCCCTGTTTGAGGCAATGTTTTTATGGCCGGATGCCCTTCCTGACAAACACTTGAAACTTCTTCTCCGAAACCGCTGATGGGATTGCGACCAAATTTGGCACAAATTATATTTGTTGTGTTGTGACTAAATTTCTTCACGGCATTAAAAAAAAATCGGGATCGAAGGGGGTTCGCCAGGTGTCAAAGTGGATCCGGGTTTGACCCCCCCCCCCCCCCCCCCCACCCCCAAAAAATAGGAATTTGCTTTTTCCTCTGAAACCACACACGCTATTTCAATGAAACTTCACCACAACCTTCAACACCCGTGATGTACCAAAGTTTGTTCACTGCATTAAAAAAAATCTGCACCTTTGAGGGTCTACGGGGGATGGAGGTGGTTGTCCCCCAAAATAGGTATTTTTTTGTTTGTTTGTTTAAAGTCTTATGATTATGTTAGTATGATTCTCCATGCTGCCCTGTCTTCTAGGAAACTGAAATTGGTTTAAAATACCTTTACTCAGTGCAGTATACTGTTTATTCTACCAGGTGAGCGCGAGGGGTATTGCCCCTCGTATTGCCTATGTTTTTAAAGTACATATTCAAAATTTTCATCGTATTTTTCAGGAAAGGCAAGGTTTTTCAGCTCCTACCATCTCTCTCTGTGTCTCTCTCTCTCTCTCTCTCTCTCTGTCTCTGTCTCTGTCTCTGTCTCTCTCTCTCTGTCTCTCTCTCTGTCTCTCTCTCTCTCTCTCTGTCTCTTTTTCTCTCTCTCTCTCTCTCTCTCTCTCTCTCTCTCTCTCTCTCTCTCTCTCTCTCTCTCTCTCTCTCTCTCTGTGTGTGTGTGTGGTGTTTCTGTTGAAAGTGATCTACATTTACGTAACATAATCTACATTTAGGTGTGTAGATTAAGCACTCTGATTATCCTGAATTTTAGGAATATAGTGCATTCGATATCTTGCTGATTTGAGTTTTCAGCTATCTAGCTTTACGACCATTTGTTTTCTTACACCTTTTTATGTGAATGTTATGTTATGCATATATGCCTTTTTACTTTTTTCACCTTTTTATTAGTCCCCTACCTGTGTACACCGGAGGGGACTATAGGTTTGCACGCCGTCCGTCAGTCTGTCCATCCGTCAGTCCGTCATGCAAAGAACAGTTTTCCGAACTTTTTTTTATAAACTCTTAATGCGAATGATTTCAAACTTGGCACATGGTTTCCTCATGATAAGTTACAGATCAAGTTCGAACTTCACGACGTTTCGATCATTTTTGACAAAGTTATGGCACTTTGAACTTTGGTAATTCTGATAATTCTGATGATCCTTAACTCAGTGCCATTTAAAGTTTTAATTTCCTTTAAATATGACGTCACAGGTCACGTGGTTCGGCCGCCATATTGTTTTTCGTGAATACACAAACAAAACCTTTTTCTCTGCAACTGCTGAACAGATCGAGGCCAAACTTTGCAGGCAGGATCGCATACCCATGTGGAACAAAAAAGTCAGCGAGCATGACGTCATGCGTCACATGGTTTCAGAGTTATGACGTTTTTAAGCATGAACCTTTAAAACCGAGCTCCTCCCTCATTTTTGATCCAATCGAGGGGAAACTTCACAGATCTGTTGAGCATGTCAGTCTACTAAAATGTCCTTTTGGAATTTGCGATAGGGCACGTGGTTTGGCAGATATCGTTAATTAAACGAAAATATTAAAAAAATGGATATCTCTTGTTTATTCTAGAGTTCTCCTCAAGCCGCACCGCGTGCCCTCAGCCTCGTCTCGCGAACGTCAACAGCGCGACACAGCGCGCACTTTCGGGAGCGGCGTAGCCAAGCCGAACAACATATATATGCACATCGATCATTGATCGTGAACCGGAAAATATAATAAATTACTGATATTTAGCGACTCAAAAGGTTCTTTATCAAAAACTTATTTTCTCGTGCTTCTGCTGACCTGTCTGCAAGGTGTATAAATCGAAGTCCCGAGTGCGAATCACAGGTGAGCCCGTCCTGAGGTAATTAGCGATTGGGAACGATTCGGAACCTGTGGATAAAAAACCCTTGGTAATTTCCCCAAGAGTTTTCCGGACGACAGACTGCCGGTAGGGGACATGTATTGCAGCGCAATACTCAGAATGCTTGTTTTACTTAAATCCTTTTCATTGATTAGTTTGATTTATATCATATTTTTATGGTTGTATGTTTTGCTGTTTTGTATGCAGGAGTATGGGTTTTAAACTTACCCATTGAGTGGTTTCATAAGCGTAACATACTTATTGGCTGGGCTGTGACTCATCCTTTGCAGGTTATCCAATTGCGTCAGGAGCTGGACATCCGTGGCATAAATGCCAAGGGTCTCAAGCCACAGCTGGTGGCACGTCTCGGGAAGCAGCTGAGGCAGGAAGAGGAGCTGGAGCAGCAGGAAGTCAGTGATAAGAAAGAAAAAACAAAGGATGCCATGGAAGATGTGAAAGAAGAAGTTAAAAGGTCTACAGAGGATGATGAAAAAGAGAAGCAGAAAAAAGAGGAGGTTTGTGATCCTGCGACCCTTATCCCTTGCCTTTAGTAGAATATGTGAGATCCTTTTCATGGACAGAATATATGAATGAATGATCGTTTTAAGGCCATTTTTCCCCGCTACAGCAGGGGTTAGCCTTGCGGACCCCATGACAATCGTGGTTCCCTGTTTGAGGCAATGTTTTTGTGGCCGGATGCCCTTCCTGACGTCAACCCTTAGTCGTGTCTTAAGATGCGCAGGGATACGGTGTAAAAAAAAAAAACCAAAAAAAAAAACCACCTTTAGAGGCCATTTTTCCCCGCAAGCGGGGGTTGGCCTTTTTCGGGAACTGTGGTTGTTGTTGTTTTTCGGTCCCCTTTTTGAAGCAATGTTTTACGGCCGGATGCCCTTCCTGACGTCAACCCTTTTTGCCGCCTTTTACGACAAGCAGGGAATTACCAGTGAACTGGTACTCAATTTGCCGACCTCGGAAGGATGACAGGCTGAGTCAACCCTCCTGGCGTTAATTCAGCGATTGACCGGGATTCGAACCCAGGATCCTAGGATCCTAAGCCGGCACCCTAGCCGCCAGCCCAACACCAGGGCGCAGGGATACGGTGTACCTCTTCTAAATCGGGGTACACACCGGGATCATTCATCCCAGCAAGCTGGTACTCAATTTGCCAACCTCGGAAGGATGACAGGCTGCATCAACCCCCCTGGCGTTAATTCAGCGATCGACTGGGATTCAAACTCAGGATCCTAGGATCCCAAGCCGGCACCCTAACCGCTAAGCCTGTGGTTCTTAACCTGGGTTCGACCGAACCCCAGGGGTTCAGTGAGCCAGTCTCAGGGGTTCGGCGGAGGTCCTCCGAAACGCATTGCAATTTTTTTTTTTTTTTAGTTTTGTATCAATTTTGGATCTATGTGTAATTACGCTTATTATTAATATTATTATTATTTTGCTATGTATGTTACAAACGAATGGAAATGTTATTTGTAATTGTATTCCCATCCCATTCATGGTTTCTCTGGTCTGTGTTTAAGATAAGTTGTTTCACACTGACTGTAGTAAGTTGAATCAATGAGCAACTTGCTAATTATTCTGTTGATGGTGCTTACTTGCTTACTTACTTACTGGATTTTGGACTTTGCAGGTGTTCGGAAATTCCAGTGAATAGCCTCGATTAGCTTGCCGTGTGCCGTGCGTCATTGGTCGCGCCTTACTTTGGAGTTACTGATTAATTGAAAAGTAAGTTGGAAATGTTTGTGGATATGCAGGGTGGGTTCAGAGTTATATTAAAGTCAAAAGTGGATGGTGATTATAAAATATGATTGAATTACCCTAGAAAACTAGGTGGAGGTGATATAACTCCTTTGGTCGCAATTCAAAACTAACAATTCACAGTTTTCTATGTAATATTATAATGGGATTTGAGGTGACATAGAGTTGAGTAGATATAATAAATCCCGTCATCGTAACTATAAGTTATGTTTTCTTCGTTAAAATTTTTCAGTTTTCAGAGGGGTACTGATTATATTTAAGCATGTTCCTTTTTTAATTGTTGTCATATAATTATTTGCCCGAACTCAATTAAGATCAGTTTGTTACTTTTTTTAAATTTTTTTTTGCAGTATGTCGAGCAAAAGAAGGAAGTGGTCGGAGGATTACGTGCGATACAGGTTCACGTGTTTGACGAAACGGGACGGAAGTCAGCGTCCTCAATGCATCCTTTGCAATGTCAAGTCTGAGCAACTCCAGCTGAGCACCAGCAAAACTATGGGAACACTTAAAAAAACTGCACGGCGTGGGGCAGTACAAAGACGCAACGCTGGATGAATTCAAATTGAAGAGAGTCCGATTCGACGCAAGTGCTACCTTGCCCACTCTCGGCTTCGTTCCAATTGACAAACCGATCCTCACCGCGTCGTATGAAGTTGCGTACCTGATCGCAAAGCAGGGCAAACCGCACACCGTTGGCGAGACACTCGTCAAACCAGCCGCATTGAAGATGGCCAACATCATGCTGGGAAAAGCTGCTGAAAACAAGTTGTCTCTCGTTCCACTCTCAAATGACACCATCAGATGCAGAATCGACGACATGAGCGACGACATCCTCACCCAGGTAGTTGCAGATTTAGTCGCGAGCCCAACAAAATTTAGCCTTCAACTCGACGAGACCACCGACGTTTCGAATTTGAGCCAGCTCATCTTATTTGTGCGTTATGTCAAAGGAGACGAGATCAACGAAGACTTTCTGTTCTGCAAGCCTCTCACAACAACGATGAAAGCAGCTGATGTGAAGAAGCTTGTGGACGACTTCTTCAGAAGCAACGGCCTCTCCTGGAACATGGTGTCTGCAGTTTGCTTGGACGGAGCTCCAGCCATGCTGGGATGCAACTCCGGTTTTGGAGCGCTGGTGTAGGCCGATGCACCACACATCATCGTCACGCACTGCGTCCTGCACAGACACGCGCTGGCATCAAAAACCCTGCTTCCAAAACTGGCCAATGTTCTGAAAATCGTCGTTGAAACTGTGAATTACGTGTGAAGCCGTGCTCTGAATCATCGCATCTTCAAAGAGTTTTGCAATGAAATCGGCTCTGAAATCGAAGTCCTTCTCCACCACTCTAACGTTTGATGGTTATCACGAGGGAAGGTAGTGAGCCATGTTTTTGCCTTGCGTGTAGAATTAGCCCGGTTTTTGCGAGAACACCAGCATTGTCATGCAACGCACTTCCAAGAGTCAGAGTTCATCCTCACCTTGGCGTACTTAGCTGACATCTTCGACGCACTCAATCATCCCAATTGCCAGATGCAGGGCGGTGGAGTGAATGTCATCGAATCTGAAGAAAAGCTGAGCGCTTTCCGGAAGAAGTTACCGTTGTGGAGGCGGCGAACAGAGAACGACAACTTCGCGAACTTTTCGCTACTGGACGAGTGCTTGAGCGGGATCGAAGATGAGTCTGAAGTTGGAGGCACTGCTGGACTGGGGGAGCTGAAGCAAGCGATTGCCACGCACTTGGATGAGTGGGGAAAGTCATTTGATGGCTACTTCCCCGACCAAGAGCAATACCCAGCATGGGTGTGGCAGCCCTTTACTTTCGATGTTGCAACGGCAGATGTCAACGACCAATACGTCAACGACCTCATCGAACTTCAGCACAGCCAGACTCAACAACAACTCTTCGGCACAACAACGCTCTCAACATTTTGGTGGCCCCAAATGGAAGGGTATCCTCACATCGCTAAAATTGCCCTTGAGATCCTCACGCCGTTCATTACAACGTATCTCTGCGAGCATGCGTTTTCGAAACTGGTGGACATTAAAACAAAGAAAATGAGCAGGCTTGCATGCGAAAATGATTTGAGGGTGGCCCTTGTCAAAACAAAACCACGCATTTCCCAGATCGCCTCCTGAAAAGAAGAACATAAAACGCATTAAGATGCAATTCTTCTTAATTTTTTTGTCAAATTTGAGGGGTTCCGCGAGTGTTCGGTATGTTTCATTAGGGTTTGGCGCCTTTAAAAAGGTTAAGAACCACTGCGCTAAGCCAACACCATGGACAGGGAATCTTTTATTTATTTCAGTATCACAGATACAGAAACAGTATATAGTTTTGTTGCCATATATAACATCCATTAATATTCACAGAACGACATTAGAATTATTTGAATACAAGTGCTCTCAATTAAAAATTACATCAGGATTTCTGTAATATTTGAGTGCAGGATGTGGTGTAATCAGTGCTGCTAACAGCCCCCTCCCCCTCTTCCCCACCCTGCCAAAAAAAGTCAGAGTGCATCCCATGGTGCCCAAAGCTTCCATAGGTTTATTTTATGTTCAATCTGGTTCCACTGGTCAGAAAATGCATGATGCCACCCTGGTATATGTACATCATTATGTATTTGCATGAATCCAAGATTATGGCTATTCCGACTGTTTTCACTTTTTATATTACTGGAACAACAGTAGCCAATGGAGCAAGTGTATCTATGTCTAGCCACTAACAACACCTTTTATAGCGTTTATCCGTGTTGTTTGTGTTCCTGATATATAATTCCTGTTAGACAGCAAAATAAAATAGATCGCATGTGTGTATTCAGGGTTAGGTCCAGGGCACAAAAAAATCCTTCCCTCCCCCTAAATCCCCCCCCCCCCCCACACCACCACCCCACACCGCACCTTGCAAGGTGGGGGAAGACCACTCACAATTTTGCCTGTACACATGCCACAGTACGGCTTACTGACCCATGCTGCAAACTGGGGATTATTAGGTGCGGCGCTAATTATATTTGCCCCACATCCCCTCAAACCTCCCCCCCCCCCCCCACCCACCCAACACCCCCCTCAGGCTGGGTGTTTTTAGTTTGTATAAATCTGCGTTCATGTTTATTTAGTGCACTCACTTGTAGAGGAAGTGGTATGGAATTTAAGTGATTTTTTATTCCATAGGATGAAGAGAAGAAACGTCAGGAAGAAAGTGAGCGAC
Organism: Myxine glutinosa; assembly: GCF_964187855.1. Classification (NCBI taxonomy): domain Eukaryota; kingdom Metazoa; phylum Chordata; class Myxini; order Myxiniformes; family Myxinidae; genus Myxine; species Myxine glutinosa. Next base: position 137,136,906 of record NC_136264.1, on the reverse strand, counting down.
AGCGCAAGGAGCGACGTTTTACACTGCCCGAGATGCCTTCTATAATCGTCCACCCCAGTGTGACCGCAAAGAGCGGGAAGTTTGACTGCAGTGTCATGTCCCTGAGCGTGATGCTGGATTATAGGATTGAGGACAATAAAGAACACTCATTTGAGGTGGTTTTTGTTGGTGTTATTGTTATTGGAATCACGCGCTTTGTTTGTCTGATCACAAGCCTTAATTTTGATGTTTTGTAGCTGCAGTAAAGGTCCATTGTTTGGGGGGGCTGCTGTTGGGTAACAGCATGATTGTACCTTGCTCTTTTCACATACCTACCCAGGTGTCACTGTTTGCTGAGCTCTTCAATGAGATGCTGCAGAGAGATTTTGGGTTTTGCATTTATAAGGCCATTGTGAATGCTCCAGACAGGAAGAAAGACAAAGAGGATAAGAAGAAAGATCGAAAGGACGAAAAAAAAGACAAAAAGGAAAAGCATGAAGGGAAGTTAAAAAAAAGAAAGAACTCTGATGATAAGGTGAATAAGAAAATGGTTTCAGATTCATTATCCTTCCAAGCTAGCTAAGCCTTAAAACATTTTGTTTTCATAGCAGTACCCAAATTGTAGGTTTTTATACTCATTGTTTTTAATTTTATAATTTTTACTCATGTTTTGTAAACTTATTGTAAACTTCCACAGAGCAATGTTTCTCATTTTTACGGATGCAATGCTGCTCCATGCACAGCTGTATGTAAAAGTACCTGTTTTATTAACTCTTGTCAAAGTGCAATGCATTGTTGTTTTTTGCCCAGACGTGCCCTTCATTGATTACTTTAGGATTTTCACTGTGCTTAAAGAGAACTAAATTGCAGATTCAACTAGAAAAGCACTCATACCTCTGCCAGGCTCAACAGTTTACGTGTTGTATCCCACTGATAGGCTGGATCTGGACCTGAACCAAAATCGAATTGGCTTGTTCTTGTCACCTGCAGTACTTATCCACCGAGTTTTGTCATAATTTGTCCACAGCTTTTTCAAATATAGTGGTGTGTGTGTGTGTATGTGTGTGTGTGTACGTGTACGTGTACAGTCACGTGAAAAAGTAAGTACAACCTACATAAAGTTTTGACTTTTTCAACATATTTCAACATACAGCTGTTTGATCTTCATTTCAACAATATTGATAGATAAAGGTGATATAATACAACAAATATCATGAAACATTTACATTTTGTAGTTCATTGTATAATTTAAATAAACATAAATGCAAATTTTGCATGTGGAAAAAGTAAGTACACCCCGACATTTATCACTAATTCAAATACCTAAAATTAGAATCGGGTTCACCAGCTCAGGTGCAAATGATTAGAACATCGTTAGAGAGGATCTTGGAGGAACCTGTCTTATTTAAACCTCAGACATTTAGTTTGGTTTGCTCTTTGTTGTTGAAGTGTGCGGCGTCACCATGCCGAGATCAAAAGAGCTCTCTGAGGCCTTCAGAAAAAAGGTTATAGATGCCTACGAGTCTGGGAAGGGATTTAAAAAGATCTCCAAACAATTTGAAATCGATCATTCGACTGTCCGGAAGATCATCTACAAGTGGAGAAGATTCCAAACAACTACCAACTTGTTCAGGCCAGGCCACCCCAGCAAGTTCAGCCCGAGAGCAGACCGCAAGATGCTGAAAGAAGTCTCGAAGAACCCCAGAATGTCAACACGGGACCTACAGGTAGCTCTTGCCACTGTTGATGTCAAAGTGCACGAGTCTACCATTAGAAAGAGGCTGCACAAATTTGATCTACATGGGAGGTGTGCCAGGAGGAAACCTTTGCTGTCCAAAAAGAACATCAGGGCAAGACTAAAGTTTGCCAATGAACACCTAGGCAAAGACCAGCACTTCTGGAACAATGTGCTTTGGACAGATGAGTCAAAGGTAGAGCTATTTGGCCACAGTACCAGAAGACATGTTTGGTGAAAACCAAAGACAGCATTTGACCACAAGAACCTGATACCAACTGTAAAGCATGGTGGTGGAAATATTATGGTTTGTGGCAGCTTTGCTGCATCAGGGCTTGGGCAGCTCACCATCATAGAATCCACTATGAATTCTTTATTGTACCAGAGGGTGTTGAGGATAATGTGAGGCCATCTGTCGGAAAGTTGAAGCTCAACCGAAGGTGGACCTTGCAACATGACAATGACCCTAAACATACCAGTAAATCCACCAAGGAATGGCTGAAAAGAAAGAAATTGAGGGTTCTGGAATGGCCAAGTCAAAGCCCGGATCTAAATCCCATTGATATGTTGTGGGGGGATTTGAAACGAGCTGTGCATGCAAGAAACCCCTCAAACATCGCACAGCTGAAAGAATTCTGCATGGAGGAGTGGGCAAAAATTTCTCCCAGTCGATGTCAGAGACTGGTAGACAGTTATAAGAAACGCCTACTTGAGGTTGTTTCTGCCAAAGGGGGCAATATTAGAGCCAAGGTGTACTTACTTTTCCACATGTGAAATTTGCATTTATGTTCATTTAAATTATACAATGGACTACAAAATGTAAATGTTTCATGATAATTGTTATATTATATCACCTTTATCTATCAATATTGTTGAAATGAAGATCAAATAGCTGAATGTTGAAATATGTTGAAAAAGTCCAAACTTTACATGGGGTGTACTTACTTTTTCACGTGACTGTATATATATATATACATATACATATACATATATATGATCATTTTGGCTCCCTCTCTCAATGGTAAAGAATCACTGAAAAAAATTAAAATATTCTCGGATCTGGATCTTCACCAAAATCTAACCAATTGGTCCTTGCTGCACACCCAACCTCTCCACCAAATTTCGTCCGAATCTGTCCACAACATTTTGAGATATCCTGCTCACAGACAGACAAATAGACAGACATGAGTGAAAACCATCTCCATCCACCTTTGGTGGCGGCGGTAATTATGATTACAGAGTCGACTAGAACGGCCCTTAGTAGAGAGCATACCTCCGCCTGGTTGGCCATATCACTCAATGGTGAAGAATCACCTAAAAATTATACAAGCCAGATCCGGATCTTCAACGAAATTGAATGGATTCTTCCTGGTCACACACACAACCTGTCCACCAACTTTCGTCCAAATCCGTCCTTAACTTTTTGAGATATCTTATGATGTATCGTTTTTGGCCCTATCTCTCAATGGTGAAGAATCACTTGAAAAAATATATATCTCATAACCGAATCCATATTCAGATCTTCACCAAAACCGAATTGATTCTTCCTTGTCACACACACACAACCTGTCCATCATGTTTCGTCCAAATCCGTCCATAACTATTTGAGATATCCTGCTTTGTATCGTTTTTGCCCTATCTCCCAATGGTGAAGAATCACTTGAAAAATTCTAGTAGCCGGATCCGAATCCGGATCTTCACCAAAATCTAATCATTTCATTCATGTCACATATGCTACCTCTCTGCCAAATTTAGTCCAAATCCGTCCACAAGTTTTTGAGATATCTTGTTCTCAAATGGACAAACAAACAGACAGACAGACAGGGTGTAAACATAATCTCCTTCCACCTTTGGTGGCGGAGATAATTAGAGAGTTCATAGAACATGATGCCGTGCACAGTGTTTAAGTTTATATGCCATTTTACTAAAATTATGATTTTAAACATCGTTATGAAATACAATGAAGTATATACTTCAAACTACACTGTAATAAGATGACATTGAGTCACAGTTTAGGAGAGGAAGGCTTTTTGGTCAACATAGAATGCAGCATCAATCGGCATCGTACTCTTACATGCCGCTCCCATTTCCCAGGGGCTACGCTTGACAGATCCTATTACATACATCGCCCTTTAGATAAAGTCCAAGTACTGCAAAACTAGAGGTTATTGGAACTATTATGAAGGCGATTTGTGTTCTTCAGTGTTCAAGTATACAATTCAATTCAAGTCGAGGTTTAAAGTCATATAATTATAAATAAATAAATTCCTGGTTTTACCGCCAGTCACTTTTCTTTAAAATCTCTATGTGTTTTGTAGTCAGTTTTTCAGTTTTTCCTGTGTGTTTTGGGGGGGGCGGGGAGGGGGGTTTGTAAAAAGTGTCCTCTTTACTTCTAATGTATGTCATTTTCTTCACAGGAAGAAGTGCGTCCAAAAAAAATCAAGGAAGAAAAAAAGGAAGAAAGGAAGGTGGAAGTAAAGGATGTAAAGGCTGAAAAAGATGTGAAAGATGTGAAAGATAATGCAAAAGAGCAGGAAGCAAAGGAGGATGACACTGAATTAATAGAAGGCAAAGATGAGGAGGCAGTTGAGGTGACTGGTGGAAAGCAGGAAGTTGTTAAAAATGAACTTTCAGTTAAAGAAAAGCAGGAAAGGGTGGAAAAGGAAGAAAGAAAGACCAAGAAAAAACAGAAAGAAGAAGAGGAAGAAGAAGTAGAAAATGATGAGTCTTCTGGTGATGGTAGGAAGATTACTGGTTGAGCTTTTTGTGGATAAGATTGTGCAGTTGTGGTATATTGCTGACTTGTTTGAATTGCATTGAAGTAAGTAAGCATTTAATCATGAACAATTGCATTATTGTTCTTGGTAGAATCGAATGATTACCTTCGCAAAAGCGGAAGGTTATGTTTTGATCGCTGTGTATTTATTTGTATGTCTGTGTGTGTGTGTGTATGTTATTCGCATAACTCAAAAAGTATTCAACCGAATTGCATGAAATTTGGTGGGATGATTGGTTATTATACGGGACACATTTGATTAGATTTTGGGAGCAATCGGGTCAAAGGTCAAGGTCAAGGTCACGAAAAGGTCAAAATCGTATTTTTGTTGTTCTGTTCCCTACACTCCCATGCCAAGTACAGAACAGTAGCTGCGGCGAAGGTATGCGCTCTACCGAGTGCCCGTTCTAGTTCTGCATATATATGGTACATTTATTACCTGTGAACAAGATATCTCAAAAAGTTGTGGACGGATTCAAACAAAATTTGGCAGAGAGGTAGTGTATATGACAAGGACGAAATGATTAGATTTTGGTGAAGATCCGGATTTTGATCCGGCTACAAGAATTTTTTAAAGTGAATCTTCACCCATTGGGAGTTAAGGCCAAAAACGATACATAGGACGATAGCTCAAAAAGTTATGGATGGATTTTGACGAAACTTGGCGGAGAGGTTGTCTGTGTGACAAGGACTAATCGATTCGATTTTCGTGAAAATCTGGATGCGAGAATTTTTTTAATTTTTATAAGTGATTCTTCACCATTGAGAAATGGGGCCAAAAACTATGTATAGCACGATATTTCAACAAGTTATGGATGGATTATGACTAAACTTGGTGGACGAGGTGGTTAGATGACGAGAATGAGCAGAATCGATTTTGGTTCAGGTCAACAGTTCCGGCCTATCAGTGGGATGTCAAAACGTAAACAGTTCAGCCTGGGGGGAGGGATGCGTTCTATGTAACCATGTACTCCCAGATATTTTCATACTGAGCAGCGGCATCGGTCAGTATGTCAGCTGTTATAGGTAAGGTCATTAGGTAAGCTTGTTTCGTGTAGTTGCACAGGTTTCACAAATTATGTGAAGTACTTTTAACCACGAGTACCCGCAAGCCTATTTTTGTTCCCTCGAGGCCTGTGCATGGCAGCGTGTGGCCATGGTTTTCTGCAGGTCCCAAGCCTATGTTGTGTGCTTCAATGACCCTGTGGAGTCTCCACAAAGAGATCTGCGGAGCATTGTCCCCGAGGCAACATTGGCTTGCAGCAACTCGTCATTCATGTTTATGAAACATCGATCTTGAGATAGTATTCATATTGCTGTCATTAATCTTTAGAACTCTGTTTTGGAGAGGTAAAGATTGAGATAGGGAAATTGATATTATTTTAAATGATTGGAAATTTTAAAATGCCGTCCTACTTTGAATTCTACCTCACTCCTTTGACTAGCTTGGATATCTGCCCATAGTTTGGGACAGAAATGTGTTGTCGTTTGGTGAGTTTTTTTTTTTTTTAATGGTGTTTCTTATACGAACTTACCTTTTGCTTGACAGACGACACAAAGAAAGATGTAAAGCAATCGAGGAGCAAATCAAAGTCAAAGGAAAAGGTATGTTTTCAATTCGTCCCTTTGATCATATTTTAATTTATTTTTCCATGGTAAAGATGGAACAGAAATCCTTAGCATTGCGATGTATTAACTTTTTATAGCTCCGCCAATGAAGTCGCCAGAGGCATTAAGTTTTAAGGTTGTCCGTCTGTGATAGGTTTTCGTTACTGCGATAACTTACGAACGGCTGAAAGGATGTAAATCAATCTTGGTGCAGGTTTGTATAATGAGGAAAGATGAACTGATTAGATTTTTGGGTCACGATGTCATAGGTCATATTCGGCTAAAAGCCTGTTACCCGCGATAACTTGTGAACCAGTGATGATATTGTTACGGTTTTTAGAACCTTCACTTTGTAAAATAATAATTCTTGTAAATATCCCCCTTTGTAAAGGTTGCACCCTAGTTAGGCCATGTACAACACGTAGGACACCATAGATTATTCTTTAGTTATTTCATTAGTATGTGTTTCAGGTAAGGATCTGTTTCCAATAGTTGAATCTGCGTTGTATTAATCAAATAACCTAGCCCCCTTCTCCAATTCCTATTCCATTCATATTGTGGCGTAAACTGCCCTCCACAACATATTGCGCTTCTCTGCTAGCTGCAGCGCCCGTCTCAAGACGCCATTATGTACGCGGTCAAGTTGGAGAAGAAGGGAGGAGCGGCCAGGAACCTAGGCGTGGCCCCATCAACGCGTCATGAGGGGAGGTAACAATGAACCCTCGTGACCAATCCGGGCCGAGGCGTGTTCACCGGTAGGCGGAGCAAAGCGGACGCGGCTTAATACGCGACGCTGGCAATAAAAGCGCGAAGCCTTTTCACGCGGGGAGCAGATGTGGGGGAGATCGGCAGATGCGAGAGAACAGCGCAGAGGCGGCGAATACAAGAACATTGCGCGGAGGATCGTTTGGGACGATCGTTTTCGATACGAACTGCCGTGGTTTTGAAAGCATTCGGCACGCTATACGTACGCGCATTCCAGCCCCTCGCATTTGTAAGGTCCGGTCGAGCGCCAACGACGCCAGCTGCCTGCCATTCTTCGCGGCGGACCCGGAGCCTGGAACCATCCGCCTGGACCTTCCTCCCCTACCAGCTGCCTTTCGTGTGAATCTGTCTGTTTGTCCTGGGCATGTTATATAAGAGTGTATAACGTTGCCCTATGTCCTTTTATTTCCTCTTGTATATTCCCTTCTTTCGTTTCCTCTTTTAGATAGTAATAAATCATATTTGTTCTTCCTTCACCCTTCTCATTCTTTGCTTCCTCTCATCCGGTCGCTTTAGTCTTTTCCCCATTGAGTACCTGTGGCACGATTTGGCCAACCGCTATAATCGGGTTTAGTCCTTTTGTTAACGGCCTGAGTCGTGGCTCGCTTCGCTCGGCGTGTCCATTACAGCCGCCGCTCGGGCGGGGCTCATTTCCTCGCTTACCGGAAGGCGCTGGTAATTAGGTAATAGGAACAATTGGCCTACCACCCTATTCAGCGCTGACCGGAAGTGACGTCACAGCTCCAGGACCGGAGATGGCCAGCTTAATAGACGAGGGGATTAACCCCCCCTCGGTAAGGGGAGCGCCATACTCTGAGATCCGTAACAATATTTTGACCAAAGTTGGTACAAGTATACATTATGATGCAAAAATGAACTGATTTGATTTTGGAGTCATGAGGTCAAAGGTCAACAACAACAACTGAATAGTTAGAGAAATTTTGTAATATTAGGGAAAATAAAATGAGAGAAATTACTCCCAGGTCCGAACGTGTTCACCTTTCACGCCTTCGTTATCGACACCACCCACAACTTTTACACAACAAACATAGACTCAACGACACCATTGACCACACTCGCAACCACTGCCAGGCCGATTCACACACAATAAAACATATCATGGAAGACTACGCAGTCCTGGCTTCACTTAGGCAAGAGCATATATTGGATGTGAGGGATCTCTGGGTCGCTCCTGTGAGATTGATCGGTTATCTCTTTGGCGCTGGCCTGTTCAACTAGAACTGACTGGGGCAACACAACACCAACAACGACTGAACAGCAAAATCAGTGTCAAAATCGTTTGCAGAGAAAAGATTGGAAGAGTAACAGGAAATTTATTGTAAAAGTAAAAGATCACTATGTGATGCAACGTCTGCTTATAAAGCAACAATCCAACAGTTTATAGTTTGGCTGAGAATCAAACCTCGGACACACACATATACGCGCATATTCACGCGCACGCATGCACACACACACACGCACACACTCCCCTCGCACACATCGTCACACACATACACACACACACATACACACACACACACTAACACACACACACACACACACGTGGTTTATGTACTGTGTTCAGCTCATCTGAAAAAACAGTCATAATGTAAAACAAATAATTAAAAGTCCACTCGTTTACAAAATATTGTCCTGTCGCCCGGCGGTTAAGACCACTGGGTGACGAATGACCGATCGTTTTTACTCCCAAGGCGGCAGCCTGAAAATTGGCGGTACTTTTTGGTGCGCAATGGACCGAAGGCGGCAAGGTGCTTACCTGAACAAAAGCCACAGGTTTATTCCCAAATCCACGAACAAAGAAACACGACAACAAACAAGTGAATCCTCTTGGATTGCGCTGAGGTTCGGGCATGGAATTTCTAGGAGGAAGTATAATTTGTATGCAATGAAAGTACATGTAATATGGGATCGAGTAAGATCGAGTAAGCTTCACCAGTGCACGTGCGCGAATTTACGTCACGTCGGCAGCGAGAAGGCGTTCCCCAACACGAACCAATCAGGAACTGCCACGCCCACTTATATGATCTCAGAATTCCTGTGACAGGAATTAGCGTTACACTGGCTGGAAGTCATTCGCTAGAGGCGCTTCCTCAGCGCCAATCACCAGTGCGCGTGCGCGAATTTACGTCACGTCGGCAGCGAGAAGGCGTTCCCCAACACGAACCAATCAGGAACTGCCACGCCCACTTATATGATCCCAGAATTCCTGTGACAGGAATTAGCGTTACACTGGCTGGAAGTCAATCGCTAGAGGCGCTTCCTCAGCGCCAATAAAATACCACGATAATGATTTAATAGAAATAAAGAAAGGAATTAGAATGAAAGGTGAGGTAACCTAAAATTCTAATTTGGGACGTATCCACTCAGTCACAAAAACGCACAGGGCAAAAGATAATTAAAATAAACGGTTTCCCTTTTAACGGCCGGCATTCAGCTTTGGTCCATAATGTGTTTAGGGTCTTGATGGTCACAACAGCCGATGTAGCCACTTGCGTGGAAACAGCTCCAACAATGGCGCCGGTGCCGTGCGTCAAACGCCCAAACGTGAGTGAGTAAGCAGTCACAACGGCCCTTCCACGCTTCCACCGCCAATGCGCAACGCGGCTTCCAGCTCCCCCGAGGAGCACCACAAACCACAACACCTCCTCCGACTTCGCAAATGTTCCACAAAATCTCTGAAAGCTTTCCTCACAAGCGCACATGGGCCAGAAGCGGTCGAGCCACCCGAGAGAGGGGCAAAAAAAAGCGACCAAGAGAGCCAGAGACACTTCTTCCTCTCTCCTGCTCGAACCTTCTCGCTCTGACATCACCCCGACCAATCCTGAACTTCGGGGGCATGGCCTGCCGGTTACGATCTTCTGGAGGCGGGGTTTAGTTCGGGAGCCTGTTTGTTTGGTGTGAGTGTCATTAAGGCGTGGCTTACTTTCCAATCAGCAATGTCTGGGTTCCGGTCCATTGTCGGCGGTTCCGGTGGTTTAATGTTGGTTAATGAATGTTTTGCCTGGCCGGCCTTGTTGTAATTGTTAAAAACATAGGGAAAAACCACCGAGGGCAATCACATACTGGGGGAAAACTAATCTTAACCCCTATCTAATTACCATAGTTTCACCCCTTGTGTGAAGACACGTAAACAACTTTAAGCTCCAGTTTCCCGACTTAATACATCGAGATGTCTCCTACTCGTCCACGGTCCATGCTATTGCTATTCAATCCAGCCTGCACTATGGTATTCCATCACCTACCCCCATAAACATAACAGAATTTTGGGTACCTTGCATTTCATTTAACTCGGGCACCTTCAGTATAGCATTAGACATTTGATTTACCATGTTGCATCTTCAAACCACAATTTATCTTTATCAATATATATTTATTTATTTGCCATCAGGAGAAGGAAAATATGAAGACGATACGACCAGACCTCCTCTTGGCCTTCACTTACTTTGACCAGAGTCACTGGGACTACTTGCAGGAAAAAGATTTGGAAGAGCTTGTGTACACACTGGGTTTGCATTTGTCCAGGGCACAGGTGAATGCAAATGGATTTCACCTGAACTTGCATGTCTGGCGAATTTACGGCCATTGGAAATGTCATTGGTTTGTCTCTCCTTTTCTACATTTTAAGTGGGATTGCATATTTATTGTTTTTGTTCTAAATCACCCATCGGTTTGTGGTCTTTAAGGAGCAGATTGTGATGTTTCTTTCTGCCTTTCTGATTCGCCCTCTTGTTTTCTTTGATTCATAGATAAAGAAGCTGCTCTCAAAAGTTTTATCTCAAGACCTTTGTCATTACCGGCGTCTCACAGATGCCAAGCAGAGTGAAGATGCACAACTGGAGGCAACAGTCACAGATGAGGTGTTAGCAAAGGGTAAGGTTAGTGCATAATGCAACTCCAGAGCTCTTTGTCCAAGATAATGAGCCCTTGTTTTTTGATGTACAATCTCATCATGTCCTATCATGGCATATTTTGTCATATTTCATAAGGTCTTTTTTTTTTCTTTTTCTTTTTCTGTATACTGAATCGAGGCTCGTGAAAGAGCTAACATTTATTTCACAAACAAATCAAACAGACAAACAAAATATATAAAAAGAGGGAGCGGAAGACAAGATGGGGAGAGAAGAGGAAGCACACAAACACAACATTTGAGAGCGGGGAGATGTGTGGAAGGGAGAGGGCTTGGGAGGAGGAGGCATGGGAAGGGGGGGGGGGGAGAAGTATAAAACACAAGGACACCAAGGACTTCCAGGACAGAAGTTGGTATTTCAAAAAAGTGGATTTGGGGTGAAATTAGCGGGGGTAGAAAAGATCAAGGTTTTGGATGGGGGAAGATAAGAGATGGTGGTGAACAGCTGTTTTAAAGACCTGAAGGGTGGAGTGGGATTGAAGAGAGTGAGGGAGTTTGTTCCAGAGGTGGGAAAAAAGAGGAATGAAGGAGTGAAGGTGAGCAGAGAGTCTTGATTTTGGCAGTTTAACCATAAGAGGGTTGCAGGCAGATCTTGTGCGACCTGTAGGAATATTTGGGGGACAGAGCCCAGAGAGAGCTGGGGGGGCAAGGCCAGAGAGGAGTCGGTAGAAGACGGAAAGACCACCAACCTGCCTGCGGTGAGTGAGTGAAAGGCCCTTGGAATTAGCTTCATCGCGGGAGATTCCAATGATTCTGAACGCTTTCTTTTCAACAGCGTGAAGACGAGCTAGGTGTGAGGCAGGAGCACCAGCCCAGAGGGGAGAGCAGTATTCCATTGAGTTGCGGATGAAAGCCTTGTATGTGGTGAGGAGCTCAGGTGTGCCAAGGAAGGACTTCGCACGACGGAGGATGCCCAGTCGGCGACTGGCTTTGGAGGCCAGATTTGAAATGTGGTTTTCCCAGGAAAGATCATGGCAGATAGTGAGACCCATCAGCTTGAGTGACAGAACTTCTTGGAGAGGATTATTCAGAAAGTGGATGGGAGGGTTGTCCAGTCGGTCTTTTCGGAGGGACATTGTAAGAGTGTGAGATTTGTCAGGATTGAAAGACATGTTCCACTTGTTTGCCCAGTCTGTGATTTTGTCCAGGTCTGCAGAGAGTGAGGAGGCTGCAGACTGCCGATCTGAGGGATGAGGAATGGAGCGACAGAGAGTAGAGTCATCAGCAAAGAGATAGAGAGGATTTTCAAGAGGGTCAGAGAGATCATTGATGAAGACCAGAAAAAGCACAGGACCCAGAACACTGCCTTGGGGAACTCCAGCCTGAACAGGAAGAGGAGACTAGAGAAACCCATTCAGGGCCACACGTTGACTACGACTAGAGAGGAAGTCCGCCAGCCATGCGTGGAGATTTCCATGGATACCAAAGGAGGAGAGTTTGGTGAGCATAGCGGGGTGCCAGACTGTATCAAAGGCGCGTGATATGTCAAGGGAGACAGCGCTAATTTCCTGTTTGGCATTGAGGACCTCCATCCATTGTTGAGAAAGCAGAAGCAGCATGTCCAGAGTAGAGTGACCAGGCCTGAAACCAAATTGATGATCAGAGATCAAGCCATTGGAGAAGAGGAAAGATTTCATATCCGAAGCAATGATGGATTCCATGACTTTGCTGATAATTGGGAGAAGGCTGATTGGTCTGTAGTTGCTAGGATCTGTTTTTGCACCTTTTTTGTGCAAAGCGGTGATGTTGGCTGATTTCCAAGCAGATGGCAGATGACCTTGAGCAAAAGAGAGGGTGAAGAGAACAGAGAGAGGGAGTGAAAGAGCGGAAGAACAGGATTTTAGGACCCGTGGGCTGATGCCGTCAGGTCCAGTTGCAGAATCAGAGTCGAGGGTTGACAGAAACTTTTCCACCTTGTCAGGAGGAAAGGACATAGAGTCCAGGAGCAGCTGGGTACGGTGGGTTCAGAGAGGGATGGGTTTGGGACACAAGATTTAGAGGCAAACACAGAGTTGAGGCATTCAGCTTTTTCACGTGCGGAATCAGCCGTGTAGCCGTTTGAGGTGAGGGAGGGGATGGAGGGGGAACAAACACCAGAAACAGATTTGACCAGATGCCACCAGGATTTGGAAGAGGGAGACAGATAAGAGAGTTCGGTCTTGAGAACGGAGAGATATTGTTTCCTGGCTCTCCTGAGGGTGGACACACACTTGTTTCGGGCTTTGTGAAAGGAAATGAGATTTGCTTCCGTTGGATTTGCTTTCCAGGAGACTAAAGCAAGTAGTTTCTGGGCAACAGCCTCACCACAAGATTCCGTGTACCATGGACGGGAGGAAGGGTAAGACAACTGAAGACGAGATGGGATAAATCTATGCATGAGAGAGAGCAATTTACTTTGGAAGAATTCCCAGGATGAGTTGATGTCAGAGGCAGTCGAGATGGGAGACCAGTCCAGATGATTGATGGCTGCTTGAAGACCGTGCCAGTTGGCCTGAGTGAAATGCCAGACTCGTCGACGCTGAGGAGGCTCTCTAAGAATGGTCAGAGAGATGTCCACTTTAACAAGCACATGATCAGATGAGCCGATTGGAGCAGAAGAAGAGCAGCAGACATTTTCAGGGAAGTTCGTCATAACCAAGTCCAGAAGAGAAGATGCTCCGTTGACTGAGATCCGGGTCGGGAAATTGACAGATTGTGTCAGTCCCAGTGAGTCGCAGAAGTCCTTTGCTGAAGAGCCATGGCTGCTGAGAGAGGTACCCACACCCAGCCAACTGGCGTGGTGACAATTGAAATCACCACATATGAGGAAGAGAGAGTTGGGATGGGTAGATAGAAGTTCGTCCATATTATCAGACAGCGAGATGTAGATGGAGTCATCACTGTTTGGTGGACGGTACAACACACATATGAACAAAAGTTGGGAGCGAAGGGGAAGCCGTAGCCAAAGGTATTCCTGGGGGTGAGGTGGTTAGAGGGCAGTGCAAGGCGAGTGAGGAAGAGAGTTTTTTATAAAGATAGCAACCCCACCTCCAGGACGAGGCTCAGGTCTATCATACCGGAGGAGGGAGTAACCTGGGAGAGATACCAAGGAATCAGAGACATCATGAAGGAGGAAAGTTTCTGTTAAGCAGATCACGTCTGGTTTGTCAGAAGCAACCTGTATGGAGAGATCAGTCAAATTTGAGCGAAGGCCCCAGATGTTTGAGGTCCATACCGTTAATGAAGAGGAAGGGGGAGCATCAGATACTGAACAGGGGGGGGGGGGGGTGTGGTAGGGTGAGATGTGGAAGAGGAGGAAGTGGTAGGGAGAGCTGTTGAAGGTGTGTCAGAGATTGCAGAATAGCTTGGAGAAAGGGAAGAATGGGGCAGACAAAAGGTTTGATGGTGATTGGGTGAGGAACAGTGAGGTGTTATTTGAGGAGGGGGAAGAGCGAGGCAGAAGGTTGGCAGAGATGAAGGTGAAAGTTGGAAGGGGGAAGAAGTGGGGAGGACGCTTTGAGGAGGAGGGGTGAGAGGGGAGTCTTGGAAGGGAGGAGCGAGGGAGAGTCTCTGAGGAGTGGGGTGTGGGGGGAGTTTAGGAGGGAAGGGGCAAGGGGGGAGATTTGAAAGGGATGGGTGATGGGGAAGATTTGGAGGGGAGGGGTGATGGGGAAGTTTTGGAGGGAAGGGGTGATGGTGAAGATTTGGAGGGGAGGGGCAAGGGGGAAGATTTGAAAGGGATGGGATATATGATGAAATGAAAGGGAAATTGATTTGAAAGGGAAAGGGATATACGATGCGAGATCGGGAAAAAGCTAAATGACATGAGGTGAAAAGGTCAACAGACTGACCAGGTGGAGGGGAACAGGAAGGTGCACAGGAATCTGTTGAAAAAAATGTGCTGAAAAAATGTGCTGAAAAAAATCTGTGTTGGCGAGTGGCAGGGAAGTTTCGTGCGTAGGAAGAAGTCAGCGAGTTTAGAAAAGTTTAGCGATAAATATGGGAAAGACGAGTTGGAAATTATGTGATGGAGCATGGCATTGTCAGCCACATTTGTGTTAACTCTCTGTTCCATTTCGATTTTTATTTTCCGTTATGTTTGCAGGAATTATTTTTAACAGTTTTTAACAGTTTGCAGTGATTCTTCACCGTTGGGAGATAGGAACAAAAACGATACATTGCAGGATATCTCAAAAAGTTTGGATGGATTTGGACGAAACTTCTTGGACAGGTTTTGTGTGCGACACGAAAGAATCGATTCAATTTTGGTGAAGATCCGGATCCGGATCCAGCTAGTATAATTTTTTTAAGTGATTCTTCACCATTGAGTGATATGGCCAACCAGGCGGAGGTATGCTCTCTACTGAGTGCCGTTCTAGTTATTTTTATTTTTGCAGAATTATGCTGTTGTGTACTGCTTATACGTATTGCAAAAGGCATATGCCTGAGATTATAGTATATTATCTTAATGGGGCGAAAAATTGAAATCAATCCTTTTTCCACTTTGACTGGGAATGTTTGTGAACACAATAAGCACAGCAGTGAATTGAAGTTTCTGATGTGTATCGATCCGTGACATTCTGATTATTTCAGAATAAAATCAGCTGTTCCTGTCGGTTTCATCTGCTGGGTTGTGCATTTCACAGTAAAGACTCAACCATGAGCACCAAAGAGCTTTCAAAAGACCTCCGCGATAAGTTGTGGAAAGGCACAGATCAGACGTGATCAAAACTGCTGAAGTGGTGTTAACGACAAAAATAGATTATGTTGTGAGATAATTAGGTTTCCTCCACATTTGTATTGCAGAGGAATACCTTTTGTTTTTCCTAGAGTTTTTTATTATTATTATTTTTCTTATTCTTACATTCTATTTTCACCTCCGAAAACTTTTAAATTAATGTTCTCAGCAACATCCGCAAAATGTTCAACAAAATCAACAGCAAAATGCTCCCTCTTCCTTAACGGTATGGACCTCAAACATCCGGGGCCAAACCTGATTGATCTCTCCATACAGGTTGCTTCCAACAAACCAGACATAATCTGCCGAACAGAAACTTTTCTCCTTCAAGATGTCTCGGATTCCTTAATATCTCTTCCTGGTTACTCCCTCCTCCGGTATGATAGACCTGAGCCTCGTCCTGGTGGTGGGGTTGCTATCCTTATCAAAAACTCTCTTCCTCACACTCCTTGCACTGCCTTCTCTCCACCCACCCCAAGGAGTACCTCTGGCTACGGCTTCCTCTCCACTCCCACCTTTTGTTCGTATGTGTTCTGTACCGTCCTCCAAACAGTGATGACTCCATTTACATCTCCCTGTCTGACAACATGGATCAACTTCTATCCACTCATCCCAACTCTCTCTTCCTCATATGTGGTGACTTCAACTGTCATCATGCCAGCTGGCTTGGCTAGGTGTGGGTTCCTCTCACACCAGCCACGGCACCTCAGCAAAGGACCTCTGCGACTCACTGGGACTGACACAATCTGTCAATTTCCCGACCCGGATCTCGGTCAATGGAGTATCTTCTCTTCTCGACTTGGTTATGACAAACTTCCCTGCAAATGTCTGCTGCTCTTCTTCTGCTCCAATCGGTTCTTCTGATCATGTGCTTGTTAAAGTGGACATCTCTCTGGCCATTCTCAGAGAGCCTCCTCAGTGCCGACGAGTCTGGCATTTCACTCAGGCTGACTGGCACACGGTCTTCAAGCAGCCATCAATCATCTGGACTGGTCTCCAATCTCTACTGCCTCTGATATCAACTCTTCCTGGGAATTCTTCCAACGTAAACTGTTCTGTCTCATGCACAGATTTATCCCATCTCGTCTTCAGTTGTCATACACTTCCTCTCGTCCATGGTACACTGAACCTTGGGGTGAGGCAGTTGCCATGAAACAACTTGCCTTCACCTCATGGAAGGCTAATCCGACTGAAGGCAATCTCAGTTCCTTTCACAAAGCTCGGAACAAGTGTGTCTACCCTCAGGAGAGCCAGGAAACAATATCTCTACTCTCAAGACTGCACTCTCAAACCTGTCTCCCTCCTCCAAATCCTGGTGGCGTCTGGTCAAATCTGTTTCTGGTGTTTGTTCCCCTTCCATCCCCTCCCTTACCTCAAATGGCTACACACCTGACACCGCACGTGAAAAAGCCGAATGCCTCAACTCTGTGTTTGCCTCAAAATATTGTGTCCTGAACCCATTTCTCTCTTTACCCACCTTACCCACGACCCAGTCGAACCTAGCTGCCCCTGGACTCTGTGTCCTTCTCTCCTGACAAGGTGGAGAAGTTTCTGTCAAACCTCGACTCTGATTCTAAAACTGGACCAGACGGCATCAGCCCACGGCCCGGGTCCTAAAATCCCGCTCTGCCACTCTATCTCACCCTCTCTCTGTTCTCTTCACCCTCCCTTTTGCTCAAGGTCATCTGCCGTCTGCTGGGAAATTAGCCAACTTACCGCTTTGCACAAAAAAGGTGCAAAAACAGATCCTTGCAACTACAGACCAATCAGCCTGCTCCCAATAATCAGCAAGGTCATGGAATCATCATCGCTTCTGACATCAAATCCTTCCTCTTCTCCAATGGTTTGATCTCGGATCATCAATTTGGATTCAGACCAGGTCATTCTACTCTGGACATGCTGCTTCTGCTGTCTCAACAATGGATGGAGGTCCTCAATGCCAAACAGAAATCAGAGCTGTCTCCCTTGACATATCACGTGCCTTCGATACGGTCTGACACCCCGCTCTGCTCACCAAACTCTCCTCCTAGGGTATCCATGGAAATCTCCACGCATGGCTTGCGGACTTCCTCTGTGGTCGTAGTCATCATGCGGCCCTGAATGGATTTCTCTCAACTCCCCTTCCTGTTCAGGCTGGAGTTCCCCAAGGCAGTGTTCTGGGCCCTGTACTTTTTCTGGTCTTCATCGATGATCTCTCTGACTCTGGAAAATCCTCTCTATCTCTTTACTGATGACTCCTCCACTCTCTGCTGCTCCATACCTCATCCCTCAGATCGGC
Organism: Myxine glutinosa; assembly: GCF_964187855.1. Classification (NCBI taxonomy): domain Eukaryota; kingdom Metazoa; phylum Chordata; class Myxini; order Myxiniformes; family Myxinidae; genus Myxine; species Myxine glutinosa. The sequence continues at coordinate 137,119,120 of NC_136264.1, read as the reverse complement.
AGTCTGCAGCCTCCTCACTCTGCAAACCTGGACAAAATCACAGACTCGTTAAACAAATGGAACATGTCTTTCCATCCTGACAAATCTCACACTCTCACGATGTCTTTCTGAAAAGACCGACTGGACAACCATCCCATCTACTTTCTGAACAATTCTCTTGAAGAAGTTCTGTCACACAAGCTTTTGGGTCTCACAATCTGCCATGATATTTCCACGCTGGCCTCCAAAGCCAGTCGCCGACTGGGCATCCTCCGTCGTGCGAAGTCCTTCCTTGGCACACCTGAGCTCCTCACCACATACAAGGCTTTCATCCGCAGCTCAATGGAATACTGCTCTCCCCTCTGGGCTGGTGCTCCTGCCTCACACCTAGCGCGTCTTCACGCTGTTGAAACCAAAGCATTCAGAATCATTGGAATCTCCCGCGATGAAGCTAACTCCAAGGGCCTCTCACTCACTCACCGCAGGCAGGTTGGTGGTCTTTCCGTTTTCAACCGACTCCTCTCTGGCCTTGCCCCCCCAGCTCTCTCTGGGCTCTGTCCCGCAAATATTCCTACAGGTCGCACAAGATCTGCCTGCAACCCTCTTATGGTCAAACTGCCAAAATCAAGACTCTCTGCTCACCTTCACTCCTTCATTCCTCTTTTCTCCCACCTCTGGAAGAAACTCCCTCACTCTCTTCAATCCCACTCCACCCTCCAGGTCTTTAAAACAGCTGTTCACCACCATCTCTTATCTTCCCCCATCCAAAACCTTGATCTTTTCTACCCCCGCTAATTTCACCCCAATTCCACTTTTTTGAAATACCAATTTCTGTCCTGGAAGTCCTTGGTGTCCTTGTGTTTTATACTTCTCCCCCCCCCCCCCCCCCTTCCCACGCCTCCCCCCAAGCCCTCTCCCCCTTCCACACATCCTGCTCTCAAATGTTGTGTTTGTGTGCTTCCCCTTCTCTCCCCATCTTGTTTTCCGCTCCCTCTTTTTATATATTTTGTTTGTATGGTTGATTTGTTTGTGAAGTAAATGTTAGCTCTTTCACGAGCCTCGATTCGTATACAAAAAAAAAAAAAAAAAAAATGGTAGCATCATGAAAACAAACAAAGCAAGCCTGATGTGACATCTGGAGTCTGTTGTGGAGCAATCACCAGTCATAGACTCCATTCCAAGAAAGTGTATCTGGATAGAAGATGAAATGGCGCTTATTCAAGAGCTCAGAAGTAGGGTCTACTCACTTCCCACATTTGATGATTTGGCAGTCTGTATTCTAAACAAGGTGGTGACCATGGTGACAAATGTCAACGCTAATTTAATCACAGATCGCTATCCGGCAGTCTCCATAAAGAATGTAGAAAGGGGAATGAGAGCAGCAGGAAGAATATAGAGGATTAAGATCTACAGTGAAAAAAAAATCATGACAAACAGCCCCAACAAAAAATAACTAGTGCAGTTCCTGTGGTATACATGGTCAATCACCGACCCTGAGAAGTTAAAGTGTCAAGGTGTACTTGGCACACGGACCACAGTGCCACACTTTCTACAGTGTATCTGGTAAACTGGAAGTTGACGAGGTGCCGGAGCTAAAGACAGATCATGTCGAAGCTGACACCAGACTCCTTCTACGCTGTGCCTTTGTAGCATCAGGATGGATGATATTATGAAGCAAAAAGTTCTGTCATTTATTAGAAGTCTGGATGCAGATATCTTCATAATATCAGTAGGCCTTACAGTATCGATAGACAGCAATGTGTTCGTTCACATTGGAAAGGGGAACTTGGCCCAAATAATTGATATCACTGCAATTCGCAATCATTTTGGTGATGCTGTATCCAAAGTTTTGATAGGACTACATTGCTTCACTGACTGTGCCTTCTATGGCAAAGGGAAGACAAAGGCACTCAAGTTGATGCTGTCTGAAGATAACTGTCAAAACATGGTCAAAGACTTGGGCCAATCCTTTGATGTGTCCCCATAATTGAATCAAGAACTCGAACAGTTTGTAAGCAGTCTGTACACTGGTAGTCTGTACACTGGTACTGGTAGTGCTAATGCACAACATGTTCAGGATGGACTAAATTTGAAAGCTCACCGTCAACAAATCAAGACTCGCTTAAGCAGCACATCTGCCAGCAGAGCAAATTATCAAATTGCAATTCATAGGAGAGCCCTCTAGCAGTTTGTGAAGTACCAAGCCCAACCCAGCATGGCTGGGAGATGGGATATAGAGAGCTTGTTATCAAGTGGGGCACTCTGCTACCAGCTTCAGCCAATGTAATTGCAGCAACCAAGTTTAAATGCAGAATGGGTAAATGTCATACAAGACAGTGTGATTGTGCTAAAAGTAAGATACCCTGCACAGATCTGTGCAAATGTCTGAAATGCAATAATCAACAAGTGATTGAAGCAGAAAGTGACGTTGAAGACGAAGATCTTCTCGACGCGGATTTGGAGTAGATGTTTTGCTATGTAGCTGCAATTCATAGGAGATGTACACAAACAACTCAATAACTCACTTTCCAAACCGATTGTTTGTTTCTTTCTGATGTTTTCTTGATGCTTGAATATGCCAACAGTATAAATTTACATGCAACAAAATTGCTTTACGAAACCGTTACACTGTACCTTTAATAATCCAAGTGGTAAACAGCCTCATAATTAATGAAAAGGGTGTATTCTCCTGCTTGGCAATAATCTTGATACAACACCTCAAACGCCCTTGCACATGTTGTTTCAGAGGATGTCCCACTGAGATCAAATACAATGCACAAAACAATAAAGTGCATCAGAAAAAAAACAATCATATAATTAAAATGAATGATGTGAATGATGAATGATGGCTTAGCAACATTCATATTTGGATTCAACACCCTCAAACACTCTTAAACACCCTCCCTCAAACACTCTTAAATTCAACACCCTCAAACACTCTTAAATTATCATTTTCATGTGGTACCCAAAGGATATTCTATGAAATATAAAAATAAGGTTAAAAAAAAAACAATAGAATACATAAAAATTAGGTATTAAAAAGTAAAGTATGCAATGATAAGTCTTGGCACTATTCATATTTACATTAAGCACGATCGTTTACCCCATCAAAAGTATTTCCATATTGTTTCTGAGGTTGAATGAATATGAATGAATGATCGTTTTAAGGCCATTTTCCCCGCTAGAGCGGGGGTTAGCCTTGCGGGCCCCATGACAATCATGGTTCCCTGTTTGAGGCAATGTTTTTATGGCCGGATGCCCTTCCTGACGCCAACCCTTGGTCACGCTCTTACGATGCGCAGGGATACGGTGTACCTATTCTAAATCGGGGTACACACCGTGATCATTCATCCCAACAAGCTGGTACTCAATTTGCCGACCTCGGAAGGGTGACAGGCTGAGTCAACCCCCTGGCGTTAATTCAGCGATCGACCGGGATTCGAACCCAGGATCCTAGGATCCCAAGCTAGCACCCTAACCGCTAAGCCAACACCAGGATAATTCTACACAATTGGAAAAACGAGGCACATTTTCCCATCCGATCCCATCCGATCCCATCCCATGGTCTAAGTGTGTTTATGCCTATGTCTACCTTTTCCTACATGTTTAGGGGCCATCTGCAAATTATGTATGCACGGCCGCGGTAGGGGAGTCAACATTGTGCCATTTGGAGCACAAAATATATTGATTGTCTTCGTATTTGTTTATATATTTCCACTTTTCCTTTCAAGTTCCTGATGGTATCTCTGATGTGCTGTTGCATGTGAGGAGAAACTTGAAAATAGGTTGCTTTGTTGTGCACACTTGATGAAATGCATCCTTGCCGTGTCACATTGTCAAAATGAAAGTTGTACATGATGGCCAATTTTTTTTCAATAACTTGTAGTGATAATGGTTACTTGTTGCATTGATAACTGTCAGATTTGGAAGTTCATACAGTCGGTTCTGGCGCATGCACGTTGTGCATATCCTCTATACGAAGTTTTTGCATTAACAAATCTGAGTGGTCTAACATAATCACAATGTATGCAGGGAACCATCCCCTGCTACCACAAGGTGCAGCTTGCACTCAAGTCACAAATGTCACTGGTAAAGAAGATGGAAAGCCTGACATGGTCACATACAATGGTGCACTTGTTGACGTGGGAAGCCTTCTGGAACGACTGTGCAGCAGTGAACATGGCCGCTCCCAGCTTGAGATACAGTTACATCAGCTACAACAGGAAATGGGTATGTCATGGCCAAAGTTGAGTATGTTTCTTCATGGTCCATTCATATTTTTAGATTTTCATTTCAAGTTAAAAAAAAAAAATACTAACTTCGATTGCACTTTTTTTCCTCCAATTGGTTTATCACTATTTTCTTTCTTTACAGCAGTGAGGCTCATAGAAGATTGGACAGTGACAATGGGACACGCCACTGATAGTGGGACAAGCATTAAGGGAATGAATGAATAGGGAAAGAGAAAGGGATGAAACACTGAAACTAGTGGGTAACATGGTTGGGTTAGGAAAGGTTAATAGGAGTAATAAAGATTATCCGTCAGAATTGGGCATGAAGAGGTGGGGGTACACTGCTTGCTTGAAGCCATCGAGGGAAAGTGAGACACAACAGATTCTGGATGGTAGTTCCAGAGATGGGAAAAGTGAGGAATAAAAAAGTTGAAGTGTAAAGTCAACCTGGCAAGCCAGAATACATGATCTTAGAAAGCTCAATGCAGAACTCTCCAAACGATCTCCGTCCTCCAAGTCATGGTGGTGCCTTGTCATGAATGTCTCTGGAGTACACTCCCCCTCCATCCTGTCCCTCATCAGATGGCATAATTGCAGACTCTGCCTGAAATATGGCAGAATATCTCAACTCTGCCTCTAAGTCTCTCCCAATCCACTCTATCCCCATCCACTCTATCCCCATCCACTCTATCTCCATCTTACCATCTCATACCCACTGTCCAGTCGACTCTGTTTCCTTCTCACTCATGAAGGCAAATACATTTCTATCTGGCATTGACCCTGCTTTGGCAACAGGCCTTGATGGCGTCAGTGTCCCTGTTCTCAAATCCTGCTCTGCTGTTCTTGCTCCTTCTATATCTACCCCATTCAGTCTGCCCTTCTCTTTTGACCGCCTTTCCTTGGCATGGAAGTCAGGCCATGCTCATGTCCATACGAATGCTACAAAACAAATCCTATCAACTTCCAATTACAAGTAAAATCATGGAATCCATCATGCTGTTGATCTAAAGTCAAACAGCCTGATCTCTGACCATCAGTTTAGATTCATTACAGCTGCTCTTGTATATGTTTGCTGAGCACACATTACCTTCCAATGTCTTTGTTGCTCAGCATCCGTCTGTGTTAACGTTCATTGGCGGTCTCGTTCTGTTCCCTCATTATTTTATTCATTTTGGAGAGAGCATTTACAAACGCGAGTGGCGACATGTAAAGAATGCTCCACCCCTCTCCCCAAGTGCAGAGTATAGTCAGGTTTACTATGTCAACAAATATAATTTCGTTCAAAATGTTGGGAGATTGCAAACCTGTACATTTTTGGAATCATCAGAGCATGGAGAATCCGAAAATCAATGTTGGCATTTGCACAGACACCTGCATGGCCGCCATTTGGGATTTTCAAAATGGCCACCATAAAATACATATTTTGCGCTATCTCGGCTTCTACTCAACCTAGAAACTTAATTAAATATGCTAATCCTATGTTTTCTGGGTCAAGGAATCCAATAAAGGCCTCAAAATAGTGCTCAGGATTATAGAAAAGCAACAAACAAAGGTAATTGAAAGCCATTTTTTTGTATTTATGATATACAGTCACGTGAAAAAGTAAGTACACCCCATGCAAAGTTTTGACTTTTTCAACATATTTCAACATACAGCTATTTGATCTTCATTTCAACAATATTGATAGATAAAGGTGATATAATATAACAAATATCATGAAACATTTACATTTTGTAGTCCATTGTATAATTTAAATAAACATAAATGCAAATTTCACATGTGGAAAAAGTAAGTACACCCTTGGCTCTAATAGGTGGTATTGCCCCCTTTGGCAGAAACAACCTCAAGTAGGCGTTTCTTATAACTGTCTACCAGTCTCTGACATCGACTGGGAGAAATTTTTGCCCACTGCTCCATGCAGAATTCTTTCAGCTGTGCGATGTTTGAGGGGTTTCTTGCATGCACAGCTCGTTTTAAATCCCCCCACAACATCTCGATGGGATTTAGATCCGGGCTTTGACTTGGCCATTCCAGAACCTCCATTTCTTTCTTTTCAGCCATTCCTTGGTGGATTTACTGGTATGTTAAGGGTCTTTGTCATGTTGCAAGGTCCACCTTCGGTTGAGCTTCAACCTCCGACAGATGGCCTCACATTATCCTCAAGCACCCTCTGGTGCAATGAATAATTAATAGTGGATTATATGATGGTGAGCTGCCCAGGCCCTGATGCAGCAAAGCTGCCCCAAACCATAATATTTCCACCACCATGCTTTACAGTTGGTATCAGGTTCTTGTGGTCAAATGCTGTCTTTGGTTTTCGCCAAACATGTCTTCTGGTACTGTGGCCAAATAGCTCTACCTTTGACTCATCTGTCCAGAGCACATTGTTCCAGAAGTGCTGGTCTTTGCCGAGGTGTTCATTGGCAAACTTTAATCTTGCCCTGATGTTCTTTCTGGACAACAAAGGTTTCCTCCTGGCACACCTCCCATGTAGATCAAATTTGTGCAGCCTCTTTCTTATGGTAGAGTCGTGCACTTTGACATCAACATTGGCAAGAGCTATCTGTAGGTCCCGTGATGACATTCTGGGGTTCTTAGAGACTTTTTTCAGCATCTTGCGGTCTGCTCTCGGGCTGAACTTGCTGGGGCGGCCTGGCCTGAACAAGTTGGCAGTTGTTTGGAATCTTCTCCACTTGTAGATGATCTTCCGGACAGTCGAATGATTGATTTCAAATTGTTTGGAGATCTTTTTTAATCCCACCCCAGACTCGTAGACATCTATAACCTTCTTTCTGAAGGCCTCATAGAGCTTTTTTGATCTAGGCATGGTGACGCCACACACTTCAACAACAAAGAGCAAACCAAACTCAATGTCTGAGGTTTAAATAAGACAGGTTCCTCCAAGATCCTCTCTGACGATGCTCTAATCATTTGCACCTGAGCTGATGCACCTGATTCTAATTTTAGGTATTTGAAGTAGTGATAAATGTAGGGGTGTACTTACTTTTTCCACACGTGAAATTTGCATTCATGTTTATTTAAATTATACAATGGACTACAAAATGTAAATGTTTCATGATATTTGTTATATTATATCACCTTTATCTATCAATATTGTTGAAATGAAGATCAAATAGCTGTATGTTGAAATATGTTGAAAAAGTCAATACTTTGCGTGGGGTGTACTTACTTTTTCACGTGACTAACTGTATTACATAATACATGATATTGCAAGTCCTTTGAAGTTGTAGGTAAGGGGTTTATAAAGCAAGAAAGCAGCCTTGTTAGTATCAGATTGAACTATAAGTCCTATACACAGGATCTACTAGGTCTATACCATTCAGGAATATGCTTTTGCAGATCTTCATCACTGTCCTGAGTGTCATTTTCGCAAAGGTGTCTACGCAAATGCCAACATTAATTTTTGGATTCCTCATGCTCTGAATATTCCAAAAATGTATAGTTTTGCTCATCTCCAAAAAATTTGAACTAAAAAACATGGTGAACCTGACTAGCACCTAATTGCAACTTTTTATTGTGACTACATCGAAAGAATGAAACATTCCGATGATATAAAGAATACAGCTCAAATGGAAAAGTCCCTTGGAAAAAAGTATTTTGGGCGGTGTATAAGAACATTACATTGCACCTTTCTGTCCCACGAAAACCAAAGTTACTCTTTTCATTACAACATACAAAATGACATTTTTAAAATTAAAGACATAAACTTCTTTAAAGTGTACGTACACATAGCTTATGAAATAAGAACGAAAAAATATCTCAGCAATTTCCCGTCTGTGTTTATTTATTTATTTTACACATGTGAATTACACGTCCATGCACACGTGAAATGGAGTTTGTTTATTAATTCTGGATGTGAACACGATTCAGCCTTGAAAACTGGTGTGAAAACAAACAAAAAAAGATCAATGGATTGAATTCAGTGTTTAAACAGCATTACATTTACTTCCAGATAATAATGATGAATGAAATTAGAATGAAGAAATATCTGTCGGCAATTTCCCGTCTGTGGCGATACGTGAACGAAGCTCTGCCCCTCTCTCCACATTGTTGACATTTTGTGACGACTGTCATCAAATGGAAAAGTCCGCCGCGAATTTTTAATATATCTCGGCATTTTCCCGTCTGTTATTTGGGCAGTATATGATATATCGTGCTGCGATTTTTTAATATATCTCGTCATTTTCCCGTGTACGTGAATTTTCTCAATTACTGCTGAAACCGAGTCTAAAACCATCGATAAAAATGAAATCAGATGGTGAGTTAGAGTGGAGATAAAGGCGTGAGAGAGTCTCGATGGCCTTTATGTTATAGGCCTTTGAAAATGCATTTCGTTCTATAAACGGAAACTTTCATCGAATTTTATTCCCTTTTTTGTTTTTTTCAACCGAGTCTAAAACCACGTTAGCGACTGTGAAAAATGAAATGAGATATCGAATTGGAGTTGAAATAAAACTGCGAGAGAGAGCAAGACACCACGGGCCTAACAAAGGAGGCCTCAAAGCCATGCGAAGAAACAAAATGGTGGATATTTGTTTTTGAAGCCCCTCCAAGACCGGGTGTAGCCACTCCCCCGGACAGACAGACAGACAGACAGGATCACCTACGGAGATTATATATAGATATCGGAGGAGCACACGAACAATCTTTGGAATTAGGTCATGGCTGAAAACTGGCAGGAGAAAGATTCATCTATGAATCTTGAGTTTTGATTCTGTGATGTAGTAATTATGCTTCTAATGAAGCTGGAGACATGAACCTCATTCTCCTACAATCTTACATATTGGAGGAAAAAACATGCACGACAATCAGGAAGACACATAATCTTACCTCTATATACTGTTTTTGCCTTTAAAAGTTTGGCTGGTGTATGTGATCAACTTCTTGCATATAATGCACATGGGAGGCAGTACATTGTCTGAGCGGCCTTTGGCAGCAGATGGAGCATCAGAGCGCAGACGCTTCCTGGGTGATTGCCCTGCTCCTTCTGTGGCCAACTGAGCACACTGCTTTCAGCAGAACCAACACGCTGAATATCAGTAATTCTGCCACAGCACCTTATATGGTACTTAGGACCCCCAAGGAATTCATCTGACTGTAAGAAAATTTCACCATAAGCAGAATCCGATTTGAATCAGACCCTCAAAGTGAGCATTTACAATGATTATTGTGATTAATTTGCATTGGTCATTTGTTTTAAATGGCATATGCGAGTTTGTAAGTAATCAAAACTCTTTAATGTTTAAAACCCTTAGAAATTGTTTGTGGTACTATAGTGGTCATACATGGAAATGTAATGGCCATTCTTTAACGCAGCCTGGGTGAATGAAGTTTCTAGTTTGAATTATTTAAAGTATAAATGGGTTAAAGCAGTTTGGCCGTGAGAGAAAGCTGTGCTGTTACGTGGATGTGGCATACTAAATGCGACTGAATTCATCAGCAGTCAACTGGCCGACGAGGATTTCAGCTCAATCTTCCTCCTCGAGTTTGGCACATTTTATCACAAAACGACGGACTCTTTCCCATGATCTGGGATTGAAAGCCTTCAGAATACCCAGCTGACTTTCTTCCACATGGATCAAGCACCTCATCATGTCTTATATCTGTAGTATTTACTTTTTGTCAGAAAATCAGGATCAGAAACATGAATTCTGCCTATCACGTCGTGTGCTCCAGTTGACGCAAACCGGAAGCGAATTTAATCTTTCTACTTTCTATCCCCATGATTAGTTACCTCGGTCACATGTTGTGCGCACTAAGAAATGAGACAGGCAATTTACAGCAAAATATTTCCCAACGCCAAATTAAAATAGTGCAAGCTTCCAGGACTGTGGGAAAAAATTACACAGGGGCTTCGTGAATGTGGAAGTTCAGTACATGTTGAGTCGATAATAAATCCACAATTGTCAAGCTGTAGTGCCCCCGTCGGGTGCCATCAGATTAACGCTACGGAGCCTCTAGATTACGGCCTATGGGCTAACCACAGAGCAAACTTCACCTCCAAAGACTGGGCATCCTCCATTGGTCCATGCCTTTCCTTTTATAATCAATGCTACTCAGTCTACAAAGCCTTTGGTCACAGCTCAATGGACTACTGCTCTCCCCTATGGGCTGGTACCCCAGGATCACATTAGAACCTCCTGGATTTGTTGAATCTAAAGCTCTCAACACGATTGGAATCTCCTGTGACTAGGCCAGAGCACAAGGCTTGTTGCCTTCACATCGCAGACAGTTCGGTGATCTCTCTGTTTTTTACCTTCCTCTGTTCAACGTTGTTCTCTCAGTCCTGCGACCATTGCCAGAAACCCCAGGATGCACGTGTTCTTCCAGTAACCCACTCTTCATTAAACTTCCATAATCCAGGCTGACTGCTCACCTCAACTCCTTTGTTTCTTGCTTCTCCTATCTATAGAACCACCTTCAGAGATTAATCCTGTCCTACTCTTCCCTCCAGGGCTTAAAGCAGGCAGTGTACTGCCACCTGCCACCCGCACCCCAACCCATAATCTTTATTACCCCCATTAATTCCTCTTACTATTTGCTTGCCTTTTCTCTCTCCCCCTCTTTTCTTCCCTCTCTCTGTCTGTTTTTCCTGTCTCTCTACTTTTTTTCCCTGTTCATTCATTCCCTTTCATATTGTGCACAATTTTTGCCCTGCTGCCCCACTTTCACTTTCACTTTGCTCTACTATGCGCCTTTCTCCTGTAGAGAGAAAAAGGGAGAACAGTGTGACGATAGCATACAGCTGCACCACATTATAAGAAGAGAATGAAACTGGAAAGCACCAGTCACCATCTTTCAGGATGTCAAAAACTGTCAGAACAACTATACACACAAAAGCGAAACGTTTTCAGATTATAACCCACTGACACATCTGTAAAAACTTTAATTTTGTACTTCCAGAAAAGTCATGGTTACCATGGACCAAATGCAATCGTTGAAAATGCCTGACCGTCCTACCAAGCATGACACAGAAAACAAGGCATTGCGACCAGCAATAATGCTCAAATATGAAGGAGAGGATGGCATTGCTAATTGAGGTGTCAGTAACCAATGACTTTTGCCTAAACATAGAAATTTGAAACATTACCAAGTATCAGTATCTGAAAAATGATGTCTGGAGAACCTGAGGATAACAAGGGAAAATGTGTGACCTGTGGCTTTGGTGGGAGGAGAGGTGAGAGGGCAGGGGGATTACGACCAAAAAAGGACAAAAACAAACAAAGCAAAAAAAATGTTTTTTAACCGGTTCACCAACCTGCTTATGACAAGCAAGAAGCAGACACTGAGACAGTTTCCTGATGCACTATTCCAGTGACGCAGAAAACCCTGTATTCCCCTGATTGGTGAGGCCAGAAGTGTTACAAAAGGCCTTGGCTGCAATGCTGTGAACGGTGGCGTGAGGACCAATTCAAAGCCAGCTGGAACACCACAGATTTGTAAGAAAGAGTTTGTATGGAGCATATAAGGAAATCAAAGTTTGCTGTAAGAGGCACATGAACAGTCATCATAGTAGGGACGATGCTAGATCATGCACAAAAGCAAGACATCTTTATGGAGAAGGACATTTAGCTGGATGTTTTCCACAGAGACAGGATGAGGAAAGGAGAGCTTCTGATGTAAACTGCAACACCGTCACTAGCACGAGCATTCGTTCTCTGAAAATGTACAAAAACCTCGGGGTTGGGGGGTGGAGATGAACGAGTCCTGTGTAAAATGTTTCTGTTTGACAAACGACATCTAGAGATGAGTCAGATAACTGGACAGAGGGTTCCATGGAGGTGGAGTGTTTGCCTTTGCTATGAAACTGAAAAAAAGAATACTATGTATTAAATTGAATAAGAGGCCATCTGCATATTAAGTATGAATATGCAAACAAAACTACGCGGCATTCAGAACTATTTGTTTATTTCTCTTCATAAATATGTTCAGTACTTTTCATCTGCACCCCCTTCCCTCCCATATGTTCACACATGTTTCTACCCTCTTTGCCTTCTAGCCTTTTCCTTCCCTTCAATATTTTTGGCCTCACCTCTCTTCACTTCTTTTTCTGATTTACATTTGTTCAGGGCAGCCCCCACCCTTCCCCTCCGCGCCACTCCCCCTCCGCCCCCCCCCCCCCCCCCCCCCGCATACATACATAATACATACATATCCCCGAGGATTTCATTATCCCTATTGTTGCAAAGCAGAAAAAGGTCTTCTCTACTTTCTCCCCCCACCCCCCAACTCCCCACATTCTCGCCCCCTTCCAACCCCTCTGTACTTTGTCCTCCCTCCACTTCTTCCCCCCATCATGTATCCCCGTCCACTCTCTTCCCCTTACCCAAAATAAGTTTTTGCCCTTTGCTTTATTGAGGATTTGAGCATGACATTTGTCACTTTTGTTGTTTTTACATCTTGTGTTCCGTCCCTGCAGATAAAGTGTCTTCTAATGCCAGCAAGAAGGCGGAAGACAACAGATCACTATTACGAGAGCTAGAAGAGATGCGTGGTCGCCATGCACAAACCGAACTCAGCTTGCAGGCCGCTGGCGAGCAAAGGGACAACTTCAGTGCCGTATTATACAGGACTGCATCCAGCCTTACCAGCCTCACCCACACTATTCAATCTTCATTCCCACAGGTATTATTCTTCTTCGTGTTCCTGTTTTATTTGGCCTTCCTTATCTCCTTTCACTATTCTGCATATGAAACTGTGTAATACTTCTTCCTCTTTAGTGGCCACATTTATTCCCACATTCTTGTGCCACTGGCAGGGGGAAGCTTGACCCAAGTCTCTCGTGAAACAGCCGGCTCGGCTTGACGTTTGACTAAGGTTAAGGCAGGAATTTGGAATTTGGCCATGGTGCCAGCAATAGCACTCCTGCTATTCACGAAGGACACCGTGAAATCTTTAACATCCACCAATTAATGCCGGCAGATGGGACAACCGTTTAATATCCATTTGAGGGACGGCACATGCATTGATGAATCACCTTGCCTGTGAAACATCAGGACAATAGTTTATATCTGGACAACAACAACAGGCATTTTAAGGCCATTTTCCCTGCTAGAGCGGGGGGAGCCAGCCATTTTCCCTGCTAGCCTTGCGGGCCCCATGACAATCTTCTCCATTTTGCCATATTTTCTGCATCTCCCCTTGTTAACCCCCTTGCCCGCATTTCTTCTTCCACCACCTTTAGCCAAGTCTTTCTCGGTCTTCCCCATCCTCTACTTCCTTCTACATTCATTTCCATCATTCTTCTCAACCAGTCACTTTCATCCTTCCTCAACACATGACCAAACCATCTCAACCTGTTTCTCTTCACAGCATCCATCACAGGCTCTATTCCCATCATCTTTTGTAATTCATCATTTGTCTTCCTCTCTCTCAACGATACTCCACACATCCACCGAACCATTCGCATTTCCACCCTTTCCAGCCTTCGTTGTCCAGAGGGTCACCTTTCCCCTTGTATAGAGGGACGACGGTACTCAGTTCCCAATCCACTGGAATGCGGCCTTCTTTCACCACCAGATTACAGATAGCTGTCATTCTCTTCACACCCCAACATCCCGCTGCCTTCAACATATCTCCCACAACTCCCGTCGGCCCTCCTGCTTTTCGACTCTTCATTGCTTTTATCGCTTCCTCAACCTCCTTCTATGTTATCCTCTCTGCCGGTCCTAAAACTGGGTTACTCTCGATGTTGCCGTCCTATTCATTCTCTGCATTCAACAGCATTTCCATATATCTTTTCCATCTTGCTTTTATTCCATCTGGGTCCACAATGATTTGTCCCACTTCATCCTTCAAGCAACCCACCCCCATCACGTCGCACCTTTCTTTCGCGATCTGCTTTGCAATCCTGAATACCACTCTCTGACCCTCTTCCAAATCCAAGCGTTCTCCGAACATTTTCCTACATGCCTCCTGCGCCTTTGCTATCTCTTTCTTGGCAGCCTTCTTGGCTGCCTTATAACTTTCATGTTCTGCTTTTTCTGCCCCCGTACCCTCCGCCTTCTGGCACTCCTTGAACTTCTTCCTCTTCTCGTCAATCCTCTTTCCAACTTCATCATCCCACCACCATGCTTCCGAGTGCCTCGGTGGTCCTTTTGTCCATCCACATACCTCACCAACGGCTCCCAACAGACTATCTTTCATTGACATCCAACCACTTTCAAGCTCAACCACATCGTCCTCTGCCATCCTCAGCCTCTCTTTTAATGCCTCCCTCACTGTCACCTCTTTCAACCTCCACACCTTCATTCTCGGTTGGTACTTCTCCCACCGAGCTCTCCTCGCACCTTTCACCCTTATGTCGCAGACAACCAAGTGGTGCTGTGAAACAGCCTCCTCCCCCGGGATCACCTCTGTGTCCCGGAGGTGCCCCCTATCTCGCCTACACACTATCAGGTAGTCAACGGTTGTCGTCGACCCACCTGACGTGTATGTAACAAGCTTATTATCCCCTTTCTGGAACTGAGTATAACAAATCAACAAACCAGCTCCATCAGCAAACTCCAAAATCCTTTCATCATCTCCATTCCTCACACCACATACGTAACCCCCATGAACTCCCTCAAAACCATCCATACTCCTTCCCACATGTCCATTTAGGTCTCCTCCTACCACAACAACTTCCTCATCTTTCACGTTTTCCATCAGCTTCTCTATCGCACACCAGAACTTGTCCCTCTCTTCATCGCTCCGAACGACCTGCGGAGCATATACCGAGATGACGTTCACCAAGAGCTTTCCAATCATCATTTTCACCATCAACCTCTCACTCACTCTAGTCACACTCACCGCACTGTCTACAAACTCCTCAGAAAACAGGACACCAACACCATTCACGCCCTCCGGGCACCCTTGCCACACAAACTTGTATTTCTGTCCCTGCCTACCCTTCACCATTCTCACAGCACTTCCCTTCCATCTCGTCTCCTGCACACAACATATGTCCACTCTTCTTCTGACCAATACTTCCACCACTTCTCCTGATCTCCCTGTCATTGTCCCTATATTCCATGTCCCAAACCACAGAAACCGATCTCCAAGTGGGGCATCAGACGTTTCGTCGTCATAAATGGAGTGATTTCCACCCTTGCTTCGATCGGGTTCCCCATCTTGAGTTTTGATGAGAGGGAGTGAGGGCTGTACCCTGCCCATATGTAATTGTAATTGTCATGGTTCTCTTTTTTGAGGCAATGTTTTTATGGCCGGGTGCCCTGCCTGACGCCAACCCTTTTTGTCGCCTCCTACGACACGCAGGGATACGGTGTACCTATTCTAAACCGGGGTACACACCAGGTAGTTTATATCTGGGCAGATATGTGAAAACAGGCTAGACAGGTTAGAGGCGAGTGTGTTTACCTCTAGGCCATCCTGCCAGCCCTTGGTGTGTGTGCAATACTAAAAAACACAAAATTTGAAATGGGTAGTTCAATCATCACTTGTGATACTGTTGCAGTCATCGGGTGAGTGGATGCGCTGCACTTATTTGGTGCCATACGCCTAATCTCGATTAACGACCGTGCGGAGTTGTTCGGCGTATGGCATGGCCTCCTGAGCGCTAATCGCCTGTGTCAATTTGACCTGTCACGGACTTGCATAATTGCAATTATGATCAAAACCACCAGAATTCACCTGGACACCAAGTGTTCTTCAAATGTAATTGGGAGAACATGGGGTAGGAATACAAAGAGAAGCAATCAATCCTGAACAAATAAATACCCTCTAACCCTCTCATGAATACTCACCCACAGATCAACGAATAAACAGGAACTGTAACCAAGGCTTGGGGCCTCAGTCATACCACAGGAGATAGGGAGTGATATACCACAGGATATATATAGTGACAGGATGGAAATTATCTCAGTTGTGCCCAGGAGGACACAGCTTAACCCTCTGGTGGAGACACAAGCAGGCAAATGAACAGCTCATGGTGTAATCTGATCCTGGGCACAAGGAGGAGAGTGGGCGTGGCTTACTAGATAGGGTGTGGCAGAGACCGCAGCAACAGGGGGGTGATGGAGTGTGGTTTAGGGGAGGCCCCACAGCAACTCGCATGTCGGGTCCCCAGTGAGGTTCTCGGCATCTGCTTGCCCCCAGGTGGATTACAATCTCTGTTTAGCCTCTACTGAGCGAACCAAATTCTCAAGAAACTAGAGAGTTCATAGAACACCTTACCCTGTGCATTATTGAGGAAAAAGGACATGGGAAGGGTCTTCTCAACTCTTTGCTATGCGTTTCTGAGCACAATCTATATTTCTAACAAGCCGCCATTTCATCTGAATCTTGATATTCCCTAGCGCTGAGGATGCGAGCAGTAAATTTGTTTGGTGGAGTTGCCGTAAAATGGAGTAATATTTTGTCCAAGTACTGCTAAATGGAAGTAGAAAATTGTAATTTGTGTTCTGCAGTGTTAAAAATGTCAGTTGAAATGTTCTGATTCCTCAATCAGAGGAATGCAAGTATGTCTGTACAATGCAAGTATGATGCGTGTACAGTCCAAATGGACAGCACAGCATGACTTGATCAAGAGATTATTTTTTTTAAATACCATGCACATTGAAGAGGCACTTGCATGGTGTTGCATAGACATGCAGTAATTGTTCAAAAATGACGCACGACCCTTCTGTGTTTTCACATTATCTGACTTGAAAACTTAGGCTAAAACCGAAATTATGTACAAAAAAACCAAAAGACTTCAATTATGACCCCAAGTCCTCAACCTCCCCCTCCCAACCTGAGATCTGAGATTGTCAATCCCCACCCCACTCCAAACTCTCAAAACCTTCCCCACTCCACCCCAACCACGGCTCCTCAACCCCTCACCATAACTTGTGAACGTCCTCAACCCCCCCCCGCCCCCCAACCTCCTCACAACTCTGTCCCATTTCCCCCCCCCCCCCCCCCTTATGAACCCCAACCCTATGTCCTTCTCTCCCCCCTCTCTGAAACCCAACTCTGTCCAATCTTTTCCCTCCCCCCAACCCCTTCTGGACCTCAATTCTCTGTCCAACTCTACCCCCTCTGATCCTCTACCCTTCTCTCACTCATAAAAACCAAAGGGCATTCTTGCAGCAATCATTACAATATGGTATTGGGTCACCACATTTAGCGATTTTGAAGTTGTCTTACTTGGAACCTCCTTATCGTTACTCATCAATAAATGACTGTCTCCGTATATTATACGATTCTGGTGTATTTTCTGTCACCGACAATCTCTCAAAAAGCGTCTTTAGCACATTTGATAAAAGTAAATAAATAAAATAACACCCGCTTTCAATTCCTACCAATTTACTGTATGTTTATTTACTTCACACAATGTGAATTACATGTCCATGCACATGTGAAATACAATTTGTTTATAAATCCTGTACTTGCACACTATTCAGCCTTGAAAACTCAGGTGAAAACCAAGAGGACAGGTTGGAGTATTTCTATTTATGAAAGACTTCAAATATTTATCATGACTAATTTCTTTCCTTTGCGTACCTTTCTCTCATGATAGATATGTGTTGTTCAGTTGTTAATTGACATAAACTCAGCAGTACTCTTGATTGTATAAAAGTTTTCTTTAGGCAGTGTATAATAGATCGATGCCTCGATTGTTCGAAAACAAAATAATAATAATAATAATAATACATTTATTTTATATAGCGCTTTTCAAGAAGCCCAAAGACGCTTTGACAGAGTACAAAAACAAGTGCAAAAAGACAAAAATCAATCGGTAAATAATCAAAGCAAAAGGAAGGAGAAGGAGAAGAGATAGTCAGGGGTTAAATGCTGTGGGTTAAATGTTGAATGCAGTGTTGAGCAGGTGGGTCTTGAGTGATGTTTTGAATGTGGTGAGTGAGGAGGAGTCTCTGATGGTGTTAGGTAGTGAGTTCCAGAGGGTGGGAGCAGCGATGGAGAAGGCCCTGTCCCCCCAGGATCTGAATTTGGTCCGCATATGGGGGGGGGGGGGGGGGTCGGAGGTTGGTACCAGCAGAGCGGAGGTTGAGGGTGGGAGTGTGTCTGGAGAGGAGGTCAGCCAGGTAGGATGGGGCCAGGTTATGGAGGGCTTTGTAGGTCAAGAGGAGGATTTTGTACTGGATTCTCTGGGGGATGGGGAGCCAGTGAAGCTTGTAAAGGACGGGGGTGATGTGGTCACGGGTCCGAGAATGGGTGAGTAGACGGGCAGCAGAGTTCTGAATGTATTGGAGTTTATTGGTGATTATTGAGGGTGAACCATAGAGGAGGCTGTTGCAGTAGTCCAGACGGGAGGTGATGAAGGCGTGGATGAGGGTTTCTGCAGCCATGGAGGAGAGGGATGGACGGAGACGGGCGATGTTTTTAACATGCGTTACATCCTTTCCTCTGTGATAATCAAAACGTACCTTTCTTTCCTCAAAATGTACCTATTTGATAGAAGATGTGTTGTTCAGTCTTCAAATGTACAGCTGAGGTCTGAAAGTAGCAAACAAAATGGTGGATGTATGATTTTTTTTCATTTTCCTATCAGGACACAATTGTGGGTGCAGTCAGGCCAGCCGTCCAACAAATAGTCAGAAATAGAGAAACAGACAGATGGATAAATCCATCTGCTTTAACATATAGATTACGTCTAAATAAATATTTGAAGTCTTTCATAAATAGAAATACTCCAACCTGTCCTCTTGGTTTTCACCTGAGTTTTCAAGGCTGAATAGTGTGCAATAGTTCTTCATCCCTCAGATCGGCAGTCTGCAGCCTCCTCACTCTCTGCAGACCTGGACAAAATCACAGACTGGGCAAACAAGTGGAACATGTCTTTCAATCCTGACAAATCTCACACTCTTACGATGTCTCTCCGAAAAGACCGACTGGACAACCCTCCCATACACTTTCTGAATAATCCTCTCCAAGAAGTTCTGTCACTCAAGCTTTTGGGTCTCACTATCTGCCATGATCTTTCCTGGGAAAACCACATTTCAAATCTGGCCTCCAAAGCCAGTCGCCGACTGGGCATCCTCCGTCGTGCGAAGTCCTTCCTTGGCACACCTGAGCTCCTCACCACATACAAGGCTTTCATCCGCAGCTCAATGGAATACTGCTCTCCCCTCTGGGCTGGTGCTCCTGCCTCACACCTAGCTCGTCTTCACGCTGTTGAAACCAAAGCATTCAGAATCATTGGAATCTCCCGCGATGAAGCTAACTCCAAGGGCCTCTCACTCACTCACCGCAGGCAGGTTGGTGGTCTTTCCGTCTTCTACCGACTCCTCTCTGGCCTTGCCCCCCCAGCTCTCTCTGGGCTCTGTCCCGCAAATATTCCTACAGGTCGCACAAGATCTGCCTGCAACCCTCTTATGGTCAAACTGCCAAAATCAAGACTTTCTGCTCACCTTCATTCCTCTTTTCTCCCGCCTCTGGAACAAACTCCCTCACTCTCTTCAATCCCACTCCACCCTCCAGGTCTTTAAAACAGCTGTTCACCACCATCTCTTATCTTCCCCCATCCAAAACCTTGATCTTTTCTACCCCCGCTAATTTCACCCCAATTCCACTTTTTTGAAATACCAACTTCTGTCCTGGAAGTCCTTGGTGTCCTTGTGTTTTCTACTTCTCCCTCCCCCTCCCCCCCCCCCCCTTCCCACGCCTCCTCCCCCCAAGCCCTCTCCCTTCCACACATCTCCCTGCTCTCAAATGTTGTGTTTGTGTGCTTCCCCTTCTCTCCCCATCTTGTTTTCCGCTCCCTCTTTTTATATATTTTGTTTGTCTGGTTGATTTGTTTGTGAAGTAAATGTTAGCTCTTTCACGAGCCTCGATTCAGTATACAAAAAAAAAAGAAAAATGGTTTATTCAGACTTTGGAAGATGAAAAATAATTTAATAAAAACGTATAGTCACTATAGTGCATGCCCTATTTGGACATGTGATTTGCAATGACTCGTCGCATGTCGAATGTTATTTTGCAGTTGAAGGAGGAAGATGACTGCAAATCTCAAGATGAAATTGAAGAAAAGAAGTTGAATAATTGTGGAAAGGTGTAAATATATTTGGCTTTTTCGTGAAGATGCAAGAGCCCGAGGGACATTTTTACACACTTTATGTTGCTGCCGATTGTTTGTGAGCAGCTTTAGTGATGCTATTATTGGTATTGAAGCTTGTACTCCATGATTAGACTGAATTTTGGCCTCTACCGCTGTGACCGTCTTCTAAGAGGCAAATAGGTATTGTTAAAATGCTCTTTGCCAAATGAACTTCCTATTAAGTTTGTTTTGCTTGCATTTCTTTTGTGTGCATGTGTGCATCTCAGTTTCCTCTGTGTTTGTACGTGTACACGCGTACGAGCACACACATCGAAGGAATTGCGGTATTTTACTTCAATTTCCTATTTTGTTGGGGTTTTTTTTTTTTTTACAGCATTGGGTATTGAAATCTTTAACACCAGTTTTTTTGAAAGGAAAAAACACTTAAGGGCAGTGAATGAAACAATTTTTTTTATATATATACAGAGCTTGATGCTCATGTAAGAGAAAAATAATTATTTGTGGACTTCCTAAAATCTAGATATTGTATTTTGTTTGCTGTCCTCATTTATCTCCACCTCACTTCCAATTATTGTTATTTTTTGTTGGTAACCGGCATTTGCCCTCCCTGTCATATTCCATGGACACACCTGCACCCTGCGCAGATGTTCAAGCACTATCGTGTCTCGGTCGATGTGCAAAACAATTATACTTGTTTTTACTTGTCAAAATTGGTTCACAATGTTTTGCGGCATTTAGGTAGTGGGTAAATCCTCTGACCTTTAATAGTCCCTGTAGATGTTGTTTTCCTTTATCCTCTGTGAATTATTTTACGAGTCACTTGGTGAAGTGAGTAGACATGTTATTGGCCACACAAAATTGAACAAGAGTTGACAGAAATGAAAGTAATTCTCCTTTCAGTGCTGTGCTACAAACAAATTTTGTGACTAGCACTGTTCAAATTGCATGCATGTGTAACTGTCTCCATCACCTCGAGTTAGATTTGTACATCTTTTCCCCAACTATTTCATGAACGTTTGAGGTGTTCCATGTATTCATTTACCCGTGAAATTTTGCTTTATCCCTGTGGATCCACAATTTCAGGGACATTTGGATTAAAAAAAAAATACAAACCTCATTGAGTGATTTATTGAAGTGAAGCCTTTGCTTATTTTTGGTTCACGAGTTATAAAGTGACCACTATATTCGTCATGTGTGTGCGTCTGTCTGTGTGTCTGTCTGTCCGCAGCATAACTACCCGATGATATCATTCGATCTTGATGAAACTTGGGTGGGAGGTTGATATCATGATCTCGTTGTGTCCTGCCTAGAGTGGGCGTATTGCGCCCATTGTGGGCGGAGCCACGCCCAAAAAAGATGTCTTTTTAGGGGGTAATCGAGTTCAAGCTACATCTTCTCCGAGGGGTTTGGTGGAATCTGGCAGGGGTTTCGATATTTGGTTAGGCCAATGTCATGTGTCTAGCCCCACGGAGCTCGATTTTTCATTTTTTTTTTACTTTCTTTTTTTCCCCATTTCATTTTTCACCGAATTTTCGGTATTGTGTAGCTAACTAACCTCATAACTGATTATACATTATTTTCTGTCTCATTTCTAGGTCAGTAACCTTCGTTTTGACATTTCTGGGCCTGGCCGGGCCTGTTTCGCTTATAGTCCGTCCTTTGTCATTGAATACCACTCGCTCGTGAACCATCGTCGTCTCCTGACTTGTATGTATTTATTTTCATGCCACAAAATATCCTCCTTGGGTTTGATCAATCAAATTTATTGGTGCTGCCGATGCACAGGGTTATGCTCGGTGATTTTTCCATTGCCTTCCCAATAGTAAGCCGGGGTAAGAATTTCGAATTTGGTCAAGGTGCCGATAACAACTCACCTAGTCTTTGCAAAAGTCACCAGGCGATATTTAACGTCCACCAGTGGCGGCAGACGGCATATGGATTAACGCATATGGACGGCATATGGACGGCACCGTTCACGGTGCCGGAACGCCGGTTTGACCACGTCCACGTGGACCTGGTGGGACCTCTGCCCCCCTCGCGGGGTTTCACCCACGTCCTCACCATGGTGGACCGCACCACCCGGTGGCCGGAGGCCGTGCCCTTGGCGTCGACAACGGCGGCCGATGTCGCGCAGGCTTTCATCGCCACCTGGGTCGCCCGGTTCGGCGCCCCCTCAGACATCTCATCCGACCGCGGCCCCCAGTTCACCTCGGAGCTCTGGGGGGCGGTTGCGCAGGGGCTCGGGGTCCGGCTGCACCGAACCACGGCCTACCACCCCCAGGCTAACGGCCTGTGTGAGCGATTTCACCACTCATTGAAGGCCGCGCTCCGGGCCACCCTCCGCGACGGCGGCTGGGTCGACAGGCTCCCCTGGGTCCTGCTGGGCCTCCGGACGGCGCCCAAGGAGGACCTGCGCGCATCCACGGCGGAGTTGGTCTTCGGGCAACCGCTGCGGGTGCCGGGCGAGTTCCTCCCCGACTCCACGGCACCATGGTCCGCGGCACAGCAGCGCTCCGCTCTGCAAGAGACCGCCCAGAGGTTCGCCCCGGTGCCAACGGCATGCCACGGGCACCCACCGACGCACGTCGCCCCGGAGCTTCGCACGGCGGAGTACGTCTTCGTCCGCCACGATGCCCATCGGACACCACTGCGGCCCCCGTACGACGGGCCCTTTCCGCGTGCTGGAGACCGGGGCGAAGCACTTCACCCTGGACATCGGCGGTACTCCTGACCGCGTTTCGGTAGACCGCCTCAAGCCGGCCCACCTCGATGTGGACCATCCACCGCCAGTGGCCCGACCCCCACGTCGGGGCCGCCCTCCTGCGGGCGGACCCCCGGCACCGCCCAGCCCCGCCGCCACGCCGCCCCCCGGTCCTGCACCCATCCCAGGAGCAGCCAGGGGCATCCCACCTGGCATCCCTGCACCCCGGACGCCGCCGATCGCCAGGGGGCGCTTCGGCCGGGTCATTCGTCTGCCCCGCAAACTGGCCCTCCAGGTGCGCGGGAATTCTGGGGGGGGCGCGTGTGGCGGACACAAAAGCCCACTGGCGTGGTGACATCATTCCACGCACCAAGTGGGCGGTGGCCACGTCCGGGGGGTAGGCGTGGCCTCATGAGAGACACCGGGCGCCCAGCCCGGAGTGGTACAGTGTTACAGTGTAGTCTTGAATAAAGGCGTTTATATGTTACCGCTTGTCCGCTTCCTCCTTGCTCACAAGCAGCGCGCGTAACGCCGCGCTTTATACTCATGTATTGTCTTTGTCCCAAGTTTGAACAAAATCGGTAAATGCATGGTTGAGGACGTGGTCAATATCGGGTTTTTTTTCACAATTAAAATGGCCGACAGTCTACCAGTCGGCCATCTTTGATCAGATCGCAAAATAAAGTGAGGTGCACGTATATGCCGTCATTTGCTGTGCTTGTGCCAATTTTGAACAAAATCGGGCTATCCATGTTCAAGAAATGGTTGGGGATCCGTTTAAGTAACAAAATGTCCGCCAGTCGGCCATGTTGGATCTGATTTGGAAAAGAAATAACGTGCATATGTAAGCCATCATTCATTATTTGTGTGCAAAATTTGAACAGGATCGGTAAATTGTATCCAGATAAAAGTAAAAGCCCTGATGTGTATTGAATCTTCATAGACACTCTCAGCAAGAGTAACAAGATGCTAAAGGGAGAACGTGGGCTAGAACCTTCCCAACGTTAGGAAGAGATATTTAGTCGGTCGTTGTTGCAATCAGATCGCACACCTTTGTTGTTGTTGTGTTGTTGTAATTTTCAGAAAACGTTACCCTTGGTGCCGTTTTTTTTTGTTCACAGCTAGATGAGATGCATTTTGGTGTGCGGGATTCCAATCCAGTGTACGCTGAACACAATTGAGTTTTTAACCCTTTAATCACAAATTCAAAATGGCGGGTATTTTTTTTTTCTTCCATTTTAACTCGATGTAAATCACCAATTGTGAAAATTGTTGGAAAAGTATCGAAAAGCTTATTTTTACCCTCAAATTGAGATTCCTGGATAGCATCTTCTACTATATAAGAGCCGTTTGTCTGTGTGTGTCGCCATTGTTCTCAGAGATGGCTGAACGGATCTTCGTCAAACTTTCAGAGGTTCATCAGTGACTACTTGGGAGTGTTTTCGGCCAAAAAAAAAAAGTTTGATTTTGGGATATTTAAAAAAATCGCTCTATAGTGCCTAAGCCATTTTGATTAAAGACAGTTATATACAAGTACACATTCGCATAAATAAATACAAAATCACCAGACATTTGAACACAAATAAATCAAACAATTCCGGAAGCAGTCGAAGTTGGTGGTGAGGCTTCATCTTCTTCCTGAACGTCATCAAACTTAATTCAGAAACGTGATGAATGGCACATTCTCCAGCATATATTCAACAAAAAGGTAAAATGATGATTTGACATTTGTGATGGATTCTGATTTGGATGCAATTGCTTTTCCATTATATTTTCCGTCATTTCAAATATGTTAATGTTTCTTTTTCGCTTGAGCAACGCCGGGTACTCCAGCTATAAATACTTATATACTTTACTTGGGGTACAAATACAAATACAACTTTGTCTGGTGGGTAACATAGGCTGTGTGGCCGTGGTCTCATTCAGGGGTGTGGTGGACCGGGAGAGGGGCGTAAATTCTCTATGTAAATGTGTACTGCGTATAGTGGGGCGGCTTAGCCCAAATATTCAAAAGAATTGTGCATTTTGTGATACAAGCACCAAATTTGGCACACTAGTAGACTATCATATTATGAAAAGATCTGGATATTGGGCCATCTCAGATTCAGAGATTTGATTTTTGCAAGATTTGCAGATTTTGTAAGCTGAGATTGCAACGCCAGGGACGGCCGACTCCTTCCTACGAGCTGCCCACGTCACCCGCACAAGAAGAGCTCATCAAATCACTGCAGCGGCACTGCACATCCTGCAACACCGTGCGTATGAACGCCACTGTATGACATATGCTGATGATGCAGAAGACCTGCCTGAGTTCGAAGACTGGTGTCACCAGAGAGGAGAAGACATTCCCAACTTTCAGTACTGGGCAACTGTGCTGGAACTAGAGATGTTGGTACTGGTCTACGTGCGTTCTTTGCGGCAGGCTTCATTCACGACGTACCTTGATGCCCTGACGGAACTGGTCCCATGGTTCCATGCCTTAGACCACACACACTATGCCAGGTGGGTCCCTGTTCACCTGAGGGACACGGTTGCACTCCCAATGAAGCACCCAGATGTAGCCAGAGAATTCAGGGCTGGGAACTTCACTGTACAGAAGACGAAGAAGGTGTTCTCTTCTATCCCAATCGAATCGAAATCTTGCAAAAATCAAATCTCTGAATCTGAGATGGCCCAATATCCAGATCTTTTCATAATATGATAGTCTACTAGTGTACCAAATTTGGTGCTTGTATCACAAAATGCACAACAGGTTTGCTATGCTGCTACACTAGTAGCGCCACCTGGTGATGGTGGCAGAAGGTATTACTATTTCCTTTTTTTACCTGGGCAACACTGAGGTTGTGAAGCACTCTTTGCACGGGTAAATTTCTCCTTCCATTCCCTCCCCAAAAATGGAGGGGTCTGTCAAAGCTGCCATCCCCCCCCCCCCCCCCCAAAGATGTATTACTCCCTTCCTCACCCTCCCTCTCCTGCTGCTCCCCCCACCCTCGGCAACGCCGGGTACTCTTGCTCTTTGATTATAAAAATGGGGTAAAGATCTCTTTCTGCATTGTTTTTTTTTTTTTTTACATTTACTCCCCTGACGTGGCAAAATTGGCATGCATAAAGGTATCAGCTCGGAGGACAGAGGCCCCATTGGTGAAGGAGGCATCATATGTCAAGAAGACCAGAATCCAAAGCTTATGAGACGAACCGAAGATTGATTAAAGGCAATTGATGATGTCTGACAAGTTCAGCTGAAGTTACAGAATGATAACTTTAGACGAGTAACTGAAAGGTTCACTCGTGTTCACTCTCTCCATTAATTTGTTGGCACATGCCGTTCCTCTTGCACTCTCATTCTGACGTATCATACTCTGTTACAGAGCGTCGGTGCTGCTCAAACAGTTTCTTGCCAAAAGGTATACTGGGTGGTTTGCCATTGCCGTCCCAGCAGTAGTTAGGGCAGGAATTTGGAATTTGTTTATGTTGCAAGCAGATGGGGCTCTCAGTTGTAAGGTTCATCTGAGTTGCCCTGCCTGTGAAATACTGAGATGACAGTTTATAGCCTGGTGGAGATTCTAACCTAGGCTGGACAGCTTCGAGTTGGGTGTGCGTACCTCTAGGCCATCTTGCCAGTCCCCTCTTACACTCACAAAGAGAAATCGGGCGCTAAAGAAACTTGATAGCAAAGCAAAGCTATTCCTATCTTCTTCCTTGGCAGGAGCATCTGCTTCCCTCCCTCAGCACCCAGCAACTGTATTCACAGATCACATCCTGTAAACTGGAATCGCAGTATCTTTCATTCACAAAAATAAAGGGAAAGATTAATGTCATACAGGAAATTAAATACAGACGATACCTAAGGTTTCCAAGTTGGTCTCCACAGTGAGAGTACGCATCACATGTGTCAATGATGGTAAATTCCATCGAAGCTGCAACGTGAAATTCAAACGCAGAAAGGAAAAAAACAAGAGTCTGCAAGTGATGCTGATGTGACTTTGTCAAGAATCCAGTTTTGAGATGGGACACCCAGTTTAACGTCTATCCGAGGGACGACAGACACATTGATGAATTACCCTGTCTGCGAAACACCAGAGTGACAGTTTATAGCTGGGTCGGGATTCGAACCTTGACTAGACTGCTGAGAGGTGAGTACGCGTACTTCGAGGCCACCCTGCCAGCCCAACACACTCACTGAGGCCTCTAACCACGTTTACCCTTCGGATGAAAACGCCTTCTTCCATTTCCCCTCACTGGACAAGTGGACAAAACCAAAAAATTCAATCATCTCATGTGGAAATTCACGGGCAAACAAAAGAATGAAAAATCACTCATAGAGTGACACTTGGCAAAAGAGAACAAAGCAGAATGGCACTCAGTAGAGCATCCTTTTGACCTCACAAATAATTGGTGGTTGAATTATGTGACCTGATATGAAAATCCTATTCAAATTTCAAGTGAATTGGATGAAAATTAAGGATTTTAGAAATTTGAAATTGTTGTTGACCTTTGGCTTATGCTGAGCTCAAAAATAGTTGGTGGTTGAATTCAGTTAGCCGATATGTAAATCCTATTCAAATTTCAAGTCAATCGGATGAAAATTGAGGATTTTAGAAATTTGAAAAAAAGTGGTTGACCTTTAGCCTATGTTGACCTTTTGGCCTAAACTGATCTCAAAAATAGTTGGTGGTTGAATTCAGTTAGCCGATATGTAAATCCTATTCAAATTTCAAGTCAATCGGATGAAAATTGAGGATTTTAGAAATTTGAAATGGTTGTTGACCTTTAGCCTATGTTGACCTTTTGGCCTAAGCGGATCTCAAAAATAGTTGGTTGAATTCAGTTAGCCGATATGTAAATCCTATTCAAATTTCTTGTCAATCGGATGAAAATTGAGGATTTTTGAAATTTGAAAAAAGTGGTTGACCTTTGGCCTATGTTGACCTTTTGACCTCAAAAATATATAGGACTAGCAGAAGTACCCGGCATTGCCGGGCGGGGGAGGGGAGGGGGAAGAGGAGGGGAGGGGAACGGGGGGGAGGGGAGGAGAGGGGGGGGAAGTACCCGGCATTCCGTGTATAAACGTGAGGGATAAGAGGGGGGAGGGATGGGAGAGGAGTGGGGGAGGGGGAGGGGGGAAGGGGGAAAAAGGAGGGGGAGGGGAGGGGGTAGGGTGGAGGGGAAGGGGAGGGCCAGTCAACAATGACGTTGCAGTTCTCATGGTCGGAGAGCAGCACAACAATCGCAACATCGTCCTGAATCTTCGCAACAGCACGAAGCGGATTTTTGAGACTCACCGATCCTGTGACGCCCTCCAGTACCGGCGTTGCCGGGTGGGGGAAGGGAGACCCGTACATTCCCAACCCGTACATTCGCCCTCTCGACTCAAGCTCACTCGGACAAAAGCCTCGCACAAATTACACCGTGAAGGCCCAATGGCCATGTCTATGCCACAAATCAAGTACGTGAGCGAGTCGGGCGCACTGAATTGAAAATATATAGAACGCTCATACTCCGTGAAAAGTGAAGCCAACTGGCGGCGGGCATGGAACATCATGTGATCGCTCTGAGCGAATCAGCGCGCTGCTCTGCCACCGGTCAGAATCCGTGTATAATATTCCTCGCTGAAAAAAAATCTATGTGAAACATGCTACTATCTATGCTAAATCATGCTAAATCATGCTAAATGCTAACCAATGCTAAAATCTATGCTACTTGCTGTAAGTTTATGGCGGCAAGGAACATCACGTGATCGCGTCACGAACATCATTCGTGATCACGTCATCACGTGATCGTGATCGTCATCAATGAGCGCGAATGAGCGAATCAGCGCGCTGCTCTGCCACCGATTCAGATTCCGTGTATAATATTCCTCGCTGAAAAAAAATATGGATCTAAAGATGAAAGAAAAAAAAACCTATGTGGTGTGAATGGCAATGTTCCTCGCTGAAATGTGAAAAAACGCAATCGCTTTTCGCTCTGAAATACGTGCGAACGCATAACTGAGTTAATGGCAGCAAGGAACATCACGTGATCGCTCTGAGCGAATCAGAGCGCTGCTCTGCCACCGGTCAGATTCCGTGCATAATATTCCTCGCTGAAATGCGCTGAGGTAAAAATATGGTAAAAAAATATTATGAAAGAAATTTCCTATCCCCCACAAGTAACCCGGTGTGGTAATCGAAAACCGATTCAAAATGGCCCCTCGCTACGACTTTCCACGATCGCATTTTATTTTCACCACTTCAAATCGACCGATTTTTACCAAATAAAATACCGCACTCGATGCACGGATGTCATGTTTGCGGCAGAAATTGAAACAGATTCTAATTTGGAAATAAAACGAAGGCGTGCACAATGAAACAAAATCTCCTCAGAATTGAAAGTCGTGCCGTGGGACGTGGTGACGTCACTGCGTTTCAGCCTTAAAAACTCAATTTTATATAACTCCATATTTTGAATAACTCGGTCAATTTTTGCCCAATCTTCGCCAAATAAAGGTCCCCGTTACCTACAGATACCCCTCTACCCTCCCAGGGGCGAAGTCAGGATGAATTTCGTAGGAAGGGGAAGGGGTCCCTACTTGCTGATAATATTCCTCGCTGAAAAAAAATATGGATCTAAAGATGAAAGAAAAAAAAACCTATGTGGTGTGAATGGCAATGTTCCTCGCTGAAATGTGAAAAAACGCAATCGCTTTTCGCTCTGAAATACGTGCGAACGCATAACTGAGTTAATGGTGGCAAGGAACATCACGTGATCGCTCTGAGCGAATCAGCGCGCTGCTCTGCCACCGGTCAGATTCCGGTCATAATATTCCTCGCTGAAATGCGCTGAGGTAAAAATATGGTAAAAAAATATTATGAAATAAATTTTTAGGTCGGCCATGTTCTTCCCAGGCTCAATGGCCATGTCTGTGCCAAATATCAAGTACGTGAGCCTCTCCGTTTAGGAGTCTATCGGTAACATTACACACACACACACACACACAAACTGTGTTTTATATATACTAGGGCATGCCCGTACTATATATATATCTAAAATTATATCCCCCCCCTCTATTTACATGAAATGGTTTGGTCCATTCGCAAAGCCAAAGCGAACGGCTTGCGAGTACGGTGACAATCCCCCCCCTCTATTTACATGAAATGGTTTGGTCCAAAGCGAACGGCTTGCGAGTACGGTGACAATCCCCCCCCCCCCCCCCCCCTCTATTTACATGAAATGGTTTGGTCCAAAGCGAACGGCTTGCGGAGTTTGGTAAAGAAATCGCCATAGCGTGCACAAACGCGCAGGAAAGCGAATGAATCGCAAATTAGTTTTAATTAGTTGTAAAACATAGTTTAACGCCAACATAGTTTGCCAACGTGAAATAAATGAATACGCTCTCAAATGTGCCGTCCGAGGCAGAGTCTGTTCGGCACGTTCGGCACACGTGATAGCTCGCTGCTCTCTGATTGGTTGAATCGTTTTTTGGACATAGCTCGGTAACTACTTGTCCGATTAATATGAAACCTTGAAAAGGCACATCCTCGGGTCCCCAGCAATATACCTGGCAAGTTTCAAGTATATCGGACCCGTGGTTGTCGAGAAACAG
Source organism: Myxine glutinosa (assembly GCF_964187855.1). Taxonomy (NCBI): domain Eukaryota; kingdom Metazoa; phylum Chordata; class Myxini; order Myxiniformes; family Myxinidae; genus Myxine; species Myxine glutinosa. The sequence goes on along the minus strand of NC_136264.1, from coordinate 137,088,605 downwards.
CGGTCGCATACACACACACACACACACACACACACACACACACACACACACACACACACACACACAGAGATTACTGGAATTATAGATAGATATAGATTTTGTCGGACCATGAACTCTGCTGTTTGGTGAAGTTTTGTGAAGATCGGTTTAAAATTGTGACCTGTAGGCAAGTATAAGTGAGCGGACAGACAAACAAACACACACACAAACCAGGGTGATGAACATACTTGCAAAGAAAAAAAAGATTGTTTGCCAAGTAATGAAGACCCAAACATAGAATTTTGGTGGCGATACATGGGAATGTTCAGCATCTTCTTGTGCTTCACCTGACCATATCGGGATGGAGTTGGGGATCTCCACCTATCTGCTTTAAAAAAGGAAATATATATTGCATACATGGTCGAGGCTTGCGGAAGAGCTGGAGCGGAATGGATGGAACAAAATGGAAATGGGGAAACGCCAACACCAGAGCAGAGGTGAGGGTGAAATCAAAGGGAGTGGGAGAGGGACTCATGGGGTAAGCAAGCTTCACACAATTTGGAAGTGGGGAGTACTTGGGAATGGGGTCATTTGGGGTAGAAAAGATTATGAGTATGGATGAGCAATGATTTGCAATAGTGGTGAACGGCTGTCCTGAAGCCCTGGCAGGAAGATTGGGATTGAACAGATTGGAGAAGTTGGTTCCTCTTGCGAGAGAAAAGCACACCAAATGAGTGGAGGATAACAGTGAGCCTGCATTTTGGGGGTTTAACAAGAAGAGGGTTACTGGCAGACCATTGTGCTCTGCAGAAACCTGGGAGGGACAGTGCTAAGAGATAGCAGAGGGAACAAGACCAAAAATGTGGTGGTATAATACAGAGATGTCACCAACCTCTCTGTGATGCAAAAGTAACAAGCCGAGACACAGCTCCATCGTGGGAGATCCCAATGATTTTGAGGGCCTTGCTTTCCACGACATCAAAAAAGGTAAGGTGTGATACAGGGATGCCATCCCAAAGGGGTGGGGGTGAAGTACTCCATCAAGCTGCGAACGAACTCCTTGTAGATTTTGTCAAGTCGGTGGTTGGTTTAGGAGGCCAACTTTGAAATGTGGTTTGCCCAAATAAGATCAGGGCTGATATAACGAGAAGCAAGAACTTGAATGACTGAACTTCAAGAGGATTGTTAAGAACATGTATGGGAGTGATAAACGTGCCAGATGGATGAATGTGGTCGTTGGAAAGTTATGAAGAGCAACCATGTCATGTCCAGAAGCATCTGGTGTATGTGTGCTATATGTAGAGCCAGTGTATGTTGTATGTATACTGCCGTCCACAGGCAGATCATTAAGCTACTGTTTTCATCAGGAAGTAATAATATTGTCTTTATTCATATTTTCCTGCATACAAATTATTTGCATTAATCTATCTTCTATCTATCTATCTATCTATATATATATGTTGGAACCCATCTGTGGATCGGTCCCATCGGCCGATGGGTCTGCGCCATCTGCGGATGTGTTGTTCACCTTGAAGGAATGTGTATGCATCATAATTCATCTCTGTTAAATTCTGTTTAACGTATTGTATCCGTATTCCGTAAATTGTATCCGTAATTGTATCCGTAATTGTATCCGTATTGTATCCGTAAATTCTGTTTAACGTATTGTATTGTTTGTGTTAAAAATCATCTCTGATCAATTCCTACCACATGTAATTCCAATGACTGTGTACCTGATTGAAGAGCACCATTCTGTCAACACATTCCTTCAAGGTGAACAACACATCCGCAGATGGCGCAGACCCATCGGCCGATGGGTCTGCATTGTCATTTCTCGTGCATCCACAGATGGGTCAGACCCATCGGCCGATGGGACCGATCCACAGATGGGTTCCAACATATATATATAAAAGAAAGTTTTTGTTTGTTTGTTTGTTTGTCTGCACACGCTAATCTCCTGAACGGTGATAGATAGGAGGAAACCTCTGAAACAAAAAATGTCGGGACGGGCCCCGGGAAGGTTATAGGCTAGGTGGCGAGACCGCTTCGGCCGGGCTGGGCCCATTTCGCAATTCAAAGCTGAGCTGAATTATAGTAGTCAATCTTCTACGGCCGCGAGTAAAAGCTGAATTATAGTAGTACATTAATTCAAAAAGAACTAAAAATGTCGGGACGGGCCCCGGGAAGGTTATAGACGAGCTGGGCCCATTTCACAATTAAAAGCTGAGCTGAATTATAGGAGTCAATCTTCTATGGCCGTGAGTAAAAGCTGAATTATAATAGTAAATTCATTCAAAAAGAACCCAAAATGTCGGGACGGGCCCCGGGAAGGTTATAGGTGAGGTGGTGAGGCCGTTTCGGCCGGGCTGGGCCCATTTCGCAATTAAAAGCTGAGCTGAATTATAGGAGTCAATCTTCTACGGCCGTGAGTAAAAGCTGAATTATAGTAGTAAATTCATTCAAAAAGAACCTGGGCAACGCCGGGTACATTCGGCTCGTCACTTATAAATGTCGCTTTTTTTGCCCCTACCCAAGACTTAGAGACAGGGTCCACAAACAGGCTCGTCTGAGAAAAGGTCTGTCAGTGGTCTGGCATTTAGTCAGGACTGATTTATGAATCGAATATGCTCTTCTTCACCCTCTTTGCTTCTCAGAGAAGATGGTGTGGTGAATACAGCTTGTGACAAGGTTAAGTATCTGAATGGTATTTTTGTTGAAATGCTTGCGATTCCAACCTTTCTGTCTGTCTGTCTGTCTGTCTGTCTGTCTGTCTGTCCTTCCGTTCCCAGGTACCGCAAAAACGGCTGAACCGATCGCAACGAAATTTTGGGTGGGTAATCCTGGGATCCCCTGGAGTAAAATAGGCTATATTGTTTTTCCAATTTCAGCTTTGGTCTTTCCAATTTATTTTTCCAATTTCAACGTTATTGTCCCGGGTACCGCAAAATCGGCTGCACCGGTCGCAACGATACACCTCCATGCCCATGACATTCCCACGGGTGTCCCCACTAGTTATCATAATACAGACTTGGTGAAAAATTTATGACAATAGCTCAAATGGTAAAATTAATAAAGGACACCGACATTTACCTCAGTAGCAGATGGAAAGTTTTTTTGTTTGTTTGTTTTTTTTGTCCAGTGTTATCAACACTTGGCCCTTCTAGTCATATCAAAGAAAGCTGCATGAAGCAACATAAAAAGCTACACAAGGTAAGCCCTTTGCTGTTTCAAACTCTACCCGAGTTGCCCCACAGTTGCAGGCATCTTACCGAGAAGCCCCAGAAGCACATGCCTGGTTTCATGTCATGCATGAGAAGCACATGCCTGGTTTCATTACCTATTTGCGAATGAGATGTTAAAGATATCGGTCAACATCATGCTTATCTGTGTATTTTATTTTTCAGTATATAAGTACAGTATGAAGAATTGGTAAGAAAATATATTTACATTGTACTTATGTTAGGTGTACCGGTACACCTAATATATTGGCAAATACATTTTAAACCAGAAGGGCACTCGGTAGGGCGCACACCTCCACCAGGCTGAACAGTTTACGTTTTGTATCCATCGATAGGCCGGATCTGGATTCGGACCTGAAACAAAATCTAATCGGCTCGTTCTTGTCAGCTAACTAATTTGTCCAGCATGTTTAGTCATAACTCGTCCATAACTTTTTAAAATATCATGTTATTTATCGCTTTTCGTCAGATCTCTCAATGGTGAAGAATCACTTGAAAATTAAATAATTATCGAATCCGAATCCATACTCAGATCTTCACCAAAATAGAATCGATTCCTCCTTGTCACACATACAACCGGTCCACCAAGTTTCGTCCAAATCAGTCCACCAATTTTAAAGATATCCTGCTATGTATCCTTTTTGGCCCGATCTCGTCCCAATGGTGAAGAATCCCTTAAACAATTCTACTAGCCGGATCCGAATCCGGATCTTCACCAAAATCGAATCATTTCGTCCTTGTCACATACGCCACATCTCTGCCAAATTTCGTCCGAATCCGTCCACAAATTTTTGAGATATTTTGTTCATAGACACAGACAAACAGACAGACAGGTGTGAAAACATAACCTCCATCCACCTTCGGTGGCGGAGGTTAAAATGTTAGTGTGTCAGTCTATGAATACCTCATCATATAACTTCCTGTTCTGTTCATCATATGTCAGTCCTCTTAGCAGTTGGTCTGGCCTTCTTTCAATAGCAATGCTTGTAATAATAAACATAATGACAAAGAATCACTTCTTACTATAACATCCGACAAACAGTTTATCCAGACTCTCATCAATTTATATGAGCCCGAATTGGGCTGCCAATCCTTCAGACCAAATATACAAAAACTTCCCAAAATACAAACCAAAGCTCTCAGGAGAGCAACAGGTAACCAAATAACTACAAACAAAGCCCATTTATATTATGAAAGTAAAGTACTTCCAATTGTAATCCACTTAAATATGAAAGGCACTCAATTAATCATCCTTGCACATCAACATCCCTCTCACCCATATCACTATATGACCACCCATATCACTCGATGACCATCCTTATCACTCGATGACCACCCATATCACTCGATGACCACCCATATCACTCTATGACCACCCATATCACTCTATGACCACCCATATCACTCTATGACCACCCATATCACTCTATGACCACCCATATCACTCTATGACCACCCATATCACTCGATGACCACCCATATCACTCTATGACCACCCATATCACTCTATGACCACCCATATCACTCTATGACCACCCATATCACTCTATGACCACCCATATCACTCTATGACCACCCATATCACTCTATGACCACCCATATCACTCGATGACCACCCATATCACTCGATGACCACCCATATCACTCGATGACCATCCATATCACTCGATGACCACCCATATCACTTTATGACCACCCATATCACTATGACGATCCATATCACTCTATGACCACCCATATCACTCTATGACCACCCATATCACTATGACCACCCATATCACTCGATGACCACCCATATCACTCTATGACCACCCATATCACTCTGACCACCCATATCATTCTATGACCATCCATATCACTCGATGACCCATATCACTCTATGACCATCCATATCACTCTATGACCACCCATATCACTCTATGACCACCCATATCACTCGATGACCACCCATATCACTCGATGACCATCCATATCACTCGATGACCACCCATATCACTCGATGACCACCCATATCACTCGATGACCACCCATATCACTCGATGACCATCCATATCACTCTATGACCACCCATCCTCCACCCCAACGATATATGAATATTATACCTCATCCCCATCAAAACATCTCCATATGCCATCGCATTAACAAATATCTATCATCACACTACATACAACATCGTCCCTCTATCAATATCCTCAACCATCCTTCCCCAGAAATAGACTTCTGAAGCAATATTTAGTCGTGAAATGAGAGTCCATCACATGAGACCACAAAAGGCCCTAACTTTTGATTTTGTTGACCTCCTCCCTCCCCAATTCTGGTTAGCTCACGTTCTTGGTATCAAAATTTAGGAAAATATGTCGACTTTTAATTTCTGCTTGTTTCCAGGTCAGCAAATGCTTCATCAGTTTCACACCTACCCCCGAGGAGTTTTGGATATCATATTGGACTTCATGATCTCATGCTGTGTTCTGTATCCCCGACAATTTGGTATGTTTTTTTGTTTTGTTTTTTTTGTATACAGAGTCGAGGCTCGTGAAAGAGCTAACATTTATCAAACAAACAAATCAAACAAACAAGCAAACAAAGTATATAAAAAGGGGAGCGGTCGACAAGATGGGGAGAGAAGGGGAGGAAGCACACAAACACAACATTTGAGAGCAGGGACATCGGGAGATGTGTGGGAGGGAGAGGGCCTGGGGTGAGGCAGGATAGGTATAAAACGCAAGGACACCAAGGACTTCCAGGAAAGAAGACAAAAGTCACCTCAATGAAGTGGATTTGGGGTGAAATTAGCAGGGGTAGAAAAGATCAAGGTTTTGGATTGGGGAAGATAAGAGATGGTGGTGAACAGCCGTTTTAAAGACCTGGAGGGAGGAGTGGGATTGAAGAGAGTGAGGGAGTTTGTTCCAGAGGTGGGAGAAAAGAGGAATGAAGGAGTGAAGGTGAGCAGAGAGTCTTGATTTTGGCAGTTTAACCATAAGAGGGTTGCAGGCAGATCTTGTGCGACCTGTAGGAATATTTGGGGGACAGAGCCCAGAGAGAGCTGGGGGAGCAAGGCCGGAGAAGAGTCGGTAGAAGACGGAAAGACCACCAACCTGCCTGCGGTGAGTAAGTGAAAGGCCCTCGGAGATAGCGTCATCGCGGGAGATTCCAATGATTCTGAACGCTTTGGTTTCAACAGCGTGAAGACGAGCTAGGTGTGAGGCAGGAGCACCAGCCCAGAGGGGAGAGCAGTATTCCATTGAGCTGCGGATGAAAGCCTTGTATGTGGTGAGGAGCTCAGGTGTGCCAAGGAAGGACCGCACGACGGAGGATGCCCAGTCGGCGACTGGCTTTGGAGGCCAGCTTGGAAATGTGGTTTTCCCAGGAAAGATCATGGCAGATAGTGAGACCCAAAAGCTTGAGTGACAGAACTTCTTGGAGAGGATTATTCAGAAAGTAGATGGGAGGGTTGTCCAGTCAGTCTTTTCGGAGAGACATCGTAAGAGTGTGAGATTTGTCAGGATTGAAAGACATGATCCACTTGTTTGCCCAGTCTGTGATTTTGTCCAGGTCTGCAGAGAGTGACGAGGCTGCAGACTGCCGATCTGAGGGATGAGGAATAGAGCGGCAGAGAGTGGAGTCATCAGCAAAGAGATAGAGAGGATTTTCAAGAGAGTCAGAGAGATCATTGATGAAGACCAGTAAAAGCACAGGGCCCAGAACACTGCCTTGGGGAACTCCAGCCTGAACAGGAAGAGGAGATGAGAGAAACCCATTCAGGGCCACACGTTGACTACGACGAGAGAGGAAGTCTGCCAGCCATGCGTGGAGATTTCCATGGATACCAAAGGAGGAGAGTTTGGTGAGCAGAGCGGGGTGCCAGACCGTATCGAAGGCACGTGATATGTCAAGGGAGACAGCGCTAATTTCCTGTTTGGCATTGAGGACCTCCATCCATTGTTGAGAAAGCAGAGGCAGCATGTCCAGAGTAGAGTGACCAGGTCTGAAACCAAATTGATGATCAGAGATCAAGCCATTGGAGAAGAGGAAAGATTTCATATCCGAAGCAATGATGGATTCCATGACTTTGCTGATAATTGGGATCAGCTGATTTCAGAATGAATCAGCTGATTGGCTGATTGGTCTGTAGTTGCTAGGATCTGTTTTTGCACCTTTTTGTGCAAAGTGGTGCTGTTGGCTGATTTCCAAGCAGATGGCAGTTGACCTTGAGCAAAAGAGAGGGTGAAGAGAACAGAGAGAGGGAGTGAAAGAGCGGAAAACAGGATTTTAGGACCCGTGGGCTGATGTTTAGGCAAAGCAAAGGCAATTTGATGCTTCACCTGGCCTTTCAGGCATTGTGGCACCAGAAGACATCACTGAAGACCTTCTAAATGCTGAGTCAATAGGGGGAAAGGGCAATTTATTTCTTTGACCCACTCAAAAAAACTTCAACTGAAGACCCAGTCACGCAGCCAAAATGAAAACAAAAATAACAAAATAGACCCCAAAGATTGACCTTGAATTATATGCAAAATCCCTCGTCATAGCACAGAGCATGCAGATTGATCTGCGAGAGGTTTTCAAATATGAACTCGGGCAAGTACCACCATCTTTAGCATCAGAAGATGGAGGATTGTGCAAAGCATCAGAATGAAAGCTTTCTCACCTCCTGAAGAGGAAAATCGTTCACTCTGCTCAGTCACCCCAAGGATCTGTGTTCATCATGGATGGGATGGCACTCCTCCACACTGTGAAACAAATGCCTGTGACCTTCAAAGAGCTAGCAAAGCAGATCCTGAAGCAACTCCCGAGATAGGCCCACAGTTTTGGTTCAGTTTCCAGGGTGGACTTTGTTTGTGACGGATACCAAAGTGTTTCCATTAACAGCATGTAAAAAGCCAGTGTTCTGGCCACAGTGGGGTCCGACTTCTTTTCTGGAAGTCTTAGCAGTGTCCATGTGTTTTATACCTCTCCCACCCCCCCCCCCCCCCCTTTCCCGTTCCTCCTCCCCCCAAGCCCTCTCCCTCCCACAGATCTCCCGATGACCCTGCTCTCAAATGTTGTACTTGTGTGCTTCCCCCTCTCCCCATCTTGAATCTCACTCCCTTTGTCTTATGTTTTATGTGTCAGTTTGCCTTGTTGTGATTAATGTTAGCTCTTACACGAGCCTCGATCTTGTACACACACACACAAAAAAAAAAAAAGTTTCCTGGTGGTTCGTGATTGATAAGGACAAATCAAAAATCCCGTGAAAAACCGCGAATATGTCTGCGAAAAACCACAAATACGTGAAGCACATGGCAGGTCAAAGCAGTTCAGAAACACCACAAATACGCCCGCAAAAACAATGTCCCAATTGTGCGGTCGCACATTTATAGTGGTTTTATGCATGACACGTGGAAGATGCTTTTAGAAGTGCCATGTGTGTGGCCGGTGGGAGATGCTTTTCTTTTTGCACCCACGAAAAACCGCGAATATGCGAGGCACAGGGCCGCAAATGTAGAAGCAGCTCGAATTTAATCAACAGCAAATACGTGGGGTCCGGGAATGTTGGGACCACGAATAATTGGGTCCGACTGTACTAAATACCCAACGGCTGCGAAAAGTGTATGGAAAATTGACAAACAAGGGTCTCTTATTAATGCAATTCTCACTGTGCAGTAGAAAAATTGAAAGTTGGACTTTTGAAATATATTTGTTTACATTTAAATTTTGTTAAAATAAAAACAGAACAAAACAAATCATGTCAATTACTTAGGTTTGTACTTTTAACCTCCTTGTGCCATAAAACTAATATTCCAAAATTCTGTTTGTTCTTTTTTGTTGTTTAAATGCTAATCCGAGCTAATTCAGCATCAAATTTGTCTTTGCTTTGCCTACATATACAAAATTGTAAGGGATACGGAATACAGGAAGAGATCCTAAGGTCTAATACGATGTCCGAAATGCTGAGAGGGTAGGTGTGAAACTGATGAAATTGAACATGTTTGTGGGCGATTGCAAGCAGAAATGAATAGTAGACATATTTTCCGAAATTTTGATACCAATAAATTGAGCTAAACCAGGGGGGAAGGTTTAGGGGGTCTCATGTGATGCTCTAAGGGTCCATTTGAGTCTAAGAGTCTACTCTAAGAGTCTATCTAAGAGATTAGTGGTCTCATGTGATGCTCTAAGAGTCCATTTGCGTCTAAGAGTCTATCTAAGAGATTAGTGGTCTCATGTGATGCTCTAAGAGTCTATTTGAGTATAAGAGTCTACTCTAAGAGTCTATCTAAGAGATTAGGGGTCCCATGTGATGCTCTAAGAGTCCATTTGAGTCTAAGAGTCTACTCTAAGAGTCTATCTAAGAGATTAGGGGTCTCATGTGGTGCTCTAAGAGTCCATTTGAGTCTAAGAGTCTAAGATATTAGTGGTCTCATGTGATGCTCTAAGAGTCCATTTGAGTCTAAGAGTCTACTCTAAGAGTCTATCTAAGTGATTAGGGGTCTCATGTGATGCTCTAAGAGTCTATTTGAGTCTAAGAGTCTATTTGAATCTAAGAGTCTACTCTAAGAGTCTATCTAAGAGATTAGGGGTCTCATGTGATGCTCTAAATCTATTTGAGTAATATGAGTCTACTCTAAGAGTCTAAGGGTCTCATGTGATGCTCTAAGAGTCTATTTGAGTATAAGAGTCTACTCTAAGAGTTTAGGGGTCTCATGTGATGCTCTAAGAGTCTGAGTATAAGAGTCTACTCTAAGAGTCTATCGAAAAGAGATTAGTGGTCTCATGTGATGCTCTAAGAGTCCATTTGAGTCTAAGAGTCTATCTAAGATATTAGTGGTCTCATGTGATGCTCTAAGAGTCTATTTGAGTATAAGAGTCTACTCTAAGAGTCTATCTAAGAGATTGTGGGTCTCATGTCATGCTCTAAGAGTCTATTTAGCTAGACTCCGGTGTGAACACCATCCCTCCCTTATGCAATATCAACATACACTCCAACCTACCCTAAAACCAAACATGTCCGCTCTGTCTATTCGTCCCACAAACCACCACATGTATTATGACTAGCTGCCCCTCCCTGGTCGAAGAAAGACACCTCTTCAACATCTCGTCCACACTGGGAACGTCCGATGGACGCTGCAGGATACTTGAGTTCCGCTGGTCTTTTCACTTGACAAAGGATTGCCGAAGGAACAACAACCACAATATTAGAACAGCACTCGGTGGGGAGCACACCTCTGCCAGGTTGAACAGCTTACGTTTTGTATCCCACTGATTGCCAGATCTGGATTCAGACCGGAACCAAAATCGAATCGGCTTGTTGTTGTCACCTGCCCAACTCATCGAGCTAGTTTTGGTCATAACCCATCCACATCGTTTTGAAATACCATGCTATACATCGTTTTTTTTGGTCCTATCTTTCAATTATGAAGAATCACTTATAATTTTAAAATTCTTCTATCTGGATCAGGATGTTCACCGAAGTCAAATCAGATTCTCTTTTTCACACACCCGACATGTCCACCAGGTTTCATCCACCCAATGAGTCCACAACTTTTTTGAGATAATCCTGCCCACAGACAGACAAACAGGGGTGAAAGCATGACCTCCGTCCACCTTCGGTACGTTAAAAAGAGTTTAAAAGGTGTGGTGAGATAAGTGAGAGTGAGGTTTGGGTTGAAGGTTCTGCTGTGGGTTGTTTGTGGATCACAGGAGGCAAGGCAGTTATTGATTATTCTTCATCAACAAATTGCTGCCAGTCTTGTTTTTGTGCACTTGTCCGCCGGGGTGGAAGCAAGCAGTACAGCCTGCTCCAAAAGGACGAGCGGTGCATGGGCTTCTCTTCCTCCCAGCAGAGAACGGGCAGCTCCTAACGCAAGATCATAAGAGAGCTTCACATTCGACCTTGTACATACAGTGCATTCAGAAAGTATTCATACCCCTTCACTTTTTCACATTTTGTTATGTTGCAGCCTTATGCTGAAATCGTTTAAATTCATTTTTTTCCCTCATCAATCTACACTCAATACCCCATAATGACAAAGAGAAAACAGGATTTTAGAAAGTTTTGCAAATTTATTAAAAAGAAAAAACTGAAATATCACATTGACATAAGTATTCATACCCTTTGCTATGACACTTGAAATCTCGCTCAGGTGCCTCCCATTTCTCTTGATCATCTTTGAGATGTTTCTACACCTTGATTGGAGTCCACCTGTGGTAAATTCAATTGATTGGTCATGATTTAGAAAAGCACACACCTGTCCATATAAGGTCTCACAGCTGACAATGCATATCAGAACAAAAACCAAGCCATGAGGTCGAAGGAACTGCCTGCAGAGCTCAGAGACAGGATTGTGTCGAGGCACAGATCTGGGGAAGCCTACAAAAAAATTCTGCTGCATTGAAGGTTCCCAAGAGCACAGGGGCCTCCATAATTCTTAAATGGAAGAAGTTTCGAACAACCAGGACTCTTCCTCAAGCTGGCCGCCCGGTCAAACTGAGCAATCGGGGGAGAAGGGCCTTGGTAAGAGAGGTGACCAAGAACCCGATGGTCACTCTGGCTGAGCTCCAGAGATCCTGTGTGGAGATGGGAGAAACTTCCAGAAGGACAACCATCACTGCAACACTCCACCGATCTGGGCTTTATGGCAGACTGGCCAGACGGAAGCCAAATAGTTCAATCTTGGTTTCATGAGACCACAGAATCTTGTTTCTCACAGTCTGAGAGTCCTTTAGGTGCTTTTTTGCAAACTCCAAGCGGGCTTTCATGTGTCTTTCACTGAGGAGAGGCTTCCGTCTGGCCACTCTGCCATAAAGCCCAGATCGGTGGAGTGTTGTAGTGATGGTTGTCCTTCTGGAAGTTTCTCCCATCTCCACACAGGATCTCTGGAGCTCAGCCAGAGTGACCATCGGGTTCTTGGTCACCTCTCTTACCAAGGCCCTTCTCCCCCGATTGCTCAGTTTGACCGGGCGGCCAGCTCGAGGAAGAGTCCTGGTTGTTCCAAACTTCTTCCATTTAAGAATTATGGAGGCCACTGTGCTCTTGGGAACCTTCAATGCAGTAGAGATTTTTTTGTTGGCTTCCCCAGATCTGTGCCTCGACACAATCCTGTCTCTGAGCTCTGCGGGCAGTTCCTTCGAACCTCATGGGTTGGTTTTTGCTCTGATATGCATTGTCAGCTGTGAGACCTTATATCGACAGGTGTGTGCCTTTCCAAATCATGTCCAATCAATTTAATTTACCACAGGTGGACTCCAATCAAGGTGTAGAAACATCTCAAAGATGATCAAGAGAAATGGGAGGCACCTGGGCTAAATTTCAAGTGTCATAACAAAGGGTATGAATACTTATGTCAATGTGATATTTCAGTTTTTTCTTTTTAATAAATTTGCAAAACTTTCTAAAATCCTGTTTTCTCTTTGTCATTTTGGGGTATTGAGTGCAGATTGATGGGGGGAAAAATGAATTTAAACGATTTCAGCATAAGGCTGCAACATAACAAAATGTGAAAAAAGTGAAGGGGTCTGCATACTTTCTGAATGCACTAAAACTCCACAAGTGGTGTACATGACTGCACCACGAGTGCCAAATTACATTCCTTCGTACCTTGAGGGCTCGCTGGAGGACGGGGCGCATGATGAGGGAGTGGGCCATGCCTCGGGGTGGTGGGCAGACGAAAATCAGTAAGGAAGGTGGGCTGCCTCTGTCCAGAACAGTGTTCAATATGGTGTCTATTTCATGGTGGGACAGGTTTGATTTGATCACGCAATGGGGACTAACTACCACGATGAGGCGACGACTACATCTCAAAGCTGACTTCAGCCCCTCCATATCTGTAAAAAAAAAAAACAATTTATTTATCCATTTATTCTATTTTATATTTTTATTCAATTAAAATATATATATATTCAATAAAATAAATAAAGATATTCTAATTCAATTCCGATTTCCTATTATTTATTCAATTTATTCAATTCATATAATCATCAATTTATTCATGCATTCCTATATAAAGGCTTTGTTTTATCATACTTTAACAAGAAATTCTCAATATTTTGGGAAAGTCCATATTTAATCAAAATTATTCAAATACCGGTAACTAAGTCATCACATAATAAATTATAGTTATTGCTGTAAAACAATATTGGATTAAGCTTATATAACATTGGGCAAGCTGTTTGTCACTTAACTTAACTTTGTCACTCAACTTAACAATCGCCCACAAACAGTTTGATGATCCTCAAAACTATTGATACCGACAAACTTTCACAATGTTATTTAATTAATTGTTTGTGAATGTTATTTTATTGTACCGAGTGGGCCCATTGGTCCATTACACCAAATTTTCATTGGTCTTCACCGCCTTGTAGCATACCTGACCACCATACTCGAGGGGCTTTTTGGTCCTCGGGGTTTTTTGTGTCTTCGGGTTATTTTGGGTCTTTTATGTCCTCAGGGACTTTTGGGTCTTTTGGGTTTTCAGTGTCTTTTGGATCCTCGGGGACTTTTGGGTCCTGAGGTCTTTTGCATCCTCAGGGACTGTGTCATCTGGGTATTTTTTGTGCTCGGGGGCTTTTGGGTCATCGGGGTATTGGGGTCCTGAGGTTATTAAAAGGTCTTTGGGGTCTTAAGGATCTTGAGGGTCTTAAAGGATCTTCAAAGGCTGAAGGAGTCTCGGCAGTCTAAAGCGTTAAAAGGTACATTTCAACAGTACATAATTAATAGACACTAAAAGTATGGCTCACACATACAACTCATCCATTTATAGTATATATTTCTTGAAACAGGAGAAAATCAAATAGAGAGATCAAGCGTTTACGAAAGAATATTGAGAATGGTAACACTGCACAGTCATGGAATCGGTATCCCCACCCTAAGCTGAGGCTGTGCACGTTAAACATCCCTCAAGTGTTTCTCAATCTTACTATAAGTCACCAAATGTCCGCCCGTCTGTCTGTCTGTCCGTCCGTTCGAAGGTACCACAAAAACGGCTGAACCGATCGCAACGATATTTTGGGTGGGTAATCCTGGGATCTCCTGGAGTAAAATAGGCTGTATTGTTTTTCCAATTTCAGCTTTGGCCTCCAGCATTTTAAGGTTTGGACTCCCGCATAACGTTATTTTCCCGGGTGCCGCACAAACGGCTGCACCGATCGCTGCACAGCTGCACCGATCAGCAGCACTGATCGGACTCGGTGATCTCGGACACAGACCTTTTATAAGGAGATGGGTTGAATCCCCACTTGAGAGAATGCCAACCCCCTCCCCGCCATCACGGCCATCTCTCCAACTCACAATCCCTTGAGATATATGGAAAGGATGACCCAAAACCAATTATCTTCTTTTTGATTCATATATAAACATCATTAAAAGTAAATAATGACCTCAGCCAAAGTTCAAACGACATGGCTTTAATCTCTACATGAGAGAATCCCACATAGCTATTTGGGCGGTGTATAAGCCAACAGATCGCTGTCTCCATCGATCTTGCCGAGGCCGTAACACCTATCGGCTCAAAATCCTTTTAACTGATGACTTGGTAGTTTTTACAATGAAGGAAACATTAACAATGTTTTTAAAGTTTATTTTGTGATTAATTTGTGATTGGAGTTATGTTGTTTGGAATGAAAAAGGAGATATCGAGTTCAAGTGAATGACAACATCCTGTGATAGTTTCTACTTTCCAAACGTGAACTTCGCAGATTGCCATGTGCAGATTCGCCACGGACCCACGATCGATGTTTCTATACGTGAACGTATCCGTTTATTTGTGAACTGGTACGTTTTGCATGGAAGTCCTTCACGAACTTGCTGTCCATGTCTGATGTGCAACTGAAGCTTCTACAGGAATGTGGAATTTATTGGTTTCATGCTTTAGCATTCGCCATATCTGCATTGCCTGTTTGCTTCTGGCCTCCCACCTGTGCGTAGCATGGGTACGTCATTAGTAATAATAATTCCATTTTGTGCTGCTTTGCTTGTTGAACTCCCCAGATACCCTTTAAATGTGACATGTAAGTTTCTTATAAAAGGATTTATATTTTAAGCTAGATTAAGGTAATGGTCAGAATGGAGTTGATACTCAGAAGATTTATGTTGTACACCGCTCCTTTCCTATGCCACCTCCAGGCATTGCAAATCGTCATTGCCGGGCACCGAAGGGGGCTTGGCAGTGACGCACGCTGAAAGAGAGTACTCAGTTTTCACTCTGGTTTCTTGTTTGTTTGTTTTCTTGTTTCCTTGGTTGTCCGGACGATATCTCAGCCATCCTTTGAGCTAGGAAGCTGAAATTTCGGCACAATAGTGAGCAAGTCCTTTGTCAAAAACGGTATTTTTTGTTTTTTGATTAATCAATTAATTGAGGAGTTATTTAATTATTAGCGTTTAATTAAGTACTTATTTAATTAATTAAATTTCATTTCTCTTCTGACCATTATTAACTCAGGCACCTTTTGAGTTAGGAAGCTGATATTTGGACATGCCAATGACCAGGTGATTTGGCTGCAAAGGATATTTTTGATTTATTAATTAATCAATTAATCGATTAATTATTTAATTATTCGATTAATGACAAAAAAATTTTTTTTTTTAAAGTTACAGATTCTGATGAAATAGTGGTAGTTTATGTGTTCTCTGACCAAATTGATTACCAATTTAATTTTTTTATGATTATTATTTATTTATTTTCATTATTAATCATTTATTTATTTTCTTTCTCATTTGGCCAATATCTCAGGCACCTTTTGAGCTGGGAAGCTAATATTTGGACATAAGTGACCAAGTGATGTGGCTATCAAGGATATTTTTGATTTATTGATTAATCATTTCATCTATTAATTATTTATTGATTAATCGATTAATTATTTATTGAGTAATCAATTAATTATTTAATTTTTTATAAATGACTTATTTAATTAAATTTCTAAAAGATACATCTTCGGATGAAGCACTAGTGGTTTAGTTATGCGATTAGCCAATTGATTATGAAAATATTTTGTGATAATCTTTTATTGATTTTAATTATACAATTAATCAATCAATTAGTGTACACCTCTCCCTCCCAATGCAGCCTTAATGAGCTGCACTGCGGTATTGCCGGGCGCCGGAGGCGCCCCGGCAATGCCGCGCTGCAGCATATTTAATTATTTGGCATGGGGCGGTGTACTTTGAATGTATGTGTACTTGTTTATTTTATTTTTTATTTATATTTATTTGATGGCTGCATCATTTTCGGAGGTCGCAGCTGTGCTGCTGATGCAATGCCCCTTTACCCGCTCACTGGTACTCATTTTGCCAACCTCGGCATGATGACTGGCTGAGTCGACCCACCACCTGGTGTTAAGTCAATGGCACGACAGGGGCTTGAAGTCAAGACACTAGGATCTTAAACCAGCCTCCTTAACTGCCAAGACTAGTCTATTTGTGGGTTTATTGATGAAAATTCGTGTGGATATCCAAAATGAACCAAGTGTCTCCTCCCATGTCTTGATGTTCTTGGGGCGAGGGGGACCTTTTTCTCTAGTTGTCTTTGGGGGAGAGGGGAGCAACTGTATAAAATAATAACACAAAGTTATCAAGGATTACTAATTTTGTCTTATTGGCAAGAATACACACATTGGCAAGAATTGGCATTGCGTGCGCTGATCCAAAGACTGTAGCATCGTCGCTTCTCCAGTGCTTCAGGCAGCTCTTGTAGTGCAAAGGTCAGCTCGGCCTGTGTGGCATCCAATGCTGTTATGATGCAGGCATCAAACTTCTTGCCATCTACACAAAAGAAAGGTGTGCATGCAGTTATCTTCTGCTTACCTCATTTTGGCAACACTTTATTTTTTATTTCTGCTTTCCTTTTCCACTCATCCTTAAAGCTTGAGCAATATGTTTGTGTCTTTCCTCTCACACGAGACATTAGTGACATTGTCTGGTTTTGCCTCCAAGGGCACAACTTTAATTGCATGTGTTTGGACTGTGGATGTGTCTGTGCTTTTGGTGGTGGTCCACATGGTAGTTCTCCCTGGAGATGTATAATATTTCAGGATTTGGTTTTGTTGAGGACTTCTCACATGTGTTTATTTTTCCATTGATCGGTTAATCACTCTGACATCACAGATGATGAAGGAAGGTGCATCTCTGTTATATTGACTACTAGCCGAAAGCACCCGGCGCTGCCCGGGTTCTTTTTGAATGAATTTACTACTATGATTCAGCTTTTACTCGCGGCCGTAGAAGATTGACTACTATAATTCAGCTCAGCTTTTAATTGCGAAATGGGCCCAGCCTGGCCGAAGCGGCCTCGACCGGCCTCGCCACCTAGCCTATAACCTTCCCGGGGCCCGTCCCGACATTGTTGGTTCTTTTTGAATGAATTTACTACTATAATTCAGCTCTTACTCACGGCCGTAGAAGATTGACCGATAATTCAGCTCAGCTTTTAATTGCGAAATGGGCCCAGCCTGGCCGAGGTGGGCCTCGACCGGTCTCGCCACCTAGCCTATAACCTTCCCGCGGCCCGTCCCGACATTTTTTGTTTTGGAGGTTTCCTCCTATCTTTCACCGTTCAGGAGATTAGCACGTGCAGACAAACAAACAAACAAACAAACAAAAACTTTCTTTTATATATATATGTAGAGAGATAAGCAAAGTCTTTGATTGTGTTGATCATGAATTGATGTGGATTATGCTAAGAGAAATGGAGACGTCAGATTATGTCTGATGAGGAGCCTGTACACTAAATAAGAGTCTCCAGTAAGAACAGAGTTTGGACAGACAGAATGGTTTGGAATTGGAAAGAGGGTCAGACAAGGACATTATCTCCCCTTACTAATCAGTATCGTGAGTATATCATGAGGAAATCAAACTTGGATGGCAATACAGAGGCTGGAGTCAGGATTGGAGGAAGATGTATCAACAACCTAAGGTAGACTGATGATACCACTCTGTTGGCAGAAAGCAAAGAGGCCTTCATGAAACTGCTGCGGACACTAGACAGTGAAGAAGGAACGTAAAAAGGCTGGTGTTTATTAAAATCTTGTCAACTGAGAAGATCGACGTGTTCAGATTGGAAGACTATCATGTGGAAGTAGTGTAAAGTTTTATCTTCTTGTGTTTTATTTTTGCCAGAGCTTCAGGAATCAGTGTGGGATAAGAATTTTTGAGAAATCGGATCATGAATGTCACCAGCAGTCGGACACGACTTGATGGAACTCGATAACTCGATAACCTCTCCACATCTAGTTGCAGGTTGATGTTTCCTGGCCACTTCTCTCTCCTCCTGTTCATTCATTCCCTTGTCCCTCTGTCAATACAACAACAACAACAACAACAACAACATGCATTTTAAGGCCATTTTCCCTGCGAGAGCGGGGGTTAGCCTTGCGGTCCCCATGACAATCTTCTCCATTTTGCCATATTTTCTGCATCTTCCCTTGTTAACCCCCTTGCCCGCATTTCTTCTTCCACCATCTTTAGCCAAGTCTTTCTCGGTCTTCCCCGTCCTCTACTTCCTTCTACATTCATTTCCATCACTCTTCTCAACCAGTCTCTTTCATCCTTCCTCAACACATGACCAAACCATCTCAACCTGTTCCTCTTCACAGCATCAACCACAGGCTCTATTCCCATCATCTTTCGCAATTCATCATTTGTCTTTGTGCAAAATGCCGTGATATTTGGCTAATGTGCAAAATAAAGAGATACTTCTGGAAAACGTACAGAAGTTTAACACAGTACTGTCCGTGAATTGAGTTCGATATCAGTTTACATCACTTTCAAGGATCAATTTATTTGTTTCGAAATGTCAAATGTGGTTTTTGTTTCTTTAAAGGTCACATTAACAAAATCTAGAATAATTTCAACATAATTCCAATGAACTTTTGGTTCTAAGACATCTTGAAAAGTACGTTCACCCCCACAAAAAAAATATTCCATATTAAATGCCAAGTCTGTACATATACATATATGTACATATATATACATATATATATATATATATATATATATATATATATACGAGCAGAAGTACCCGGCATTGCCGGGTGGGGAGGGGGAG